>NC_057794.1:435569176-435869176 GCF_018294505.1 Triticum aestivum
GAAATATGCCCTAGAGGCAATAATAAATTAGTTATTATTATATCATATTTCATTGTTCATGATAATCGTTTATTATCCATGCTAGAATTGTATTGATAGGAAACTCAGATACATGTGTGGATACATAGACAACACCATGTCCCTAGTAAGCCTCTAGTTGACTAGCTCGTTGATCAATAGATGGTTACGGTTTCCTGACCATGGACATTGGATGTCGTTGATAACGGGATCACATCATTAGGAGAATGATGTGATGGACAAGACCCAATCCTAAGCCTAGCACAAAGATCGTGTAGTTCGTATGCTAAAGCTTTTCTAATGTCAAGTATCATTTCCTTAGACCATGAGATTGTGCAACTCCCGGATACCGTAGGAGTGCTTTGGGTGTGCCAAACGTCACAACGTAACTGGGTGGCTATAAAGGTACACTACAGGTATCTCCGAAAGTGTCTGTTGGGTTGGCACGAATCGAGACTGTGATTTGTCACTCCGTGTGACGGACAGGTATCTCTGGGCCCACTCGGTAGGACATCATCATAATGTGCACAATATGACCAAGGAGTTGATCACGGGATGATGTGTTACGGAACGAGTAAAGAGACTTGCCGGTAATGAGATTGAACAAGGTATCGGATACCGACGATCGAATCTCGGGCAAGTACAATACCGCTGGACAAAGGGAATTGTATACGGGATTGATTGAATCCTCGACATCGTGGTTCATCCGATGAGATCATCGTGGAACATGTGGGAGCCAACATGGGTATCCAGATCCCGCTGTTGGTTATTGGCCGGAGAGTTGTCTCGGTCATGTCTGCATGGTTCCCGAACCCGTAGGGTCTACACACTTAAGGTTCGGTGACGCTAGAGTTGTTATGGGAAATAGTATGTGGTTACCGAAGGTTGCTCGGAGTCCCGGATGAGATCCCGGACATGACGAGGAGCTCCGGAATGGTCCGGAGGTGAAGATCGGTATATTGGACGAAGGGTATTGGAGTCCGGAATTGTTCCGGGGGTACCAGGTGATGACCAGCATGTCCGTAAGGGGTTTCGGAGGCCCCGGCAAGCGTTGGGGGGGCTTATGGGCCAAGGGGAGAGGGCACATCAGCCTACTAAGGGGCTGAGCGCCCCTCCCACCCCATCTCACGTAACCACGAGAGGTGGGGGTGCCACCCCTAGGGCAGCCGCCCCTCCCGGCTTGGGGGGCAAGTTTCCTAGGGGGTGGGGGCGCCCAAACCCATCTAGGGTTTCCCCTGTGGCCGCCGCCCCTCCCCTAGGGAACCCTAGGGCGCCTCCCCCTCCTCCCTTCCCCCTATATATAGTGAGGGAGAGAGAGGGCAGCCGGACCTCTTCCCTGGCGTAGCCCTCCCTCCTCCTACACCTCCTCCTCCTCCATAGTGCTTGGTGAAGCCCTGCCGGAGAACCACGAGCTCCATTGCCACCATGCCGTCGTGCTACTGGAGTTCTCCCTCAACTTCTCCTCTCCCCTTGCTGGATAAAGAAGGAGGAGACGTCTCCCAACCGTACGTGTGTTGAACGCGGAGGTGCCGTCCATTCGGCGCTAGGATCATCGGTGATTTGGATCACGACGAGTACGACTCCATCAACCCCGTTCACTTGAACGATTCCGCTTAGCGATCTACAAGGGTATGTAGATGCACTCTCCTTCCCCTCATTGCTAGATTACTCCATAGATTGATCTTGGTGATGCGTAGAAAATTTTGAATTTCTGCTACGTTCCCCAATAGTGACATCATGAGCTAGGTCTATGCGTAGTTTCTATGCACGAGTAGAACACAAAGTAGTTGTGGGCGTCGATTTTGTCAATTTACTTGCCGTTAATAGTCTTATCTTGATTCTGCGGCATCGTGGGATGAAGCGGCCCGGACCGACCTTACACGTACTCTTACGTGAGACTGGTTCCACCGACTGACATGCACTAGTTGCATAAGGTGGCTAGCGGGTGTCTGTCTCTCCCACTTTAGTCGGATCGAATTCGATGAAAAGGGTCCTTATGAAGGGTAAATAGAAATTGGCATATCACGTTGTGGTTTTCGCGTAGGTAAGAAACGTTCTTGCTAGAAACCTATAGCAGCCACGTAAAAACTTGCAACAACAATTAGAGGACGTCTAACTTGTTTTTGCAGCATATGCCTTGTGATGTGATATGGCCAAAAGGATGTGATGAATGATATATGTGATGTATGAGATTGATCATGTTCTTGTAATAGGAATCACGACTTGCATGTCGATGAGTATGACAACCGGCAGGAGCCATAGGAGTTGTCTTAATTTATTTATGACTTGTGTGTCAACATAAACGTCATGTAATTACTTTACTTTATTTCTAAAGCATTAGCCGTAGTAGTAGAAGTAATAGATGACGAGACAACTTCAAGAAGACACGATGATGGAGATCATGATGATGGAGATCATGGTGTCATGCCGGTGACAACCATGGTCATGGAGCCCCGAAGATGGAGATCAAAAGGAGCAAAATGATATTGGCCATATCATGTCATTATTTGATTGCATGTGATGTTTATCATGTTTTACATCTTATTTGCTTAGAACGACGGTAGCTTAAATAAGATGATCCCTCGCAATAATTTCAAGAAAGTGTTCCCCCTAACTATGCACCGTTGCGAAGGTTCGTTGTTTCGAAGCACCACGTGATGATCGGGTGTGATAGATTCTAAAGTTCGAATACAACGGGTGTAAGCCAGATTTACACACGCAATACACTTAGGTTGACTTGACGAGCCTAGCATGTATAGACATGGCCTCGGAACACGGAAGACCGAAAGGTCGAACATGAGTCGTGTAGAAGATACGATCAACATGAGATGTTCACCGTTGATGACTAGTCCGTCTCACGTGATGATCGGACACGGCCTAGTCGATTCGGATCATGTTTCACTTAGATGACTACAAGGATGTCTATCTGAGTGGGAGTTCATTAAATAATTTGATTAGATGAACTCAATTATCATGAACGTAGTCTAAATTGTCTTTGCAAATATGTTGTAGATAAATAGCTCATGTTGTAGCTCCTTGTTTCAGTACGTTCCTAGAGAAAGATTAAGTTGAAAGATATTATAAGCAATGATGCGGACTAGGTCCGTAGTCCGAGGAGTGTCCTCACTGCTACACAGAAGGCTTACGTCTTTGATGCACCGCTCGATGTGCAAACCCCTACAACGTCGTTTGTGGATGTTGTGAACACCTGACAGACACATCCTGATGACTACTTGATAGTTTAGTGCACCATCCTTTACGGCTTGGAATCGGGATTCCAATGACGTTTTGAATGCCATAGAACATATGAGATGTTCCAAGAGCTGAAATTGGGATTTCAGGCTCATGCCCGTGTTGAGAGGTGTGAGACCTCTGACAAGTTCTTTTGCCAACAAGATGGAGAAGAATAGCTCAACTAGTGAGCATGTGCTCAGAATGTCTGGGTGCTACAATCACTTAAATCAAGTGGGAGTTAAACTTCCAGATAAGATAGTGATTGATAGAGTTCTCTAGCCACTATCACTAAGCTACTAGATCTTCGTGATGAACTAAGACATGCAAGGGATGGAGTTGATCCCGGAGCTGTTCGCGGTGCTTAAGACCGCAAAAGGTAGAAATCAAGAAGGAGCATCAAGTGTTGATGGTTTAACAAGACCACTGGTTTCAAGAAGGGCAAGGGCTAGAAGGGAAACTTCATGGATGGCAAACCAGTTGCCGCTCCAGTGAAGGAACCCAAGGTTGAACCCAAACCCGATACTAAGTGCTTCTATTGTAAGGGGAACAGTCACTGGTAGCGGAACTACCCCAAATACATGGTAGATAAGAAGGCTGGCAACTTTAACAAAGTATATATGTGTTATTAATGTGTACCTTACTGGTATTCCTGGTAGCACCTGGGTATTGGATACCGGTTCAGTTACTATTATTGGTGACTTGAAGCAAAAGCTACAGACTAAACGGAGACTGGCTAAGGGCGAGGTGACGATGTGTGTTGGAAGTGTTTCCAAAGTTGATGAGATCACCATCGCACACTCCATCTGCCTTCGGGATTAGTATTAAACCTAGATAAATGTTATCAGGTGTCTACGTTGAGCATGAATATGATTAGATCATGTTCATTGCAATACGGTTATTCATTTAAGTTAGAGAATAATGGTTATTCAGTTTACATGAATAATACCTTTCATGGTCATGCACCCTATGTGAATGGTTCATTAAATCTCAGCCGTGGTAATACACATGTTCACGCCAAAAGATGTAGTGTTAATAATGATAGTACCACTTTCTCGTGGCACTGCCGCTTAGGTCATGTTGGCGTAAGATGCATGAAGAAACTCCATGTCGATGGATGTTTGGAGTCACTTGATTTTGAATCACTTGACACATGCGAGCCATGCCTCATGGGCAGGATGACTAAGACCCTGTTTTCAGGTACAATGAAACGGGCAAGTGACTTGTTGGAAATCATGCATGCTGATGCATGTGATCCAATGAGAATTGAAGCGTGCGGTGGATATCGATATTTTCTCATCTTCACTGATGATTTGAGTAGATATAGGTATATTTACTTAATGACGCACAAGTCTGAAACGTTTGAAAAGTTCAAGCGATTTCAGAGTGAAGTTAAGAATCATCATAACAAGAAGATCAAATTCCTACGATCTGATCAATGAGAATATCTAAGTTATGAGTTTGGCAAACACTTAAGACATTGTGGAATTGTTTCACAGTTGAAGCCACCTGGAACACCACTGGGTTATGGTGTGTCCGGACGTCGTAATCGAACCTTATGAGATATGGTGCGATCTATGATGTCTCTTACCGATCTACCGTTTTCACTTTGAGGTTATGCGTTAGAGACAGCTGCATTCACTTTAGATAGGACACCATCTAAGTCTGTTGAGACGACGTCGTATGAACATTGGTTGGCAAGAAACCAAAGTTGTCGTTTCTTAATGTTTGGGGCTGCGATGTTTAAGGCTTCAGCCGAAGAAGCTCGAACCCAAAGCGGATAAACACATCTTCATAGGATACCCAAAGGTGACGGTTGGGTATACCTTCTATCTCAGATCCGAGGGCAAATTGTTTGTCGCTAAGAACGGGTCCTTTCTCGAGAAGGAGTTTCTCTCGAAAGAATTGAGTGGGAGGAAGATAGAACTTGATGAGGTTGTTGAACCTTTATTTCAACCAGAAAGTGATGCAACACAGAAAGATGTTTTCTGTGGCGCCCACATCTGTTGAATAGGAAGTTAATGATAGTGATCATGAAGCTTCGGATCAAGTTGCTATCGAACCTCGTAGGTCGACAAGGATATGTACTACTCCTGAGTGGTACGGTAATCCTGTCTTAGATATCATGTTGTTAGACAACAATGAACCTACGAACTATGGAGAAGCGATGGTGGGCCCGTATTCTGACAAATGGTTAGAAGCCATGAAATCCGAGATAGGATCCATATATCAGAACAAAGTATGGACTTTGGTGGACTTGCCCGATGATCGGCAAGCCATTGAGATAAATGGATCTTTAAGAAGAAGGCAGACGTGGGCGGTAATGTTACCGTCTATGAAGCTCGACTTGTGGGAAAGAGTCTTTTCACAAGTTCAAGGAGTTGACTACGATGAGAATTTCTCACCCGTAGCGATGCTTAAGTCCGTCGGAATCATGTTAGCATTAGTTGTATTTTTCGATTAGGAAATCTTACAGATGGATGTCAAAACAAGTTTTCTTACCAGTTTTCGTAAGAAAAGTTGTATGTGATACAATAAAAGGTTTTGTCGATCCTAAGGATGCTAAAAGGTATGCTGGCTCCAGCAATCCTTCTATGGACTAGAGCAAGCATCTCGGAATCAGAATATATGTTTTCATGGAGTGATCAAAGCTTTTAGGTTTATACAATGTTTGTTAGAAACTTGTATTTACAAGAAAGTGAGTGGGAGCACTACAACATTTCTGATAAGTATATGTGGATGACATATTGTTGATCCGAAATAATGTAGAATTTCTGGAAAGCATAAACGGTTGTTTGAAGAGTGTTTTTCAAAGGAAGACCTGGATAAAGCTGCTTACATATTAGGCATCAAGATCTATAGAGATAGATCAAAACGCCTGATGATACTTTCAAAGAACGCACACCTTGACATGTTTTTGAAGGAGTTTAAAATAGATCAGTCAAAGAAGGGGTTCTTACCTGAGTTGTAAGGTGTGAAGTTGAGTAAGACTCGAAGATTGACCACGGCAGAAGAAAGAGGAAGGACGAAGGTCGTCCCCTATGCTTTTTTCATAGGCTCTATATGGTATGCCATGCAGAGTACCGCACCAGATGTGTGCCTTGCCACATGTCTAGCAAGAGGGTACAAAGGTGATCTAGGAGTGGATCACCAGATAGCGGTCAAAATTATCCTTAGAGGAATAAGGAAATGTTTCTTGGTTATGGAGGTGATAAAGAGTTCGACGTAAAGAGTTACGTCGATGCAAGCTTAACACCTATCTAGATAGCTCTGAGTAGAGATACCGGATACATATAATGGGGCAACAATTTGGAATAGCTCCAAGTGGAACGTGGTAGTAGCATCTACGATATGACATAAAGTTTTGCGAAATACATAGGGATCTGAATATGGCAAGACCCGTTGACTACAACCTCTCTCACAAGCATAACATGATCAAACCCAGAACTCTTTGAGTGTTTATCACATAGTGATAAGAACTAGATCATTGAGTCTAGTAAACTCTTTGGATGTTGGTCACATGGTGATGTGACCTGTGAGTGTTAATCACATGGTGATGTGAACTAGATTATTGACTCTAGTCCAAGTGGGAGACTGTTGGAAATATGCCCTAGAGGCAATAATAAATTAGTTATTATTATATCATATTTCATTTTTCATGATAATCGTTTATTATCCATGCTAGAATTGTATTGATAGGAAACTCAGATACATGTGTGGATACATAGACAACACCATGTCCCTAGTAAGCCTCTAGTTGACTAGCTCGTTGATCAATAGATGGTTGCGGTTTCCTGACCATGGACATTGGATGTCGTTAATAACGGGATCACATCATTAGGAGAATGATGTGATGGACAAGACCCAATCCTAAGCCTAGCACAAAGATCGTGTAGTTCGTATGCTAAAGCTTTTCTAATGTCAAGTATCATTTCCTTAGACCATGAGATTGTGCAACTCCCGGATACCGTAGGAGTGCTTTGGGTGTGCCAAACGTCACAACGTAACTGGGTGGCTATAAAGGTACACTACAGGTATCTCCGAAAGTGTCTGTTGGGAGACTGGGATTTGTCACTCCGTGTGACGGACAGGTATCTTTGGGCCCACTCGGTAGGACATCATCATAATGTGCACAATGTGACCAAGGAGTTGATCACGGGATGATGTGTTACGGAACAAGTAAAGAGACTTGCCGGTAATGAGATTGAACAAGGTATCGGATACCGACGATCGAATCTCGGGCAAGTACAATACCGCTGGACAAAGGGAATTGTATACGGGATTGATTGAATCCTCGACATCGTGGTTCATCCGATGAGATCATCGTGGAACATGTGGGAGCCAACATGGGTATCCAGATCCCGTTGTTGGTTATTGGCCGGAGAGTTGTCTCGGTCATGTCTGCATGGTTCCCGAACCCGTAGGGTCTACACACTTAAGGTTCGGTGACGCTAGAGTTGTTATGGGAAATAGTATGTGGTTACCAAAGGTTGCTCGGAGTCTCGGATGAGATCTCGGACATGACGAGGAGCTCCGGAATGGTCCGGAGGTGAAGATTGGTATATTGGACGAAGGGTATTGGAGTCCGGAATTGTTTCGGGGGTACCAGGTGATGACCAGCGTGTCCGAAAGGGGTTTCGGAGGCCCCGGCAAGCGTTGGGGGGGGGCTTATGGGCCAAGGGGAGAGGGCACATCAGCCCACTAAGGGGTTGAGCGCCCCTCCCACTCCATCTCACGTAACCAGGAGAGGTGGGGGCGCCACCCCTAGGGCAGCCGCCCCTCCCGGCTTGGGGGGCAAGTTCCCTAGGGGGTGGGGGCGCCCAAACCCATCTAGGGTTTCCCCTGTGGCCGCCGCCCCTCCCCTAGGGAACCCTAGGGCGCCTCCCCCTCCTCCCTTCCCCCTATATATAGTGAGGTAGAGAGAGGGCAGCCGGACCTCTTCCCTGGCGCAGCCCTCCCTCCTCCTACACCTCCTCCTCCTCCATAGTGCTTGGCGAAGCCCTACTGGAGAACCACGAGCTCCATTGCCACCATGCCGTCGTGCTGCTGGAGTTCTCCCTCAACTTCTCCTCTCCCCTTGCTGGATCAAGAAGGAGGAGACGTCTCCCAACCATACATGTGTTGAACATGGAGGTGCCGTCCGTTCGGCGCTAGGATCATCAGCGATTTGGATCACGATGAGTACGACTCCATCAACCCCGTTCACTTGAACGCTTCCGCTTAGCGATCTACAAGGGTATGTAGATGCACTCTCCTTGCCCTCGTTGCTAGATTACTCCATAGATTGATCTTGGTGATGCGTAGAAAATTTTGAATTTCTGCTACGTTCCCCAACATCAGCCGCCGGTGGCTACCAGGGGCAACTCTGGGCTGGCCTACCAGAAGTTTAGACAATTTGAGTGTGCCCTGAGAACGAGATATGTGCAGCTCCTATCAGGATTTGTCAGCACATTAGGGCGGTGTTGCTGGATTGGTTTTACCTTGTCGAAATGTCTTGTAACCGGGATTCCAAGTCTGATCGGGTCTTCCCGCTAGAAGGAATATCCTTTGTTGACCGTGAGAGCTTGTGATGGGCTAAGTTGGGACTCCCCTGCAAACTTTCGAAAGCCATGCCCGCGGTTATGGGCAGATGGGAATTTGTTAACGTCCGGTTGTAGAAAACCTGAAGTTGACCTTAAATTAAAATGCATCAACCGCGTGTGTAACCGTGATGGTCTCTTTCCGGCGGAGTCTGGGAAGTGAACACGATGTTGGAGTTATGATTGACGTAGGTTGTTCGAGGATCACTTCTTGATCATAGTTTCTCGATCGTGCTTTGCCTTCTCTTCTCGCTCTCATTTGCGTATGTTAGCCACCATATATGCTAGTCGCTTGCTGCAGCTCCACCTCATATCTTTTACCTTACCCATAAGCTTAAATAGTCTTGATCGCGAGGGTGCGAGATTGCTGAGTCCCCGTGACTCACAGATACTTCCAAAACCAGCTTGCAGGTGCCGATGAGTCCGTGCAGATGACGCAACCAAACTCAGGAGGAGCTCGATGAAGATCTTGTCCTTTGTGTTGTTTCGTTCTAGTTGATCAGTAGTGGAGCCCAGTTGGGGTCGATCGGGGACCTTGTCGCTTTTGGGGTTCTTCTTTTATATTGGTTCTGTAGTCGGACCTTGATTGTATTTTGAATGCTGTAATGCTTTATTCATGTATTGTGTGAAGTGGTGATTGTAAGCCAACTATGTATCTCTTTTCCCTTATGTATTACATGAGTTGTGTGAAGATTACCTCACTTGCGACATTGCTTTCAATGCGGTTATGCCTCTAAGTCGTGCTTCGACACGTGGGAGATATAGCTGCATCGAGGGCGTTACAGCACCTGTCCTAGAGAACCAAGACATTATGAAAGCTTGGCAGTCACGTGCTGATGATTACTCCCTCGTTCAGTGCGGCATGCTTTACAGCTTAGAACCGGGGCTCCAAAAGTGTTTTGAGAGACACAGAGCATATGAGATGTTCGAAGAGCTGAAAATGGTTTTCAAGCTCATGCCCGGGTCGAGAGATATGAAGTCTCCGACAATTTCTTTAGCTGTAAGATGGAGGAAAATAGTTCTGTCAGTGAGCACATACTCAAAATGTCTGGGTTACATAACCGCTTGACTCAGCTGGGAGTTAATCTCCCGGATGACGCGGTCATTGACAGAATCCTTCAGTCGCTTCCACCGAGCTACACGAGCTTTGTGATGAACTTCAATATGCAGGGGATGGAAAAGACCATTCCTGAGGTATATTCAATGCTGAAATCAGCAGAGGTAGAAATCAAAAAGGAACATCAAGTGTTGATGGTGAATAAAACCACTAAGTTCAAGAAAGGCAAGGGTAAAAAGAACTTCAAGAAGGATGGCAAGGGAGTTGCCGCGCCCGGTAAGCAAGCTGCCGGGAAGAAGCCAAAGAATGGACCCAAGCCCGAGACTGAGTATTTTTATTGCAAGGGAAGTGGTCACTGGAAGCGGAACTGCCCCAAATACTTAGCGGACAAGAAGGCCAGCAACACTAAAGGTATATGTGATATACATGTAATTGGTGTGTACCTTACCAGTACTCGTAGTAGCTCCTGGGTATTTGATACCAGTGCGGTTGCTCACATTTGTAACTCAAAGCAGGAGTTGCGGAACAAACGGAGACTGGCGAAGGACGAGGTGACGATGCGCGTCGGGAATGGTTCCAAGGTCGATGTGATCGCCGTCGGCACACTGCCTCTACATTTACCTACAGGATTAGTTTTAAACCTCAATAATTGTTATTTAGTGCCAGCTTTGAGCATGAACATTGTATCAGGATCTCGTTTAATTCGAGATGGCTACTCATTTAAATCCGAGAATAATGGTTGTTCTATTTATATGAGAGATATGTTTTATGGCCATGCTCCATTGGTGAATGGTTTATTCTTAATGAATCTCGAGCGTAATGTTACACATATTCATAGTGTGAATACCAAAAGATGTAAGGTTGATAATGATAGTCCCACATACTTGTGGCATTGCCGCCTTGGTCACATAGGTGTCAAACGCATGAAGAAGCTCCATGCAGATGGACTTTTAGAGTCTCTTGATTACGAATCATTTGACACGTGCGAACCATGCTTCATGGGTAAAATGACCAAACTCCGTTCTCATGAACAATGGAGCGAGCAACCAACTTATTGGAAATCATACATACTGATGTGTGCGGTCCAATGAGTGTTGAGGCTCGCGGTGGCTATCGTTATGTTCTCACCCTCACTGATGACTTGAGTAGATATAGGTATGTTTACTTAATGAAACACAAGTCTGAGACCTTTGAAAAGTTCAAGGAATTTCAGAGTGAGGTTGAGAATCAACGTGACAAGAAAATCAAGTTCTCGTGATCAGATCATGGGGGAGAATACTTGAGTCACGAATTTGGCACACACTTAAGAAAATGTGGAATAGTTTCACAACTCACGCCGCCTGGAACACCTCAGCGTAATGGTGTGTCCGAACGTCGTAATCGCACTCTATTAGATATGGTGCGATCTATGATGTCTCTTACCGATTTACCGCTGTCATTTTGGGGCTATGCTTTAGAGACTGCCGCATTCACTTTAAATAGGGCTCCGTCGAAATCCATTGAGACGACACCGTATGAATTATGGTTTGTGAAGAAACCTAAGCTGTCATTTCTAAAAGTTTGGGGATGCGATGCTTATGTCAAGAAACTTCAACCTGAAAAGCTCGAACCCAAATCAGAAAAATGCGTCTTCATAGGATACCCTAAAGAAACTATTGGGTATACCTTCTACCTCAGATCCGAAGGCAAGATCTTTGTTGCCAAGAATGGGTCCTTTCTAGAGAAAGAGTTTCTCTCGAAAGAAATAAGTGGGAGGAAAGTAGAACTTGATGAAGTATTACCTCTTGAACCGGTAAGTGGCGCAGCTCAAGAAAATGTTCCTGAGGTGCCTGCACCGACTAGAGAGGAAGTTGATGATGATCATGAAACTTCAGATCAAGTTGCTACTGAACTTCGTAGGTCCACAAGGACACGTTCTGCGCCAGAGTGGTACAGCAACCCTGTCTTGGAAATCATGTTGTTAGACAACGGTGAACCTTCGAACTATGAAGAAGCGATGGTGGGCCCGGATTCCAACAAATGGCTGGAAGCCATGAAATCCGAGATAGGATCCATGTATGAAAACAAAGTATGGACTTTGGCTGACTTGCCCGATGATCGGTGAGCCATAGAAAATAAATGGATCTTTAAGAAGAATACAGACGCGTATGGTAACGTAACCATCTATATAGCTCGGCTTGTCGCTAAGGGTTATCGACAAGTTCAAGGGGTTGACTACGATGAGACTTTCTCACCTGTAGCGAAGCTGAAGTCCGTCTGAATCATGTTAGCAATTGCCGCATTCTATGATTATGAGATATGGCAAATGGACGTCAAACCGGCATTCTTTAATGGTTTCCTTAAGGAAGAATTGTATATGATGCAGCCAGAAGGTTTTGTCGGTCCTAAGAATGCTGACAAGGTGTGCAAGCTCCAACGCTTGCTTTATGGGCTGGTGCAAGCATCTCGGAGTTGGAACATTCGTTTTGATGAGATGATCAAAGCGTTTGGGTTTACGCAGACTTATGGAGAAGCCTGCATTTACAAGAAAGTGAGTGGGAGCTCTGTAGCATTTCTCATATTGTATGTGGATGACATACTGTTGATGGGAAATGATATAGAATTCTTGGAAAGCATAAAGGCCTACTTGAACAAGTGTTTTTCAATGAAGCATCTTGGAGAAGCTGCTTATATATTAGGCATCAAGATCTATAGAGATAGATCGAGACGCATCATTGGTCTTTCACAGAGTATGTACCTTGACAAGATATTGAAGAAGTTCAAAATGGATCAGTCAAAGAAGGGGTTCTTGCATGTATTGCAAGGTACGAGATTGAGCACGGCTCAATGCCCGACCATGGCAGAAGATAGAGAGAAGATGAGTGTCATCCCCTATGCCTCGGCCATAGGGTCTATCATGTATGCTATGCTATGTACCAGACTTGATGTAAACCTTGCCGTAAGTTTGGTAGGAAGGTACCAAAGTAATCCCGGCATGGAACACTGGACAGCGGTCAAGAATATCCTGAAGTACTTAAAGAGGACTAAGGATATGTTTCTCATTTATGGAGGTGACGAAGAGCTCGTCGTAAAGGGTTACGTCGATGCTAGCTTCGACACAGATCTGGATGACTCTAAGTCACAAACCGGATACGTGTATATTTTGAATGGTGGGGCAGTAAGCCGGTGCAGTTGCAAGCAGAGCGTTGTGGCGGGATCTACATGTGAAGCGGAGTACATGGCAGCCTCGGAGGCAGCACAAGAAGCAGTCTGGGTGAAGGAGTTCATTACCGACCTAGGAGTCATACCCAATGCATCGGGCCCGATGACTCTCTTCTGTGACAACACTGGAGCTATTGCCCTTGCCAAGGATCCCAGGTTTCACAGGAAGACCAGGCATATCAAGCGTCGCTTCAACTCCATTCGTGAAAGTGTTCAAAATGGGGACATAGAGATTTGTAAAGTACATACGGACCTGAATGTGGCAGATCCGTTGACTAAACCTCTCCCTAGAGCAAAACATGATCAACACCAGAACTGCATGGGTGTTCGATTCATCACAATGTAACTAGAATATTGACTCTAGTGCAAGTGGGAGACTGTTGGAAATATGCCTAGAGGCAATAATAAAATGGTTATTATTATATTTCTTTGTTCATGATAATTGTCTATTGTTCATGCTATAATTGTGTTATCCAGAAATCGTAATACATGTGTGAATACATAGACCACAACACGTCCCTAGTGAGCCTCTAGTTGACTAGCTCGTTGATCAAAAGATGGTCATGGTTTCCTGACTATGGACATTGGATGTCATTGATAACTGGATCACATCATTAGGAGAATGATGTGATGGACAAGACCCAATCCTAAGCATAGCTCAAAGATCGTGTAGTTCGTTTGCTGTAGCTTTTCCGAATGTCAAGTATCATTTCCTTAGAGCATGAGATTGTGCAACTCCCGGATACCATAGGAGTGCTTTGGGTGTGCCAAACGTCACAACGTAACTGGGTGACTATAAAGGTACACTACAGGTATCTCCGAAAGTGTCTGTTGGGTTGGCACGAATCGAGACTGGGATTTGTCACTCCGTGTGACGGAGAGGTATCTCTGGGCCCACTCGGTAATGCATCATCATAATGAGCTCAATGTGACCAAGTGGTTGATCACAGGATCATGCATTACGACACGAGTAAAGTGACTTGCCGGTAACGAGATTGAACGAGGTATTGGGATACCGACGATCGAGTCTCGGGCAAGTAACGTACCGATTGACAAAGGGAATTGTATACGGATTGATTGAATCCTCAACATCGTGGTTCATCTGATGAGATCATCGTGGAGCATGTGGGAGCCAACATGGGTATCCAGATCCCGCTGTTGGTTATTGACCGGAGAGGCATCTCGGTCATGTCTGCATGTCTCCCGAACCCATAGGGTCTACACACTTAAGGTTCGGTGACGCTAGGGTTGTAGAGATATTAGTATGCAGTAACCCGAAAGTTTTTCGGAGTCCCGGATGAGATCTCGGATGTCACGAGGAGTTCCGGAATGGTCCGGAGGTAAAGATTTATATATAGGAAGTCCGGTTTCGGCCATCGGGAAGGTTTTGGGGGTCGCCGGTATTGTACCGGGACCACCGGAAGGGTCCCAGGGGTACACCGGGTGGGGCCACCCATCCCGGAGGGCCCCATGGGCTGAATTGGGAGGGAACCAGCCCCTAGTGGGCTGGTGCGCCCCCCCCCTTGGGCCTCCCCTGCGCCTAGGGTTGGGAAACCCTAGGGGTGGGGGCGCCCCCACTTGGCTTGGGGGGAAGCCACCCCTTAGCCGGCACCCCCTTGGAGATCCATCTCCTAGGGACGGCGCCACCCAAGGCCCCTATATATAGAGGGGGGGAGGGCAGCCGCACCCCTTGCTCTTGGCGCCTCCCTCTCCCTCCGTAACACCTCTCCTCCCCGCTTGCGCTTGGCGAAGCCCTGCCGGGATCCTGCTGCATCCACCACCACGCCATCGTGCTGCTGGATCTTCATCAACCTCTCCTTCCCCCTTGCTGGATCAAGAAGGAGGAGACGTCTTCCCAACCGTACGTGTGTTGAACGCGGAGGTGCTATCCGTTCGGCACTTGGTCATCGGTGATTTGGATCACGACGAGTACGACTCCATCAACCTCGTTCTCTTGAATGCTTCCGCCCGCGATCTACAAGGGTATGTAGATGCACTCCTCTCTCCCTCGTTGCTAGATGACTCCATAGATTGATCTTGGTGATGCGTAGAAAATTTTAAAATTCTGCTACGTTCCCCAACAAGCAGCGCGTGCGAGAGCCGGGGCAGCTGGTCGTGTAGCAGTTCATCTTCAACCTCCACCCCCGTGAGCCATCAGCCACCACCGGCCCCCGCCGCCCTGCCCGCCCCAAAACCACTCCACACCGCCGGGCCGCCGCCGCCCCGGCCATCCCTCTAGCCCCCCCCCCATGCCGAGCTATTTCTTCGGCGATCCCCACGCCACTGCCCCACCACCGTCGGCGACCACTGCCCCACCCTGAACCCTAAGATAGATAGTGGGGTACCTCTCCAGCGAGCCCCCTCCTACCTTAACCTTGCCGCTGTTGTTGAACCATTGGATGTAGTCAGGATGTGGATGTGGTCTTGTGGTGAGAGATAGCTTCTCCACCATCTCCATGCTAGCCAAGTTGTTGCGGCTCCCTCCATCTATGATGACGCGAACAGAATGTTCCTTCACAACTCCCTTTGTATGGAACAAATTATGCCTCTGATTTTGCTCAGCTTGTGTAACCTGCACACTCAAAACATGTTGAACAACTAAACATTCATACCTTTCAGCATCTTCAGTAGCCATGTATTGCGTCTCATGATCAGAACCATATCCACCGCGTTCTTCACTTGTAATAAGAGCCAAAGTCTCCTCATCATAGTCACTAGCGGACTCATACCCACCATCCTCCGTAACAATCATCACACGCTTAGATGGTCATTGTCTCGCATAATGACCTTCACCCTTGCAATGACGACAAATAATATCATGTATTTGCCCTATTGATGCCATGGATGAAGAAGAACTCTGTGCAGGCCCAGAAGGTGTGCTCTTGGCAGATAGTGGTGGTTGTGCCTGCTTTCTTGTATCATGGTTGGCGGTGGCAGCTGACGGGGGCACCGATGCAGCAGATCGTGTGGAAGTAGAGGATTTACGTGGTGCCCATGATGAAGGTCGACCTGCAGAAAAGTTAGTTCGCGCTAATGTCTGTCGATCCTGCACTTCATGTTCAGCTTTGCAAGCAAGATGGAATAAACAAGTGATATTATTATATTCCTTATACTCTAGAATGGTCTGAATCTCTCTATTTAATCCACCCATAAAACGTGCAAGCATAGCTTCATTCTCCTCAACAATACCACATCGAATCATGCTAGTTTGTAATTCCTGATAATATTCTTCTACATAATTTTTTCCTTGTCTTAAGCGTTGCAATTTTTGAAGTAATTCACGTTGATAATATGGTGGAACCCAACGAGTATGCATAGCAGTTTTCAAAGCAGCCCAAGTAGCTGGAATAGGATACAATCTACAATGTTCGGACCACCAAACACATGCAAAACTATTGAAAGCACAAACAACAGCAGGAACACGTCTCTCCTCAAGATATTGTAAACATGTTAAACGTTGTTCAGTTTCTAACTCCCAAGTAAGATATATATCAGGAACATATCTACCCTCAAATGGTGGAATATTCAATTTTAGTTTAGGAAGATGGTCATGATCTCGTACCTCAGGTGGTTGTGCAGCCCTACCATTGCGATGATATGCATGAGGATGACCTGGTGGCGGTGGTGCTGGTGGTTGCACGTAGTTATGATTTTGATCAACCTCATCCTCGTAATGGTCCTCCACCTCTGCAGGAGCAGCAGGAGCTACAGAAGCATCAACAGCGACACCGGAATTTTTGACCAGGCTCAAGGGGGATGCGCAGTGCCCGTCCCACTTGATTTGGAAGGCGATGTTGTTGTTGTTGTAGAGGTGTGTTAGGTGCAGCCGGTGGTGGTGGTGGAAGACGCGCGAGCAATTCATTAAACTTGTTATCGAGCTTTGTTTCAAACTTCTTCTCCATGCCATCTATCTTCTCCATGGCCTCTTCAAATCTGTTTAGCACATCTTGCACCAGTCCACTCATCATTTGCTGAAACTTATCATGAAGCTCCTTGTTCATCAAGTTCTCCCAATCAATCTCGTCGACTTGTGATCCTACCATGGTTAGCAGCAATAGAAACACACAAGAATATGATCCTACAAACTACTAACAAGAGGTGGTGGTGGGTGTCACAAATCCATCAAGCAAATCTCAAATTCTTACCAGTTCTTACCCAGTAGCAGGCGGTGATTGGCAACCGTTGTAGTCAAAGCTGTCAAAGCTTGGATAGAGCGATTACCAGTGAGAGTCAAACGCACGATGTAGATGTATGTGGAGCTAGGAAGGCTTATAATATGGTAGCAAAAAGGGCCAGCAATAATCAATTCAGAGATGCAAAGTTGAATAAACGCTCAACGACAGTACAGTGCTGGTCCTAGACTAGACCGTACTAGAGACGCGAGCCTAGAACACAAACAAAATCACGGCGTGACACGTAAACAAGGGAAAAGCACACTTTGAAAAAAATCGCTCTGTTTTTTTTTGCGCTCTTTTTTTGGCGCTCCTCTTTTTTTTGCGAAAAATCACTATAATGACGAGTGTCTCAAAACTCTTCCCAGGTCAAACTAACAGGATGGGCACAATTTTTTTGACTTTTTCGGAAATTAGGGCAGCGATGACGAAAAAGTGCGACAAAAAACACTATGATGGCACGTGGCTCAAAAGACTCAGAAAAGCCTAAAAATAGGATAGGGAAAAAATATTTTCGTCACGCCGGAGCGCGATCAACCTGACCATGAGGGTCTGTTTCCTGCGAGCAAATGAAGAACAAGCAAGAAACTGAGATTGCAATCTGGATATTGCGAATATAAGAGGATAGCTTTATTAATGAAGGTGGGGTTCTGTGACGCCTTTGTCTGGTCGTTGAACACAAATGAAGTACGTGAAGTTGCAGCTATGGGGAACTTATAATCTAAACAAAACCCAAAGTCTAAAGGATGCCCTAAGGGCTGTATATATGGAGGAGAGAGGGGGGATTTCATGACCATTGGAGGAGGGGTCCGAAACCAACCCTAACTCTTGTTTGTCCACACATACGGACTCTAAAAATAGCCTATAATCAAGTATTTCAAAATTACATGGGTCTGGCCCAAAAATAAGGTGACGCAGCACCTAGAATAGGCTCTAGATGAAATTTATGAAGTGACATCTTTTATATTTCGTCCAAGGCTTCATGCACTCATTATGGTGGCTTCAAAGTCCTGGAATCATCACTTGTAACTCTGTTCTTGTTCCCCTTGCGCACACCATCATCTCCATGCTTGAACTTGCTCCAAGGTTCATCTTTATTGTCCAAGCTAGGCCCTTCATTTGTAAGCGAAATAAATGTATCCAATTTAGGCAACATCATATTCTCATGAACATTAGAATTGTTACCAAGAAACGAAAGTACCTGGTAATTTAATTGGCATGCGCGAGCTCTAGTAATTGGTCCAGTGTGTATAGCAGCAGGGGCTGTGGGTGTAACAATGGTATTGATGTCCTCATCAACAGCTCTATCCCAATGAAGAGTTTGAAGCCCCCAACTGGATTCGTCATGAGCCTATCAAGTTGCGCATCAAGAACAAGTGGGCTAACACCACTACCCGAGCTGAGGCTGAGGCTGCTAGGATGGATGTGGATGAGGATGAGCTTGAGGAGGAGGAGGCGGATGAGGACGGTTCTGATGGATACACTCCTCCATCGTCTGAGCCCACTTGGGCTAGGAAGCTGAAGAACAAGATGAAGGCTCTGTTCTGCATGTAGGCCAAGGGACAGTACAAGTCCCATGTTGCTCAGAAGGAGAGTCGCCGGCGCGACAAGAGGATCTTGAGGACGTTTGGTGAGCACGTGTCGAGCGGGTCCGAGAGGGTCATCACTCCTGAGGCTGCCTGGATGGCGAAGCAGGGTTACCAGTGGACTGAGTCAGAGGAGGAGCCCATTCCCGCTGCCGAGACCAACGAGGAGCGTGATGAGTGGTCACTGCAGCTAAGCTACCACCTATGTCATAGGTGTCCTCTCTGCCTTTTTGGTGTCTCGATGCCAAAGGGGGGGAGAGTGTAGGATTTGCAAGTCTTGTGTCGTGTCTTGTTTCGCTTTGTCGCTTTGCTTTTGTTCTGTTGAACCTCGTTTGCTTTGGTTTGGTTTGTGCTCGTGAGACCAGGTTCCCTATCATATGGTGTAAGACATATGCACGCTAGCATATTTTATTGTCCTTCATGCTTAGTAGCCCGTGAGCCTATGCTATCTTGTGCCCTTTACTTTATGCTCATATTCATTACCTTGCCTCCTTGCTTAGTGTTAGTTATTTTGTTGCAAGACATGCCTCATCTATGAAATATAGGGGGAGTGTTGATCCTACTATGTGTGTCGTGCAGTCCAAAGCAGTTCTCTAAAGAGCACACATCTAGGGGGAGCCCGTCTATATTTTATAGATTTTGGGTTTGCCTATGTTCCTTTTTATATCCCTATGCGCAAATCCCGAATTGTCACCGATCCACCAAAAAGGGGGAGATTGTAAGGGCATTTTTATCCCTAAGTGGTTTTGGTGATTGATGACAATGCATTTGCGGACTAATCGTGTGCATTGAGCTTTTCAGATATCTCATGATTTATGCACAAGATGATTCGTTGCCCCTTGGAGTCTAGTGAAGACGGAGTTTTCCCTACGTTTCTTTTCGGTGGATTTGAGTCGTAGGAAAGTCGTACTATTAAGAGGGGGTCTGCGTTGGAAAGGTTTGGGTGAAATCATCACGTACACGTTTATTCCTTTTGCACCCCCTTTCTTTTACACCTTTGGAGCAACCACCGTTCACCTGTGTCTCTGCAAAATGAAGGACTCCTCGTGTTTGTTGTGCTGTGGCATGCGGTACTACAGCTCATGGGAGCAGTAGTACCACGGTGGCCCATGGTAGTACCGGCCGGGGTCGCGGTAGTACCTCTTCTCAGGCGCGGTAGTACCGTGGCCTCTGGCTGGGCACAGCAGCACGAGCGGAAGTAGGGGCGGATATAATTTTTTACATCCGCGCCCTACGCGGTAGTACTGCTCCCTGTACTGCTCCCTGTATGTGTTTGAACTTGGTTGTTTGGCCTATTTTCTAAAAAGATCCAGATCCCGCACCATGGCTTCATGTTTTTCCTTCTCTGACAATTGAAACGACGAAGCCTAGTCACCCGACGCCATGAGAGCAGCTACCACAATCAATCTTACCCAACATTGAATAAACCCACTGACTTCCCTCCTCATAAACTCAACCATAGCTCACAAAAGCCAGGAGTCGTACAAGAGTACGAGACCACCCCTTGGTCAACCCAAACAAGACCACAGATGAGAGGAGAAGAGATAAACAGAAACACTGACAAAGCGAGGAGAGAAGAGACAAACCCTAGCGAGAGGGAAAAGGCGACACCAACTACTACTTTTTTTGTCACCATTTAAGCTTGCATAACAATCGGGGATATGGTACCTTGTTGGATATGGTACTACTTTTTTGTCACCATTTAAACACTATAGTACCTCAGCTCACACCTCCGGGTACGCCACAGAGAAACGGCGTGAATGGATGAATCGTACCTTGTTGGATATGGTTCGATCTATGATGAGCAAATTGGATTTACCCTTGTCATTCTAGGGATACGCTCTAGAAACTACAGCTTTCACACTTAACAGGGTACCATCAAAATCTGTAGATAAGACACCACATGAGATGTGGATCGGGAATAGTTCCAGTTTGTCTTTTCTAAAGATTTGGAGTTGTGAAGCATTTGTCAAGCGACTCATGTCATACAAACTTACACCCAAGTCGGATAAATGCATATTCGTGGGATATCTGAGGGAAACCTTGGGATATAGCTTCTAAAACCGGGAAGAGAACAAAGTGTTTGTTGCCCGGAACGGGGTTTTCCTTGAGAAAGAGTTTCTCAGTCGGGAGGCCAGCGGGAGGACGGTCCGACTCGAAGAAATTCGATTACCACTCGGGGATGGCTCGATGGGTGATGAGATCATACCGGAGTCAGTCAGGGAACCTGTAGTGGAAGCGGCACCGGAACCACGTAGGTCGGAAAGATTGCGCAGAGTGCGTGATGTATTGTTGCTAGAAAGCGACGAGCCGACCACATATGTGGAAGCGATGGTGAGCCCGAATTTCAAGGCATGGCTAGAGGCCATGAGATCCGAATTAAAGTCCATGGATGAAAATTAAGTCTGGGACTTGGTTGATCCGTCGGCTGGCGTAAAGGCCATTGGCTGCAAATGGGTCTTTAAGAAGAAAACCGATGTGGATGGAAATGTTCACATCCACAAAGCTCGGCTTGTCGCTAAAGGATATGGACAAGTTCAAGGAATTGACTACGACGAGACTTACTCGCCAGTAGCGAAGCTGAAGTCGGTAAGGGTCGTACTAGCTATAGCTGCATATTTTGATTACGAGATATGGCAGATGGATGTCAAAACAGCTTTCCTTCACGGAAATTTAACCGAGGACGTGTATATGATATAGCCGAGGGTTTTGTCGATCCGACTAGCACTAGTAAAGTATGCAAGCTCAAGAGATCCATTTAGGGGTTGAGGCAAGCATCTCGGAGTTGGAACATTCATTTTGATGAGGTCGTCACTGGTCTCGGTTTCATGAAAAGCGATGAGGACGCTTGTTTATACAAGCAGTTAGTGGGAGCTTGATTGTGTTTTTGATCTTGTATGTGGATGACATACTACTGATCGAAAATGATGTTTCGATGCCGAACTCGGTCAAGGAATCATTGAATGGCAAGTTTTCAATGAAGGACCTTGGTGAGGCAGTTTACATTTTAGGCATCAAGATCTGTAGAGATAGATCGAGGAGGCTGCTCATCTTGAGCCAAAGCACGTACATAGATAAAGTGTTGAAGCGGTTCAACATGAGTGAGGCCAAGAAAGGGTTCTTGCCTGTCTCACATGGTATAAGGCTAAGCGAGACTCAAAGTCCTTCGACATCTGATGAGCGAAGCAGGATGAGTCGGATTCCGTATGCCTCGACAATTGGATCCATCATTTATGCCATGATATGTACACGGCCTGATGTTGCTTTCGCAATAAGCCTAACAAGTAGATACCAGGCCAACCCAGGCGAGAGTCACTGGGCAGTGGTAAAGACTATTTTGAAGTACCTGAAAAGGACTAAATAGATGTTCCTAGTTTATGGAGGTGAGGAAAAGCTCATCGTAAGGGGTTACGCCGATGCTGGTTTCCAAACCGACAGAGATGATTGTCGATCACAGTCTAGATTCGTGTATATCATGAATGGAGGAGCAGTGAGCTGGATGAGTTCCAAGCAAGATACAATTGTCGATTCTACCACAAAAGCCGAATACATTGCGGCTTGTGAAGCTGCAAAGGAAGGTGTTTGGATCCGGAACTTTCTGGATGATCTTGGTATTTTCCCAGCCTCGTTAAAACCGTTGGACCTTTATTGTGATAACTCTGGTGCCATCGCACAAGCCAAGGAGCCGAGGGATCACCACAAGACCAGATACATAGATCGAAAATATCACCTGATACGAAAGATCGTAAAGAATGGTGATGTTGAGTTATGCAAAATTCACACGGATGCAAATGTTGCAGATCCGTTGACTAAGCCGCTTCCACAATCCAAGCATGAGGGGCACGTTAGAGCTATGGGCATTCGATGTCTATTTGATTGAATGAAGTGCAAGTGGGAGACAGTTGGAGATATGCCATAGAGGCAATCATGTATGATGATATTTCCTATGTGTTTATGAATAAAGATAGTCCTTGGACATTATCAATGATGTGTATCAGCAAGTACGTGACTTGTTTGTGGGACTATGCATTGTCTGTCGAAAGGGCTGCGTGGATGCGCACCTGACTAGACTAGCATATGACACGGTCGATGGCTTGGTCTCACTAGCCATGAAGCATTGGATGCTAACCCGATAATATGGACTCGGAAGGATCTGGTCGGATTCGACATAGTCGGATCCGAGTTGAGACAAGGTCTGAGTCGGACAAACCCAACTATGAGATGCAGCGATATATCATCTATGAGTCTCTAGTACAACATACGTTCTATGTCCTAAGACCTGAGCTGGCGCATGTACTCGGGATGGTGACAGACTTGCTTTGGGCCAACCAAATGCTACTCCGTGACTGGGTAGTTACAAAGGTAGGTTTCAGGCTTGTCCAGACCCATGTTGCGAGACATGGTCGAGCAAGATGGGATTTGCCCCTCCGATTAGGAGAGATATGCTCCGGGCCCCTTGTGTGATCCGACCAAGATAAGCATGGCCATGCGATTAGGATTATGAGATAATCCGGTTTGTGGTCGACATCGCTGGAACGAGAAAGAGGTCGGGCTAGCACAAGGATGACAACATATATCGTGTGGCAAAGGGAACAGAAGTATGATGTATAGGTTCGACTAACCAGCTTCATAGTCTGCTTGGTGTTCGGCATGCCCTGTTAGGGCCCGCTACCAACCGTGCAGTTCGGAGGTGATCCGAACTGCGACCAAGGAGGCTTGAACCTAAGGGGTCGCGTGCTTAAGGGAAGGAACCTATGAGGTCGGATCCGAGGACACTGGTCGAATGTGATCCGAGCTGTGTTCAGATACTGGCTGAGTAGACTTATGGGCTTTAGGGTCCGTCCGAGGCCCAAGTGTTGAGCCTGCGACGGACGCCTATATAAAGTGGGGGTGCGGCACACTCATGCGGTTGATCGCTTCGGCGCTGCCATTAGGGTTTGCATGTGTTGCGAATAGACACCTCCACTCGCCACCGGTTGTGTGATCGGACCTAGCAGTCCGCCGCACGACGTTCCTCCTGCACGTGCGGATACGTTAGAGGCGGTGCACTTGCGCAGCTCCGGCGAACTTGTACGTGGGAACGGACGACCGACTGTTCGAGGGAGATCGGACGAGGAGGACATGATCCACGCGAACGCATTGCCCCGACTCTTCTTCTGCTGCACGACACTGCGCGTCTAGTGGTAACGATCCGTGATCCATCTCCCGTAGCATGTTCTTGGTTGTTCTGAGTGTAGGAAAATTTTAATTTGAAGTCGACGCACCCTACCGTAGAACCCAACAAAGCACCCTACCTAGTTTATTCTAGAATCCCAACCAAAAATATTTTTTGATGCCTACTAGTCAAGTCTTAATGAGTAGAATTTTAAAACCATAAAATCGGTTGGGCTTCTTGAATAAGCTGGGCAGGGGCGGCTTATTCTAGCTTATTTTAGAAGGCAGCAAAAGAACTGGCCCTTAGTACGGTAACACGGATCCTATCTCTGGGATACAAGAGGCGTAGTCCTTAAATGACCAATGATTTTGTCTATTGCTATCTTAATTACGAAGCAACCCCGGGCAACGAAGGCCTTCGGTTGGACAATTGACTCTTGATGCAGGACGTATGTCGGTCAAGACATAATTTGCACACATCCCCCACTTCCATGTGTAGCAAGCACATCTTGATGGATGACTTCTAGGGCACAAATTAATATCATAATGATCCCGACACAAACATATGGTTGTAAGCGTAAGTTCTCATACCCATGCCTATTTTTATTGTAAGTGTTTTTAGTGTCAGCTTGATTTACGATCTGGTCAAAACCTGAAACTTAATTCTTTTGCAAAAGCTTGTTAGAAACCCTTGCTTAAAGGGCACCATCCTCTCGTGGGTTTGATAACCCAGAGTCACCTATGGGTAAAAAGCCGATAATCCTTTATGCTCCTTTACCAGATCACTAAAGGGAGTAATCAAATGGAAGGTCCTCAGTAAGCAACAAGAGTGCAACACTAGTGGCGACTTATCAGTTAGACTCACTCTCTTGCTAAGCGCCAGACGCCACAACCTTCGTCGAATTCGGATTAGTGTCCCCTCTATTTTAACTTGTGTGTGTGGGCTTATTATTGAGCCGGTGCCCCCAACAGACTTGATGTTGGTGTATTTGTACCTATATTGTATTTGAACTTGGTTGTTTGGCCTATTTTCTAAAAAGATCAAGATCCTGTGCCATGGCTTCATGTTTTTCCTTCTCTGACAATTGAAACGATGAAGCCCAATCACCTGACGCCATGAGAGCAGCTACCACAATCAATCTTACCCAACATCGAATAAACCCACTGACTTCCCTCCTCATAATCCAAACCATAGCTCACAAAGGCCAGGAGTCGTACAAGAGTACGAGACCACCCCTTGGTCAACCCAAACAAAGACCGCAAATGAGAGGAGAAGAGATAAACAGAAACACTGACAAAGCGAGGAGAGAAGAGACACACCCTAGCGAGAGGGAAAAGGCAACACCAACTACTACTTTTTTTGTCACCATTTGAGCTTGCATAACAATCGGGGAGCTCCTAATTGACACCTTGCCTGGGCCGACCCATTGGCGTGCACGCCTGTTCGCCCTGCTGGTACTGTAGCGCAACCCCCCGGTCAGACCGAACAAGACCGTAGATGGGAGGAGAAAAGATAAACTAAAACGTCGGTGGAGCAATGAGAGAAGAGACAAACCCTGGAGAGAGAGAGAGGGAAAATGTGACACCAACGACTACTTTTTTCGTTGTTGTTCGACTGAGCTTGCATTACAACTGGGGAGTTCCTATTTGACCCCTCGACTAGGCCGACCCATTGGCGTGCACGTTCGTTCGCCCTGCTGGTACTGTAGCGCAACGGAAATTCATGAAAAGCAGTGCACACACAAGGAATCAAACTACAGACCTCTCACTGGTTAAGGACTGTCGCTAGCCAAAGTTTGAAATTTCAAAATTTTGTTCATGTTGTTCAAAAAATGTTCGATTTTTCAAATATTATTTGTCTTTTGAGAAATTGTTCATGATTTCCAAGAAATGTTCGAAAAAAATTGAACCACGTGAACAAATTTTGAAAATGCATGAACAGTTTTTTAAAAATGTGATCATTTTTAATTGTGTTTTTATTTTTTTGAAATTGTGAACAATTTTTATAATTATAAACTAAATTTAAAAGTATAGACATTTTTATTGAAAAGTGAAGATTTTTCTAAATTACTCTTTTAGAAAAGTGATCAAATTAAAAAAATACGAACGAGCGTCATATAGGAAATTCCTTACAATTGGTCGTCCGCTGAGGTTGTCGCTTGGCTAGGCCTGCGATCCACTTGGGCCTTCTCCCGTGTGTAGCTGCTGTAACATCGGCCTGGTTTTCCGCTAGGTCGATTTTCTGTAAAAGAAACGGTCGAAGCCCACAACGCAGGAGAAACCCCCAACACCGGCGGCAACCTTGATCCCCTCCTTCCTCCCAGTCCCCACCGCCGCCACGAACTCTGCTCCGACACGAACTCTGCTCAAGCCCGCTCCCATGGTTCCCGTCATCGACATGGCCTCTTTGCCCGTTCCGCAAGCCGAAGGCACCACCTACAGAAAGGACTCGAGTCCCACGATCGAAATCCCAGATCAGACCGGATCGCGGCGGCCGGCGGCGCCACGACAGTTCGCCGACCTGCAGTCCTCCTCACGGGACAAGCTGCGTTGGCGCACTCGCTGCCCGCCGGCTTCGACGGTGTGGGCCGGGGCGCCGCCCTTCCGCAGATCCGCAATCGAGTCGTGCGTCCGGTCTGACGCCTCCCATCGACGTCCACGGCTCTGTGCTCTTCCATGTTCTCTCCTAGCGCAGGCTGTGGGGGCGCTACGCCGCTATCTGCCGGCTCCTCATACAAGAGCTATGGACAAACTGAGCCCTGTGGGAAACAATTGCATCAGCTCAGCGACGTCCAGCGTTTCTCCTCTCTACGTTTCTTTGCACGCCTCATCTCCAAGCACGAATTCACGACGTGATGTAAGTTTCATCATCATTGATCTGTTTTCTTGGTCATGACTTGATTCCCTCTTTTGCTCTAAATATTGTGACTACTGCATGCCATTGCTCTAAATTTCTTGATTACTGCATGCCGCTGGAGTTGCTGTGTATAGGTGGTGAACCATAATACATGTATGTCATGCCTTCCACATGTTTGACGTAATGCCCAACCGAATTGCTCACACAAAATTTGACGGGAACAGAAAGCAGCATGGCTTCCAGCTGTCAATCTTCGAGTTTCTATAAATTTTAAGCCCAATGTTCCTCCATGTCCCTGTTTCTTACCTCCTCGCTCACCGAAGCAGATCAAGAAGCAGCAGCGAAGTCCCCCTGATGTTCCATCTCTCCCATTTGTGTGTCCCCATCTTTCCATGTTTGTCTCCATCTCTCTGATAAAATTAACAAGAACCAGTCCTCTCTATCTTTCTTTCTCTACATAAGGACTAGTACACTATTGAAGGATACATGTCTTGACGGAGAGATAAAACTCACATTATGCGTTGTAATTCAAATTATTAGTTATTTTTATTAGGTGGGTCATCAGCCTAAGGCAACAAGCCAAGAATCGTGAGGGGAGAGAATTTGACATCATAAATGACTATCTCTAGTAATACCTTTTTCCTTGCATGTTTTTTGTCAATTATATTTCAACCTGCACCTTTCAAATATTATTTCTCTGTGTCCTTATTCTTATACTAAGTCTACAAAAACAAAATACAGAAATAGCAAATCTAAGTATGCTCTAGATATTCAACATGTGAGACAATAGGTGAAAAAGACCAACAAAGCATCATTCTGGAAAGAAAATATCAACATTGGATTTGAATCTTTCACATTTTATCACAAAGAAAGACAGCTAAAAACTCACTTCCAATGGATGTGGCACAAACGAAAGGAACCAAGCAGGACTGAGTGCAAGTCTTGTATTCTTCATCTGCATATATTGATAATGTAGGGTCTTTGTACAGTTGATTACACTCTAACTATCTTGTATGGACAAAAGATAATCTTGATTCAGTTCTTTTTATTTAATAATTAGCGTGTGAATTTTCTTGGGGTTGGCAGTTAGTATAGGTGTATATCCGGTAAGGATTAGGGTGCAAGTGATGCAAATTCACATGAAGTTTATATAATATACAATGCAAGCAAACAATTGTATAGGCTCACAAAATAATGGAACTTTTTGTTCTTCAGGCAAGCTGGAATGTTCTTGCATCAGCAGTGAATGTGCTGCTACCCATAATATTGATTTTAATTTTAAAATAAATAAGTAGACATCAAAATAAACTCATAAAATAATAGCACGACCAATGCCACAATTGAGTACGCTAGATGGTCTCTCCTACAATAATTTTGTGATATTTAAATGAGCTAAATCATGAGTTTCACATATCTCTCTCTTGGTCAGAAATAGTTCTGTAATTTACAGTCATGATAAACTCAGAACATGATAAATCAAAAATAACATTTATCTTACAAATGTGAACCATCTTTTATATTGTAGTAGTCAAACTTACATCTTTTTTACTGCATGTTTCGTAGTAGGACATCTATTTACGAAACGGAAGGTAGCATACTTGTTGCTGCACAAACAATTATATTGTTTACATCGAGCTATCTTTTTTACTGCATGTTTTGTAGTAGGACATCTGTTTATGAAACGGAAGGTAGCATACTTGTGGCTGCACAAACAATTATATTGTTTACTAAAAGAATGACGGAAAAAATGTTTACTTGCTAGACTAAAAGATCGATGGAAAAAATATTTCTCGACTTTATAACTCTTATCAATTTTACTCGACAAAGAGGCAGATCATTAATTTTGCAACCAACATTTCATTTGCATGGTACTCGGCAACCTGCACCGATGTGAATCCTACATCCCATCAATTGAGTTATTCCACGACAATCTATCTGTGACCATAAAGTCCCGCGTTGCTATCTGAACTGTGTGGCTTCTCTCTACCACAAGTGAAATCCACCTCGAATTGTGTATTTTTGGATCGCATTGATGCGCATTGGTTGTAGACACATTCTTTTTTCGCGAATACGCAAAAGTGCGTATCATTTCATTGATAGGAAGGAGAGTACAGGTGGGGGGGGGGGTAACGGCTCGAGCCTTGTGCGCTAGAGGCAAGACGTGGAGCCGCAGAGCATTGGTGACGGGGTGCTCAGCCCGCTACACGAGAGGCCCTATGCTATCAAAGCGCTTAGACCACGCGCACCTGCCCGAGCCCAGGCGCGGGCTTCTTCCTGGATCGATGAGAAGAGTCTCGAGGTGGAGGGGATCTCGCCGTCAAAGACGCAGCTGTTGCGGTGGCGCCAAATGGACCATGCCGTGAGCACCACCAGCGTGGCTAGGCCCTTACGTTGGCCGGTGGGGGAGCTCCTGATAGTGGTCGAGCACCATGGAAGAAAGGCGTCATGGGCAGAAGGGGGTAGATAAGTAGCACGGGCCCAAGCAAGGACGTCGTGCCAAATTTGACGGGAGAAGGGGCATCCAATGATGATGTGCTGCATGGTCTCCTCGGCCTGGTCACACAGGGCACAACGATCATTGTGCGGCAGGCCATGATGAGCGAGTCGAGCAGACGTCCAGCAGCGGTCGAGGTCAGCGAGCCAAGTGAATGTCTTGACGCGGAGGGGAGCCCAACATCTCCATGTAAGGCGCCAGAATGGTGCATGAGTGGATCCGGAGTAGAGAGCGCGATAGCAGGATCTGGACGAGTATTTGGCATTGGCAGTCCATCGCCAGAGGAGGCGGTCCGGGCGGGAGGAAAGGGTGGTGAACCGGAGCAATCTTCTACTAATGAAATATCAAAACGATATTAGTAACTCTATTATTAATGCACGTAAATACAGAAAAGCAAAATATCTATCAGGACTACAATGATGACATGCCTGCAAACTTAATTCTTGAATTTGCAGTACTAAGTATAATATATAACTGAAGTTTGACCAAGAACATTACGTCATTGTATTTCTTTATAGAAGTAGTCCACTGTTGTGATACAATGCTT
This sequence comes from Triticum aestivum, assembly GCF_018294505.1. Taxonomy (NCBI): domain Eukaryota; kingdom Viridiplantae; phylum Streptophyta; class Magnoliopsida; order Poales; family Poaceae; genus Triticum; species Triticum aestivum. The sequence continues at coordinate 435,599,073 of NC_057794.1, forward strand.
ATTGTAGTAATTTCTACATTCAACTATGTTATAGAACTGAAGGTGTCTACACTAAATTTCTCCAAGATTTCTAAAGAAAGAAAAAATAAGAAAATATTTGCCCTAAGATTTCTCCAAGAGATGCATACCAGGAGCAAAATTAATATATTGATGATGACTTTAATCTTCATGTAAGGTACATGCTCATAAACTTGGCTGATGCTGCCGTGGCTAATCTAGCCTTATTTCTTGCTGCCGGTTTCTATGAACAAGAAACCAAAAAAACTAAAGTTCACTTTAATATAAAGTTTTAGCTGCAGCCAGAAAGAATTGCCAAGCTCTTGTATGTTTAGTCGGTGGACTTTAAAGAAAAATCATGGATAAATGAAGAAGCTAGATCTGGCCATATAGTGCAAGAAACAAGTAGTGAGCGAGACAAAAGCTTAGTGATGAGAAAATAATACATTGGTATTGAAGACAAATACCAGGGAAGGCTTAACAAATCGACTCTCTTCAAGAACCTCTCTTGAACCTATGGCTCATGTACAACTAGAGTAGCTGCTGCACCTTGAGTCCTGCCACAGCGCCTCTGTTCGATACACTGGGAAGCAGGTAGAGATGAAGGGCGTGTGTGACATAGAAGATGGCGAGCTACATCTTGCATCTACAAATGAGGGCGACCTAGGCCCGTGTTCGACACTGCAGTTCTTGGTTGGTGTGTCAGATAGCAACCCAGGCAGCGGTGTGAGGCGGCAACGGCTGGACGCGATAGTAACCCTAGCTGTGGCCGCGCTCGCTCTTAACGAGAGAGGAAGAAGAAATCAGATTGGGGCTAGCGAGTTGATGAGGCAGGGAAGAGAGCTGGCGGGTCCACTCGTTGACGAGTATTTGTTTGAGAGAGTAGGCGAGGAAGCGACACACGAACATGCGAATCGACGTACCACAACCTACCATCACAACCGCACTTCCCTTTAATAGTAAAGATAGTAGTAATAACAATAGTTTCTTCCTTCAGAGGTTCATGAGGTTCATGAGCTTGATGAGCTCCATGAGCTCCATGAGCTCATCAACAAGCAAAGGATTTCTATTGCTGGTTCTTTAAAGACCGTTGGCTAATATCCTTTATTTTCATACCATGGGATGGTACTTCCAATCGGTACATTGATTGTTGGATTTGATGGAACTGCGAGTGGCCCTTTGACATATTTTAGTGTCATTAAGCAGTACTTAGGTCTATGCCTAACAATTCCGCTCTTTTTCTAGGGTCTGGTCTTGGTACTATGTTGATAGCGAGGGTGCAAGGTTCAAGGGAAGCAGCCGGTTCTGTAGTTCTTTGTATGCTTATAGTATCTTGGATGAGGGGTATGTTTTTTTATACCTCTATATGTTGCTTTGCTCACAGTTCATATTATCTTGAAGTTGCATCTCTTATGTTTGTGCTTTACATTTCATTTACAAATTCAACATGTCAGTTGAGGAAGCTGCTGAGTTAGCATGGCGGGCTTTTATCACGCAATATTCCGTGACAGAGCTAGTAGGGGCTGTGTTCCTGGTGGTATGCATTCTGTTTCTTAGTTTCTGTCCTGATATTTGTTTTGTTCACCCAATAAGCATGATACAACATGCATGCAGATTTGTTAAACACCTTGCCATTTATATCTTTCTTTTGAAATCACATACATAACTGTTTATTTGAGTTACTTATTGGCGAAGTTGAGAGATTCCCCCCCCCCCCCCCCCCCCCCCATCGTGTAATGCACACCCCTAGGTTGGGAATAGAGATTACCATCGAAACGATGGTGATAAATTAACCCACACCAAACGTACATTGTTGTAGAGTATAGAAGGTGCTGTAGAGTATAGACATGGGTCTAGACATCTAGACAAACCTACCGAGGATTTCTAAAACAATATAATTATAATGGTACATGTAAATTACATGCATAGATTTATTCTTTTTGTATATGGCTTTCATGTTAGTAGATTTAAAAAAATATGGTGTGATGTATAAGGATTATGGCCAACGCTATGTTTTTCTTCGTGTCTGCCTTTTCTTTTTCCTTCTTAATTTTTTGAACCTTTTTCAAATTTGTGAACAATTTTCAGTTCACATTTTTTGAATTTGCTAAAATGTTGAATTACCGAATATTTTCCAAATTCGTGAATATTTTTTGAAAATTTTGAACCTTTTCCAATGGTTGAATAGTTTTTGAATATGTGAGCGATTTTGGAATTTGTGAATAGTTTTTAGAATCAGTTAACAATTTTGAATTTGCCGTGAACATTTTTTGAATTCCTTAACCGTTTTTGAATTCGTGAACATTTTTGGAATTCATACTTGTCTTGAATATGAGAACATTTTTCGAACACAATAACATTTTTGGAATTTGTGAACACTGTTTTAGAATCCACGGACATTTTTTGAATCCGACGCGAACATTTAACAATTTTTTGTATTCATGTACATTATTTGAATTCATGAACTTGTTTTGAATATGTTAACATTATTTAATATGTGATCATTTTATGAATACGTTAACATTTTTGGAATTCACAATTTTTTAATCCGTGAACTTTCTTTGAATACGTGAACATTACTGGAATTGGCAACATTTTTCGAATTCGCAAACATAATTTTTGAATTTGTGAACATTTATTTAATTCAGAAGCTCTTTTTTTCAAATTTGCCTTAGATGTTAGTAGATTCTAAGGATATGGTGTGATGTATAAAGAATTATGATCAATGCTATGTTTAGTGTTTGGGTCATTATTATTTGGAAGTAGGGTAAAAAAAGAAGATTATAATTTGGGCTTGATAGAGTATGATTATATCCCACTCGGTCGTGTTCTTTGGAGAAGAATACGCCAACCATTTTGGTAGCGGGCCTATAGTTCATCTCAACAATTCTGTTTAGGCCTCATTCCGCTAATACGCTAGGCATCATCTCCTTTCCCGTATTTCTCTTAGTCTCACTCCAAAACACTTCACGATCCAACAGAGGGAATGCCAACATCCATGGTGGCATTGTCCCATTCGGCTGTTCATGCCACTTGAGAGGATGAAGGCTCTAGCAACATCATGCAAGAGGCATCGTCACTAGTGATTTTGCCACCATCCTGGCCACGACGACAATGCCGCAGAGCATATAGTGGAGGGTAGAGTAGGAAAGTGGAGCGACGGCGCCGCAAGAAGAGGTGCACTGGAACAGGGGGCGCTGCAGTCTGTTTCTTCTTCTGGGCGAGTGTCAGGCAAATAGACAAGACTCCCAACAAAATGTCGATAAAGCGTCAGATTAGATAATGGATGAACATCAGTAGTAGCAGGAGGTGAACATTGAGCTCCATTGGAGTCTCAACATTGCGCTCATCTTTAAGAGCAGCAGGAGTAAGAAGATCCTAGATTATTATTTTGGACCAAGAAGGGACCTCAATCCCAAGAAAGTAGCAGAGAGGGTTAAGATAAGACATAAGAAACTGCATAACATGCCTTCACAAAGGTAATATACTCACGGTCTGCTTGAGTGATGATCATGTCATCAACATGAAGAAGAGTCCTACCAAGAGCAGGGCAAGCAACTTCGGATCTTGAGCACTCGCTAAAAACCAGCAACATCCACCAGAGGCAAAACGCTCAAACCAGGCACGAGACGCTTGCTTAAAGCTATAGAGAGAGCGATGAAGACGACTAAGCATGTCGTAAGGAGTAGAATACCCAGGTGGTGGTTTTATGTAAACCTCCTCACGCAGCTCACTATTAAGAAATACATTCTTAACATCAAGCCTATACACGAACCAGTGGCGAACAGAGGCCACAAGCATACGGTTTTGCAGCAGCAAAAGTCTCATCGTAATCAGGACCATGCTCCTGCTGAAAGCCATGACCCACAAGACAAGTTTTTCTAATGCTCAAAAGAACCATCAGAGTGAGTCCTAACCTTGTAGACCCACCAAGTGATGGGACGAACACGAGGAGGAACATAAACAATATCCCACGTGCTGATGCACTCAAGAGCAGCAATCTCACTCAAGAGCAGCAATCTCTTGTGTCATAACAAGGTGCCATTTGGTATGAACAACATCACAACAAGAAGTCGGCTCAAGAACAACAGCGCCAATGCTTGGAAGACCAAGGCGGTCAACAGGACGAAGTGGACGAGGATGGAAGCCATAAGTAGGCTGAGACGGGGAAGTTGGCACATTAGTAGATGCATCAACAACACGCAGACGACCTATATAGAAGTTAGGAAAAAAATGGAGAATAAAAGCTGGAATCATCGGGGGATAAACTCAGGTGATGGAGACAGGGAAGCCACCGGTGATGAAGGTGTAGAATCATGTGATAAGCGAGGTGAGGAAATCATAGGAGATGATGACGTTGGTTCTACAATAATCAGAGAAGCATGAGCAGTACGACGATTGGATAAGGGCTCAATAGGAGTGGTAGTAGTGTCGAAAAAAATGTGGGAAGAGATGTACTCCACTTAAAAGGCCAAAGAAGATGGACGCGGGTAGAAGGGAGGAGACTCTACAAAAGTCATATCCTAAGAAATAGGCATTCGACGACCAACATGATCCCAACAACGATATCCCTTATGCTCATCGTTGTATCCTAAGAAGACACACTCAACAGACTGAGAAGTCAGTTTGGTGCGTTCACGAGGGGTAAGAAGGACATAACAAACACAACCAAAAAATTGAAGCCGAATAAACGATCAAATAGACACTCGAAAGGAGTGTCACCCTGCAGAGCAGTGGATTGCTGAAGGTTGATGAGATAGATGGAAGTGGAGACATACTCGACCCAAAAGTGCGGTGAAAGAGAGGCGGTGACCATCAATGGACGAGCCGTCTCAAGGTGACGATGCTTGCGCTTAGCCACACCATTTTGAGCATGAGCACCAGGATAAGAGAACCAAAGCCAGCTCAGCAAGGATTCCACGCAACAACTTGGAGATATACTCTCCAGAAGAGTCACCATAGAACACATGAATAGGCGTAGAGAATTGAGTGTGAACCTTGGCAGCAAAATGCTTATAGATAAGACCTCACTACGAGAAGAAATAAAGTATATATCCAGGTGTGTTGAGAGAAGTCACTAGGGGAGGCAAAGGGAAGATGATCCCTTGAGATCAGAGTGAACAAGGTCTAAAGGATGCTGAGACACTGGACCACGTATTAGAGACATCACCGGAGACGGATCCAAAAGATCACGTCGAACTAGGAATGAGAGATCACAAGTGACGCAAGGCGATGATGCCACTCTTGAAAATATATGGTAGACAAGGCAACAGAGGCAGAGACTGGTGGGGCTGGCAGTAGAGGGACTTGATCCGACATCCCACTTGCGTTTGCACTCTTCGTACCCCGTCGATCTGGCTGGGTGTTCATTTCCTGTTTGCGGGTTGTGTGCCACGTGCTTGATTAAGCACCCCAGGTTCTCCTACTGTGCGCCTTTGGCCTCGACTTTAGGTAGCGCCTGTCCTCGGCTCGTCTCGTGCATAATCCAGGTACGCGTCGACTGTCCGAGCTCCTGCTCACCATTGGCGGTGCTCGAGCGTGCGGTTATGGTGTCACACATAAAGGGAACATGGGATGTGGGATTGAGACAGTGCTTGTAGCAACCCGCAACAAGGCAAAGGATGCCCATCCAGACTGGTAGGGAGCGGAGGTGGTCACAAAGGTGGATGTTGACTCCATAGGAGTCTCAACAGTGCACTCATCAGTAAGAGTAGCACGAGTAAGAAGGTCCTGGACATACTTCTCTTAGAAAATAAAGAAGTCATTAGAGGTAGAAGAAACCTCAATCTCAAGGAAGTACCAAAGAGGACTAAGATCGGACATAAGAAATTCACTATGACGAGCCTTCACCAAGGCAATGCACTTAAGAGTCATTGCTAGTGATGATCCACATGTAGAAGAAGTGTTCGACCACGAGTTGAATGGTGGACCGAAAGTGTAGGATAATGAGCACTTGTCAAAAAGTAGCCGCAATCACCACCGAGACGAAGCGCTCAAACCAGACACGAGGGGTTTGCTTAGGGCCATATAGACATCAACGATGACGACAAACCATGCCATTAGGAAGAGAATCTAGGTGGTGGCTACTTGTAGGCATTCTTGACATCAAGCTGTGAGATAGAGTAGCGGCGAATAGAAGCCACATTGAGGAAGTGTGCGAAGAGTGGTCACATGGGCCATATATATAGGAGTAAATGTCTTTTCGTAGTCATGACCAAGTTCTCACCACTAAACGAGCTTTGTAACGCTCAAGAGTATCACCAGTCTTAACCTTGTAGACCCACTTACAAGTGATGAGACGAGCACGAGGAGGAAGGGAAATGAGATTTCACGTGTCGATGTGGGCAAGAGCATCAATCTTCGATGCCATCACATGAAGCCATTTGGGATGAACAACCTCATGGCAAGAAGTTGTCTTGGGAAGAGCTGCGCAGTAACCATATCGGTCAATAGGCAGAAGCGCGCGAGCTCGAAAGCCATAAGTAGGCTAAGCTGGAGGCGGTGCGTTGCCAACGAAAGAAGATATAATAGTCGAGGGAGATGGCTTATCAGAAGAATCCACAACACGTGGACCACGAGTGGAGTAAAGTCGAGGAACATGAGCAAAAGAAGGAGCATATAAAAAGTCAAAGTGAGTCATAACATTCCCATCAAGTGATGGGACAAATACGAGGAGGAAGAGAAACAATATCCCACGTGCCGATGCGCTCAAGAGCAACAATCTCCTCTGCCATCGGAAGCAAGGTGCCATTTGGTATGAATAACATCATGATAAGAAGTCGTCTCTAGAACACTAGCACCAATGCTTGGAAGACCAAGGCGGTCAACAGGCGGAAGCGGACGAGGAAGCAAGCCATAAGTAGGCCGAGAGGGGAAGTGGCACATCTGTAGACACATTCACAACACGCGGACGATTGTATATAAAAGTGAGGAAAAGATGTAAGAATACAAGCAGAAATCATCGGGATAAACTCAGGTGATGGAGACAAGGAAGCCAACTGATGAAGGTGTAGAATCATGTGATAAGCGAGGTGAGGAAATCATAGGAGACGATGGCATTGGATCTACAATAATCAAAGAAGCATGAGCAGTACGACGACTGGATAAGGGAGTGATAGGAGTGTTGGATTTAAAAAAGAAGAAGAGAGATTTCCTCCATTGAAAAGGTCGAGGAAGATGTATGCTGGTAGAAGGGATGAGACTCAACAAAAGTCATATCCCCAAAAATAGCCATCTGACGCCCAACATGATCCCAGTAATGATATCCCTTATGCTCATCGTTGTATCCCAAGAACACACACTCATTGGACTGAGCAGTTAGTTTGGTGTGTTCACGTGGGCAAGGACATAGCAAACACAACAAAACAATTGAAGCACCGAATAATAAGGGAAGAATCTAATAGACGCTCGAAAGGATCGTCACCCTATAGAGCAGTGGATTCCTGAAGGTTGATGAGATAGATGGAAGTGGAGACAGACTCGGTCCAAAAGTGCGGCGAAAGAGAGGCGGTGACCATCAATGGACGAGCCGTCTCAAGAAGGTGACGATGCTTGCGCTTAGCCACGCCATTTTGAGCATGAGCACCAGGATAAGAGAACCAAAGTCTGCGCAGCAAAGATTCCACGCAACAGCTTGGAGATATACTCCACGAGAATCACCATAGAACACATGAATAGGTGTAGAGAATTGAGTGTGAACCATGGCAGCAAAAAGCTTATCGATAAGACCTCACTACGAGAAGAAATAAAGTATATATCCAGGTGTGTTGAGAGAAGTCACAAGCGGAGGCAAAAGGGAGATGATCCCTCGAGATCAGAGTGAACAAGTTCTAAAGGATGCTGAGACACTGTCTTGCTATGAGTATAAGGTAACTGGACCACGTATTAGAGACATCATAGGAGACGGATCCACGATCACCTTGAACTAAGGATGAGAGATCACAAGTGACCCAAGGCGATGATGCCACTCTTGAAAATATCTGGTAGACAAGGCAACAGAGGCAGAGACTGGCGGCACTGGCAGTAGAGGGACTTGATCCGGCATCCCACTTGCGTGTGCACTCTTTGTACCCCGCTGATCTGGCTGGGTGTTCCTTTCCTGTTTGTGGGTTGTGTGCCACGTGCTTGATTAAGCACCCCAGGTTCTCCTACTGTGCGCCATTGGCCTCGACTTTAGGTAGCGCCTGTCCTCGGCTCGTTTCGTGCATAATCCAGGTACGCGTCGACTGTCCGAGCTCCTGCTCACCATTGGTGGTGCTCGAGCGTGCGGTTATGGTGTCACACATAAAGGGAACACAAGATGTGGGATTGAGGCAGTGCTTGTAGCAACCCGCAGCTAGGCAAAGGATGCCCATCCAGACTGGTAGGGAGCGGAGGTGGTCACAAAGATGGACTTGACTCCATAGGAGTCTCAACAGTGCACTCATCAGTAAGAGTAGCACGAGTAAGAAGATCCTGGACATACCTCTCTTAGAAAATAAAGAAGTCATTAGAGGTAGAAGAAACCTCAATCTCAAGGAAGCACCAAGGCAATGTACTTAAGAGTCATTGCTAGTGATGATTGACATGTTGAAGAAGTGTTCGACCACGAGTTGAATGGTGGACCGGAAGTGTAGGATAATGAGCACTCGTCAAAAACTAGCCGCAATCACCACCGAGACGAAGCGCTCAAACCAGACACGAGGGGTTTGCTTAGGGCCATATAGACATCGACGAAGACGACAAACCATGCCATTAGGAAGAGAATCTAGGTGGTGGCTACCTGTAGGCATTCTTGATATCAAGCTGGGAGACAGAGTAGCGGCGAATAGAAGCCACATTGAGGAAGTGTGCGAAGAGTGGTCACATGGGCCATATATATATAGGAGTAAATGTCTCTTCGTAGTCATGACCAAGTTCTCACCACTAAACGAGCAAGTTCTCACCACTAAACGAGCTTTGTAACGCTCAAGAGTATCATCAGTCTTAACCTTGTAGACACACTTACAAGTGATGAGACAAGCACGAGGAGGAAGGGAAATGAGATTCCACGTGCCGATGCGGGCAAGAGCATCAATCTTCGATGCCATCACATGCAGTCATTTGGGACGAACAACCTCACGGCAAGAAGTCGTCTCGGGAAGAGCTGCACAGTAACCATAGCGGTCATAGGCAGAAGCGGGCGAGCTCGAAAGCCATAAGTAGGCTAAACTGGAGGCGGTGCATTGCTAACAAAAGAAGATATAATAGTTGAGGGAGATGGCTTATCAGAAGAATCCACAACACGCGGTCATAGGTAGCGCCTGTCCTCGGCTTGTTTCGTGCATAATCCAGGTACGCGTTGACTATCCGAGCTCCTGCTCACCATTGGTGGTGCTCAAGCGTGCGGTTATGGTGTCACACATAAAGGGAACACGGGATTTGGGATTGAGGCAGTGCTTGTAGCAACCCGCTGCAAGGCAAAGGATGCCCATCCAGACTGGTAGGGAGCGGAGGTGGTCACAAAGGTGGACGTTGACTCCATAGGAGTCTCAACAGTGCACTCATCAGTAAGAGTAGCACGAGTAAGAAGATCCTGGACATACTTCTCTTAGAAAATAAAGAAGTCATTAGATGTAGAAGAAACCTCAATCTCAAGGAAGTACTGAAGAGGACCGAGATCAGACATAAGAAATTCACTATGATGAGCCTTCACCAAGGCAATGTACTTAAGAGTCGTTGCAAGTGATGATCGACATGTAGAAGAACTGTTCGACCACGAGTTGAATGGTGGACCGAAAGTGTAGGATAATGAGCACTCGCCAAAAACTAGCCGCAATCACCATTGAGATGAAGCGCTCAAACCATGCACGAGGGGTTTGCTTAGGGCCATATAGACAACGACGAAGACGACAAACCACGACAAACGAGCCGTCTCAAGAAGGTGACGATGCTTGCACTCAGCTAGGCCATTTTGAGCATGTGCACCAAGATAAGAGAACTGAGCGAGATTACCTTGCTCAGCAAGGACTACACGTAACAGCTTGGAGATATATTCTTGAGCAAAGTCAGCATAGAACACAGGAATAGGCGTAGAGAACCGAATGTGAACCATGGCAACAAAATGCTTATATATAGATAAGATCTCATCATGGGAGAAATCAGGGCCGGGCCGGCAAAATTAGTCCCTCATCACGACAATATAAAATTAAAACAGGTGTACTGTATATATCATAATGTCTTACATAGCAAGGTTCAAGAATCGTACCTATTCAAAGCTTGGTTGCATAGTCTTTACTTGAATTATCCTCGTAATCAATGTTCTCCAACACTTCACTCTCAAGTGCTATTGTGGCCAAATCAGTAAGCCTTTGTTGTGTCATTGTAGCACACATATAGGACTTAAATAGCTTCAATTTTGAAAAGCTTCTTTCTGCTGATGCAACAGTCACAGGCATGGTTAATAGAACTATGTGTATGGAATACCTGCATTGGGAAAACAATCATGTCACTTTAAAAACTTTAGAATTTCAATTGGCCCCATATCATCCTTTGGAATGGAATCAATGTCAGATTTGCCATCTTTTTTAAGGGTTGCCTCAAGATTATCACAAGATTTCAAGCTCTCATTATCCAATGATTGCAATGATTCGGAAGTAAATAAGAAACGAATATCTTTCTGCTAACCTCATATTGTTCAAATATGCTTGTGAGTGACATACTTGCTTGATCAACAATAGTTGGAAAATAACCGTTTCTAAATGATTCCACTTCAAACTGTGTGGCAACATTTGTGTTATCTGGGTTCTCATCAAAATGCCTCTTTTAATTTCTCGTCTTTCATGAAATATTGTAATAATAACCATATCAACTGCAAATTTTTTGGCTATCTCCAATGCCTTCTAAAAAGTCACTTTCTCTATACCCTTCGAAAAAAATAATCAACCCTTTCGCTTTCTCAATAGCAACATCTATAAGCACATCCTTTGCTTGCAAGTGTTTGCTTACTAAATTAACAACATATAATATCTCAGACCACTATTGCCACTATAAATTCATACTCCCCAGGTTCATTATATGCCAAACCTTTTGCCTCGCTGCTCGTTTATATCATTATCAATTTCGGATACCTAAAATGAAAGTAAGGAAATATATGTTATAGTTGGAGATAGCCAAAGGAATTACATAATAATCAATGTAAAAGTATTTGGTACCTAAAGTAGGGCCTCCCAAATGGTTGCACATTTAAATATGATAGCTTTAACACTGTTGACACAACTCTTCCAATGTGTAGCTGATACTAACTTGAGCGTCACTCCTATCTATGTTATCTTTCAGAATTGCATTTCTTCGTAAAAATTGCGAAAGTTACACAAATGTGTTGGATGATACCACAAAGTGTTAAATTAAGGCTATGGCAACCACAAGCAGAATAGACAGCTCTAGGATTTACATTCAAAACTCTCCTTTGTACCCCATGATGTTTTCCTTTCATATCTGACCCATTATCATACCCTTGTCCTCTCACATTATCTATATCAAGATCAAGAAGCTTAAGTTCATTCTCTAGCACTTCTAAAAGTCCTTGCCCAGTCGTACCATTTACATCTCAAAATTCTAGAAAGGATTCTTCTACACAAACATGACTGAAGATGAATCCACATACCTAACAATTGAAGATATCTGTTCTTGGTGGCTTGCATCAGGGTACAATCAAGTATGACCAAGAAATATTTTGCACTCTTTATTTTCTTAAAAATCTCAAACTTAATAGCCGAAGCAAACAAGTGTATCAACTCATTCTAAATCTTATGATCAAGATGATGAGCATGAGTTTCTTCATTTGTAATAAAAGCATGCTCTTGAATCTTGAATAAATGTGTTAAATTCAGCCAACATCTCTACCAGACCCAAGAAATTCCCATTGCTGTTTTCATACAGTTTGCTGTTACTACCACGGAAGGCTAGATTATGCTTGGCAAGAAATTTAATAATGCAAACAATCCTGAACAAAATTTTTCTCCAGTGCTCTTCATTCTCAAGTTGTCCTTGAGCATCTTTATCAATAGTTTGATGCTTTTGCAATCTAGTAGTACAGAGCTCATACCAAGTGGTCATATTCAAAACATGATCTACACTTGTCTCATGCTCTTTAAGTGTATTGCCAAGATGTACCCAATCATCACACCCCTCGTTTGCCAACTGACCTTTTCTATGCCCTTTTGTAAATAATTTACAAGCAAAGCAAAATAGTCTATTGAGGTCCTTAGAATAGACAAAGACAATCTCTATCGCAATGCTCCCCATTTGACATAATTCTAGTATAGAATGGTTCAGAAAACCTACTAGAATATCTGTCCTTAGGACCTTTCTGAAACTGTGAGTCTTTTAGGGCCCTTTTGTGCTAAAATGTCAATCTGCTTAGGATCAAGAGAACCCCAATTTCTTGGATCAACTATATTAACATGAAAAGCACCACCGACATCCGCAACAGGTGAAGTATTTGAGTTAACATCAGTACTAGTTGTCCCGATGTCATCACCATTATTATCCATATCAATGTTTGTGTTACCAATAAGATCATCATCAACCTCATCATTATTTTCTTTCTCTGCTTATTCATCTCTATGATCATTGTCAACGTCAGGGTCAACATTATTATCAACCGTGAGGCTTTGATCCTGTGATTGATTATTGGAGGACACATGTGGTTCTTTTGCAACAAACTTATCCATGACTCCTTTTTGTAATCGACCTAACTTCTCTGTTTGTTTTTTCAAATGCTTTTGTTAACCGGATTCATGTTCTCTATCCTAAGAAGACATGACTTGGATCTTGAAACATGTATAGAAAAGCTGTAAAACAGATGGAATGCGATCTATAGAACTCATGGATCGATGGCCGGCAGCTGATAGAAGCGTCACATGCTGAATTGGATGGTGATGAACCGATGGAGGATCGCCGAGCTTCAAGCGTCGTATTGGAAAAAGAGGAGAGAAGACGAATAGACAAGAGATGAGGGCAGGAGGCGGCGTTGGAGAGGACTCGTCCAGTCAACCTGGTGTCCTCGATGGCTTGATGCTTTGATTGCTCAATGCCTGGGCTCCATGGGAGACTCTATGCAGCCTGGACGGCTAGACGCGCTAGCGCTAGCGGGGCGGCTTACGGGCCCATGCTGGATATCGAGTAGCAGGCCTGCTGGCTGCTGCTTGCTATGGGCTGCCTTGTGCTAGGAATTTCATGGCCCCTGAAAATTGGCATGTTCCGTCGCACGGACTGCACGCTAGAAGAAATAAAGTATATCCATGTGTATTAGCAGAAATCATCTATAAAGATAATTTACTAGTGATGACCTCCTTCCAAGGCAAAGGGAGATGGACCCCAGACATCAGACTGAACAAGGTCGAAAGGACGCTTGCTCGTGCTCTTGCTCGCCGATGGTGGTGCCCGAGTGTGCGGTGATGCGGCCGCCCAACAAGGGAAGACAAGATGTGGGATCGAGGCAGCACACATAGTAACCTACAACCAGGCAACGGATGCCCAGCCGGACTGGTAGGGAGCGGAGGTGGATACAAAGGTGGAAGTTGAGCTTCATAGTGCGCTCATCATTAAGAGCAAGAAAATCCTGGATATACTTCTCTTGGGAAATAAAGAAGCCATTAAAGGTAGAAGAAACCTCAACCTCAAGAAAGTAGCGAAGAGGACTAAGATCAGACGTAAGAAACTCACTATGACGAGCCTTCACAAAGGCAATGTACTTAGAATCATTGTCGGTGATGATCGACATATAGAAGAAGAGTTCGCCCACGATGATCGACTATTGAGATGAAACGATCACGAGGGGTTTGCTTAAGGCCATATAGAGAGCGACAAAGACGACAAACCATGTCGCCAGGAAGAGAAGCCACAACGAAAAGTGTGCGAAGAGTGGTCGTGTGGGCCATAGGGGCAAATGTCTCATCGTAGTCATCACCATGTTCCCACCACTAGACGAGCTTTGTAATGCTTAAGAGAACCATCAGAGTCTTAACCTTGTAGACCCACATACAAGTGATGAGATGAGCACGAGGAGGAAGGGAAATGATATCCCACGCACCAGTGCGCGAAAGAGCATCAATCTCCGATGCCATCACATGCTGCCATTCAGGATGAGTAACAACGTCATGATAAGTCGTCTCGAGAAGAGCGGTGCTAGAATAACCATAGCGGTTAGTAGGCGGAAGCGGGCGAGCTCGGAAGCCATAAGTAGGCTAAGCTGGAGGCGGTGCGTTGCCAATAGAAGAAGACAATAGTCGTGGGAGATGGCTCATCAGAAGAATTCACAACACGCGGATGACCAGTGTAGTAAAGAAGAAGATGAGGGGGAATTAGTGGGGAAGCCTCAGGTAATGAATGAGGTGGGGAAGCCGCAAGTGACGACGGTGTGGGGTCTACAACAGTAGTATGGGAAGACACGGTGGGATGGGTGGACGAGGGCAATACTTGAGTGATAGGTGTATTTGAAAAAGTGAGGAAGTAAATATCCTCAATGGGGGAGGTCAAAGGAGAGGATGGACGTGGATATAAAGGACGAGACTCATCAAAAGTCGCATCCCGAGAAATGTGCATCCGACGACTCACAGGATCCCAACACAGATAGCCCTTGCTCATCATTGTAACCTAAGACACATTCAACAAACTGAGTAGTTAGTTTGGTGCATTCAGGGGGGGGGGGGCAGAAGAATGTAGCAAATGCAACCGAACAAATTAGGTGTTGTGTAGTCAAGAGAACAACGAAGAAGATGCTCGAGAGGAATGTCAGTCTGTAGAGCAGAGGAAGGATTAATGTTGATGAGATAGGTAGAAGTACAAACTACCTCAACCCAAAATTGAGGTGGAAGAGAGGCGACAATCATCAACGCATGAACCGCCTCAAGAAGGTGACGCTGCTTGCGCTCAGCAACACCCTTCTGAGCATGAGCACCAGGACAGGAGAACTGAGGAAGTGTGCCCTGCTCAACAAGGAATCCACCTAGCAAATGAGGGATGTACCTAAGCATCTTGAAGCCGCTGAGTTCCACATGAAGCACACCTTGCTCCAGGCCACCATGCATTGCCCGTCGCTGACTATGTCGGTCCCGCTCTAAAGGAAAACGCAAATGTACTTCTCAATCGCCGCATGTAAACATAGAGGTAGTTGCATGACGATGGCTTGATAAACTGCGATGGAGAGAAGTACTCCCTCTGTCCGAAAATACTTGTCATCAAAATGGATAAAAAGAGATGTATCTAGAACTAAAATACATCTAGATACATCACCTTTTCTCCATTTTGATGACAAGTATTTCCGGACGGAGGGAGTACTAATTTGACAAGCATGAGCCAGCCTCCCATGTTTAGTAGATTCTCAATCTAAGTGGGGATGTAGTTGAGAACTTTGTCTAGAAGATGCTACATGTGGACCGTTCGAATCTTGCACAACAAGGGGAGGCTAAGGTAGGTGCACGGGAGCGCTGGGAAAGCACATGCGAAGCTTAGCTTAACACTTAAATCTCGGCGATGCTGCAATAGATTGGTGCAAAGGAACACTTGTCGTTGGTGCATAAGCTCGACGTGCCACCAAGACCAGGTTGCCGCACGTCGAAGACAGGATGACGACCATGTCGGCATTGTACACTGACATGAGGTGCTTCACGCCATGCCAGCACGATGGCTCTAACATGACAATGCTCTTCGCATGGACCAACAAGGCGTTGAGCACCTCCAGCACAAAGAAGAAACAACAAAGCACACCTTGCCACAGGCCATGACGGTGAAGAATATGCCTCCCGGGCACCCTGTTGAGGGTGTCTACGGTAGAATCATCCACACCAACTCGTTGAACCTGCTGCCAGTGTCGGTGTGCCGTGAGACCATAGGAGGAAGGGCCATGAGACTGAATCGAATGCCTTCGCAATGTCAACCTTGAGCACGAGGGTTGCGATGTGTCTAATGTGCAAGCCCTTAGTGGTGAGCATGAAGGAGCTTTGGTTTTCCTTGATCGGTTCTGGGAGCCGAGGCATGACGCGGAGAGCAAGCAACTTGGAGAAAAGCCTACCAAAGGTATGCGGCAAACATATCGGGTGGAAGTGCGCGACCTTGTTTGAGTTTTTCTTCTCGGGCACCAAGACGACGAGGGCATCGTTAGGCTCGATGAGGCAAGCCGGTATAAGCAACTAGAGCTGGTGGACGACTACGGCAAGCTCATCTTTGATGATCTCCAAAGCGAGTTGGTAAAACAACTCTACGAGGGATGGCGCAACCCATGATGGACGAGTAGTCTGCCAACATCCACACCTTATCCTCATGGGTCAAGGCGACAATACTGTCACGGGCAATGGCAACCATGTGATTTTTGCAGTGGCAGTGGCACGCATGGATGTAGAAGTAGCACGTGTTTGCGTCTCCCTCGGCTAGCTAGTGCAAGCGGAGGGCTGGCGGGGGATGATGCACTTGAGGGAGGCCAAACCAAGCAACTTAAGCTTTAAATCTTTGCGCAGATTAAACTCCTTTTGGGACAGCTGTCGGGACTCCTGCACCAGGTTGAGCTGAAAAATGATTTCCTTAGCCATGAGCTGTTGTAGCTTGATGCTGCCAATATGCCGGTCGCTCCACAACTGCAATGTGTTGTCCATATGCTTCAGCAGGACACCCAAAAGCTAGAGTTGGTGAAGGTGCGACGACACATGCTAGGCATCAGCAACCACCTGGCGGAAGCCATCAAAATTCGGCCAGATATCCTTGAAGTGGCTTCCGCCATCAAAATTCGGCAAGATATCCTTGAAGTGGGACTGGTGAGCCCTAGGTGTGAAAATCGTGGTGTACAGGTTAAATCTAATGCCATGGGTATTGGCACGGAAAAGCAACTAGGATGTCATTACCCCCAATTCGTTGAACAGAACAAGCAGTCTAGCTGCACCAATGTTGGTGACCATCACTCCTTGCTCGAACTGTAGCGCCGCCCGACGAGGTTGATCTCGCAAAGCCCAAGGTCATTAAGGAAACGGTGCAATCTGCCCATCTATCTTCTTTCTAGGTTAGCGTTATTCTTACCCGCCCCCGCCTGCTAGATCAAGTTGAAGTCGCCGGTAACGACCCAAGGACCAGGTTGCGAGGAGCACAACTCAGCTTTTGGAGGAAAGCAAAGCGATTTTCATCAGCTAAAGGACCACATACGGTTGACAATCACCAAGGGGGTGCCTAAGGCGAACATAGAGGGCAAAGGTTCGAGTTAGTGCATTAAGGCCTCACACGTTTCAAGAAGACCACGCTGAACTAAGGATGAGAGACGAGAGTAACACAAGTAACGAAGGCGATGATCCCATTGGTGAAAAGAGCTGGTAGACAAGGCAACAGAGGTGGAGAGACTGGCGGCGGTGGCAATGGAGGGAAAGTGAAGCTAGTCAAGCTCCCAGAGGCACTGGGAGTTATGACATCGGGGGCCAGCACCAAGGACAACACCAGTGTGACGGTCCGAAACAGAGCATGAGTCAAAGTCGAGAATTACCCGACAACCAGAGTCAACGATCCGACCACCAGCAATGAGTTGCATGGTATGTTGAGGAACATGAAAGGACAAAGTGCCAAGAAGTCTTTGGCCATTAACAAGGAGGGAGGTACCTGTTAGGAAATATGCAACTATGTTTCCAGGTGGCCATATGCCATTGTAAGGTACAAGTGTTTTACAATATTAAAAAAAACCATTATAGAGCGGGGGAAATACAAAGGGGTACACGACTAAATATATAACTCTTAACTCCCCTCCCTCAAACTCGTGGTGGATCAACAACACCGAGCTTGGAGAGATAGATATAGAAGTCGTGTTGTGCTCTAGTTTGGGCCTTTCTAAAGAAATCTGCCAACTGTAACTCCGAAGGCACATACCGAGGAGCAATAATCCGAATTTCGCACACCAGCACACACAAAAAAGCATCAACACCAATATGCTTGGTGACCTCATTCTTTGTTGGGTCGCGCGCAACACTATGAGCACCTGTATTGTCAAATAAGAGCAAAGTAGGTGTAGTGACAGAAATACCAAACTTCTGAAGTAACCACCGTAACCAAGTCACCTCTGTCGTCAAAAGAGCCATACCTCGAGGCTCAGCCTCTGCACTCAAACGTGAAACTGTAGTCTATTTCTTTGTCTTTGAGGCAGTGAGAGAACAACCAAGAAAAACATAGTAAGCAAAAAGTGAACGATGATCCCAGGGATCACTAGTCCACATAGCATTTGAATAGGCCTGAAGCTGTAATGAACTAGAACAAGGAAAGAACATACGGTGAGAGATCGTGCCACGAAGATATCAGAGAACACGAAGGAGAAGGAGGTGACTATAGTGAACCAATGTGGGTGCAAAGACAAACTGACTCAAACTATGGACGGGATAGGAGATATCTGGACGAGTAACATCTAGATAAACTAGACTCCCAACAAGATGACGATAACACGTCGGATTAGACAAGGTGAACATTGAGCTCCATGGGAGTCTCAACAGTGCACTCATCAGTAAGAGCAGCATGAGCAAGAAGATTCTGGATATATTTTTCTTGGAAAACAAAAAAGCCATCAGAGGTAGAAGAGACCTCTATCCCAAGAAAGTAGGCCAAAATCAGACATAAGAAGCTGCTCACTAAGACGTGCCTTCACAAAGGCAATATACTGAGGGTCGTCGCCATTGATGATCATGTTGTTAGCATACTCAGGGTCGGCGGAGACGCTCAGGGTTGTAGGGACGGTCATTAGGCTAGCGGCGGAGGGAGCATCGAGGCCCGAGCTCTAGGCGGCGCATGCATCACGGGGAGAGGAGAGGTCGGCGTGGGGCGCAAGGAGCAGCAGGTGCGGAACTGTGGGGCTTTATCTCCCCTTTTGTCTACCACAGGCTGCTGAAGAGGACGAAGGGAAGTCAGGGCGCCTCAAACGGCGGCTGCTCCCCTCTGGCTTGGACTAGAACCCCGGCAGCCGCGGAAGTGCAGAGAAGCAAGCAGAGCAAATGGCGCAGCCGCCTCCTCCCCTCGCTTGCTTACTCCTCTTGGAGCCCCTAATATATATTACCCTGGGTGAAGAATAACTTATTCTTCATCCCGGTCGAACGACCCACCGTGCCGGACTCCCTTCGTATCCGCTTGGTTGACCCACCAAAAGAAAAAAACAATTCCCACCACGGCTGGTAGACAATGATTTTTTTTATGTTAGCGAGGAAAAGAAAATTTGGTCGTGGGTATTGCGAGCTAGCCTCCCCGCAGTTTCTGGGAAACGCGGGCTCCACTACCAGCAGCATCGAGGTCGAAGGCGAGGGTCGATCGGTTTCGGCCGCGAGCGGGCGGTTTTGCGTTGGGTGTCCTCGTCCGCGCTTGGCTTCAGCCGCGGAGGAATCGGGGCCTCGGCTTCGCGACGACACATTACAGTGTCCCTACTGTTGTGCTTCTGCTCTCGGTTGATTCGGGGGTGGGCATCAGCATGTGAAATCGACTGCAGAGGATTCGGGCCTGGGGCATCGCATCTTCCTGCTGGTGGAAAGCCTGTGTCCCCTCGAGGCTGGTGCGGATTCTGGCAAGGACAGAGTTTCTCAGCACTTTTTCATTGCGTGTGTATTCTTTAGAATCGCGTATATTCTTCAGTAATGCTCCGAAATCTCTGCTCACTCCAGAAGTCCAGATACAGTGCATCACGTAATTTTCTTGTTTAGTTGCCATTAGCCAACTTCACAGAATTCAAGTTGGATTTATTTGAACGGCAATGTCTCGAGCTTTTGGGGAGCAACAGTAATTACAAGCTTAGCTAGCGCCATACCAACACTTTGCCATTGTGGGGATTTGCATCCCACCTCTACCCCAATGTCACAAGTAAAATTATTGTGATTATCGATCTGATGACATGAGTAATTTAACTTCTGTTCTGTGTTTCATGTTGTCTGGAGCAATGCTTGGCTCCTAGCAGTTTCCAGATGATTTATTTCCATTGCAATGAGAACGACTGTCAATATTTGCTGAATGTTTGGTAGACTCAACCCACAAATCAAGAGGACTTAACCCTCTTCTCCTTGATCTCCTTGATAGTCCAGCAATCAGCAAGTTGAAAAGATTTAAATCAAGGTTCCATGATAATTCTTTTGAATCTCCCTGTAAGGTAGGCTTTTCAGATATTCCATTTCAAACTAAAGGTGCATTCCTTTTACTTCCGGTAATATAAACTATGTATTTTTAATTGTCTAACCTTGTGTGCATAGGGTTTCTTTCACACGAGAGGTAAAGATGTTCCTTGTACAATATTTAGGTTCTGCAGAAAAATATTGTTTTAATTGGTTGTTGTTTGCTTGTCAGTCACACAAGCCTTTATTTATATTAGGCCCTAGATGAGTGATCTAAACACTCTTATAGTATTTCTTTACGGAGGGAGTACTAAGTACTAACTGTTATCCCTTTGTAATAGAAGAGCATAATTTCCACTCCCTAGTTGTTGATCATATTTCTCTGTGCCACATTCTAGTTCCAAAAATGCATGTTGATGGTCCACCTTGTTGATTGCGTGCTGATATTGTGAGATATTTGATTATGCTTGATAATATTAGTAGCGAAGAGTGCCTCATTAAAAATCTTAGTTGGAGAGTGAAATTTGCGTTAGTAGTATGTGCTGAATTTTACGGCAGTCATAAGATGAAATCGTTCCTGTGAAACTGAGGACTGAAAGAGCTGATTCTGGTGCTCAACAGTATGATATTTTAGCCCCTGCATAAATTGTGGGAAATCCCACGTGCATGGAAAATGAAGGACTCAAAGGTTAACATAATCCATTTTATAAATCATCACACGTGCATCTTCATTATGTATGAGATTATTCTGGGATACCGCCTCCATTAATTAGTTATGTATTCGAGAGGGAATTTATCGTTTGCGATAAACTGAGGAGGGGAGCAGTTATGTTTGTCCTTGCAATTGTGACATGTGTATTTCTACATCTGATGTACAGCGTAACTATTTCAGGGCTTGACAGACCAGTTTTTATCCGGAAGAAAGGCCTTTAGCGTGCGTTTGGATCTGAAGAAACAAAGCAAGATATGGCTGTCATTCCTCCTAACTTGGCTAGTTACTAGTATCTCCTTGATCCTTTGATAAGGTAGCCTTGGCGAGTGTTTGGGCAATAGAGAACATGACCTGGCAATTTCTGTACATGTTTACTGTATTCATTTATTCAGGATTAGAAGCTTAAATTCTGAATTTTATAGTTCAGGAGTAGCTACCTCCTGATGTACCGGTGTAATTTAATAGTTTCATCGAATGTGAATCAGAAGTATATGTTGTTAACATAGTTGGGTATACATATCATGTCATCTTTCTTTTCTAAGGTGTTTGATGAGTTCAATGCAATGAAACAGATGGGCTGAACATATTCAAGGTTTCTAGCGGGAATCACTTCTTCGTGGCCATTCTGGTGATAATGGTTGTACTCCAGGTAAAAAAACAAATAGTATAATTCTTCTATTCGACATATGTAGTAGTTTCGGTTATTGTTATATGTTGTTTCCTTCGTATGTATATGCAAGCTCTTATCATCAAGTTTCCTTGGCAAGTTAACTTCAACAATCATGTTAAGCTGGCAGCTATATGGTTGGTACTGATGAGAGTTGCTCATTTAGCTGCTGATGATCCAAGAATTGTAAAGATAAGGCGGGGGAACCTTATTTGTGTGGTGGATGCAATTATGTTATGAGGTCAATTTGTAACTTATTATACTACAGTTATGGACCAAGCCATGAATCAGTACCAAAATTCAGGATTGGTGAGAAGAAACGTGAACTTATAATGTTTTTAGTACCCTAATCTTGACTTGTCGCTGATGGACCACAATGTTCAAGCTCGGCACATACTGTTGAACAGCTAAAAATATTGGATCTCAAGGCACCTGCAAACTAAGCCGCTGGAAGAAAGTTCAGAGGTGTGTTGAGTCTTGGCATTCCCAAGTAATCATTGGTGTTCATTTTTGAAATACTGCTTTGTACTCCCTCCGTAACAAGATGTAAGACGTTTTTATACCCTATGCAAACCAAAAAAGTCTTTACATTTTGGTACAAAGGTTGTAGTTTTATTTCCCTGTAGCTGGTTACTGAGTGGCATGCAGTAGATTAGATGAAGCATGTGAGTGAGGATTTGACATGTAAGCGGCAATCAACGATGCAAGTCGTGACAGTAGTCGATGTAAAGCGACAATCATCATGTGCGGAGGTCATGAGAGGAGTCGTTAAAGAGCGACCATCACGGCCAGCAGAAGACGAGCACCAAGAACTGCAGAAAGGTGTATGCGAGACGGGGCCTGTGTAAGGGATACCGCCAAGAGTGGGCAGCAAGGGAGATGTGTACCGGACGAACGCACTGTACTTAATATTTATTTTTTTACTTGAAAATCAGAAGCAGTCAGCGGAGCCAGCACCAAGGGGTCAAAGCAGGGAGCGAGGCATAATCGAGCGACCTTCACGGCAGGATCCAGCAGGTAGCGCCGAGCTGCAGGTGGGGTGGAGAGATGCACAACAGGGCAGGAGCGGACTCCTTGTGTTGCAACGACATGAATGTGGGCTGCCGTGTTAGGATCAAACAGTGGATGGACGAGATGGCTGCATGCGACGACCCAGAAGACGGCGTCACGCACGAGCGGCTCCACTCGATCGAGGCGGTCCTATGGATGGGAGGCTGGATCGCGAGCGGATTGGACAGAAGATCTGGGCCGCGCTGGAGGTCGATCTTTTGATCTTGTAACAAACAGACACATTGTATCTCTACCATTTTGTAATACAAAACAAAGTAGGAGTAGGATATTACACCAAGAAAGTGGCCCGAACCTAGGTAATTCCTGTGTTCATCTGCAGTTCATCCACCATATTTCATGCATGACTTAGGATTGCTAGACGTGTTTAGTCCTTGGCCAAACTCTCGAAGGGTTGTTGCTCACAACTCATATGTAGGTTCTTAGAAACCGACATTTGGTGCGCCAGGTAGGGGATTGAGACGTCTAGCTCCCACACCAGCACTGTCCCCGCCGGCTTCCTCAAGTGCAGTTTGAGTCATGGCGTCGAGACGCTCCGGGGCATCCATGGCCCCGATGAGCAGCCAGGAAGCACGTTCTTTGGCGCGCCGTCGAGAGGCCGCTGACGCCGCTCAGCAGGCGTCGCCCCCTCAGCCTCCTCCTTCTCCCCTCAGCATGAATCGAATTTATCGAGTGGCAGGGATGGCATTTCTTATCATGGATTCAATTCCCATCTTGGAAGAAGTCAAAATGTTGATGATGATCACGACACGTTTTGTCAAGAGGTTTCAAGAGGATGCAATCAAACAGCGCCGGCATCAAGCAAAAGGAATAGTGAAGCAAAAGGTTATCAGAACCATAGATAAGATGCAATCTCAGAATCAGAGTTGCTTTTCAAGACAACAAAATGATATTGAAAACTCGATGTTAGCCTTGATCATGGTCTGAAGAATTCGTGCACCAAAGAAGGACGAGGTAGCACGGTCGAAGGTAGCATGATAAGGATGTATCTGGTAGTCTAGGAATGCCAAGATTGGTTTTAAATTTCCCAGCAACAAATTACTAGGGGTATTGAATTGCAGTGCAGATTCGATTCACTATTCGATGTTCTCGGTTGATGACAACCCATAACCCGTGGAGTGACTATGACAGGGAAATGTATTACTTCATCAAAAATTCATAAGATGTAGTGCAATGGCGTGATATCCTCGAGATACCAGGGGTAATATTGAAAGATAGAACATAATAGAACCCAGATTAGGGAAGTCATTGGTTCAACCCATTAGGGCATCTTAGGAACATATACCACCAACTTCAAGAGTAAATAGCACAAGCTCGATAGTAAAGCATGGTTGACAAAAGCAGAGGATACAATTTACCGAAGGCATTATGTATCAGGGGAAGAACTCACAAGATTTTTGAATGTTAAGGACACTGTCGAATAATATCCCAGCAATTGGTCTGGCAGTGCACAATGGAGCTGATGTGAGTATCTGTACTCAATCAGAGGAAGAAAGAATGCAAAGGCATCGGATTATAGAAACATCTGAATAATTCAATGCTTAAATACTAAGAAAATATGATTTCTAGATCGGTGTATCAGAATCAGATGCTCTGATCAAATATGAGTAAGTTGAATAGACTTAGAGGCACAATCGATCAAGGTTTGATTGGCTAAAAACCAGCTCATGTCCGGAATGACGTCTGAGCCGGAAGGATAATTTCTAAGGGTCAACTAATGATTGCGTGCATTCGCACACATTGAATTATTAGGCTTAAAACGGAAATGACAAGGGACGTCGATGAAGATTACTAGACATACGGAATTAACCATAATGCAAGCAAGCAAGAATTTCAAGAGCAATAGGCTGTAGAGGATTTTCGGAAGATCGAATAACATTATGAAGTATTTTGCAAAACACACGAACATTTGGGGATGAACGAATCCCCAGTAAGTGTGAGGAACTATTCATAGGTGTATTCATGCAGGAATGAGCTGCAAGGCAGTAGGCATAATGGATTCTCAGAATATAGAAAAATGTTTCGGGGTACCTTGTAATAACAGGAGCAGCAGGGAATGTATATGAATGGCAAGTGTATGTAGTTATTCATAAGGATTTATCGGTGGTAGGGAATTGCAAATACAGTGGGCACAAGGGTCTCGAAAAAACATCGAAGAGTATCTTTAGAATCTTCTGGTGAATCAAGCCAGCATGTGAAATGAGGGGCTCTCCTGGAGGAAGTAGTTACGAGAACCTAGAGTTAGAGTTAGTAAAATCTTTAATCTGAATAGAAGAGAAATCAGAATTCCAGAGTAAAGGAGAGGAATAAAAGATCCTAATCCCATCCATTGGCGATGTGGCCCCGTTAGCCTCACAAAACTGTTAGTAAATAGTTTTTCAAAGACTAGACTCAACTTCGGCCAAGGAGTTGGAAAGGGGCTTCCTACATGCAGTCGGCTCTGATACCAACTTGTGACGCCCCTACCTCGACTGTGCACTAACCATACACGCAAATGTGCACGATCAAGATCAGAGACTCACAGGAAGATATCACAACACAACTCTAAGACACAAACACACACTACAAAAAAAGACATATCCGTGACATTATGGGCCAAACAAAAAAATTGTCATGCTTATGACACCTCTATGACGATAATTGTGACAAAAGCACGTATCATCATAGATGTGGTGGGCTCCTACTTCTATGACAAAAGTTCATGACAGAAAATGGGCTTTTCGTCCTCGGCGGGCCGGGGACGCACCTGCATGACATTCTTTGGGCCGTCAATGACATAAAAAATCATGGTAGAAGTGAGGGCGAGGAAATTTTCGCGGAGTTCCCGGTTATGGTGGGTTGGTCGGGGTCGAGCGATGCACTGTGGTTTGTGCTTTTCTCTCGTACGCGTGCGTGGTGCGAGCCATGTCGTTATAACTGAACCCGAGCGAGAGGCGTTCACTTTACTGAACCCGAGCGATCGCGTGCTGCTACGTACTGAAGCCGATCGATCGATCCCTTCCCTGCTAACTGAACCTGACCAACTCCTTCGCTGCTAACTAAACCTGATCGATCGTTGTTGCTGCTTACTGAAGCCGATCAGAACCCTCGTGTGAGACGTAGCTAGCCGGTTGGGTTGCCTCTGGATGAACAGTGCCCGTTGCTGCCACGCGCACGATACGTAGAACGAGTCGAGACGTGGTGAGTCGAGCCAGTTGGATTGGCTGTGGATGAACAGTTCCCAACGGGGGTTGGATGAACAGGACCCCGACCGTGTGTAGGCGGTTGCCGCTGGATGAACAGGACCTCGTGGTAGTACGCGGTTGCCGCTGGATGAACAAGACCCCGTGGTAGTATGCCGTTCCCACTGGATGAACAAGACCTCGAGGAGGCCTCCACACACCCAGCCGGTTGGGGTGGATGAATAGGACCCCGTGGAGGCTGGATGAACAGTAGCCCGTGGAGTCCCGTTTCGCGGTACGCCACACACCCCTTCGATGAACAGGACCCGTTTCGACCGTAGGCGGTTGAGAGAAGTCCATTTCCTCCGTTTTGTGGTACGCCAGACCCCTCCCGATGAACAGGACCCCGTTTTGACCGTACGCAGTTGGAGAGAAGTATGTTTCTTCCGTTTTGTGGTACGCAAGACCCCTCCCGATGAACAGGACCCCGCTTCGACCGTAGGCGGTCGAAGAGAACTCCATTTCCTCCATTTTGCGGGACATGAGACCCCGAGCGATGAACATGACCTGGTTTGGGCTGTTTCGTCCAATTCGGTTGGCTCCCGATGAACATGACGCATTCTGACCCAGTCGCTTGCCTCCCGATGAACACAACACGGTTTCATCCCTTCCGACCCAACCGGTTGGCTGCCGATGAACAGGACGCCGTTGCTGCCGTCCGCTGCCTCTCCATGTACACGAGCCCTCGCCGTACATATGCGCGAGTAGCTAGGCGTTCGAGACCCCTCCCGTATGTACGTATGTAGCCGTATTTACTTTCTTGCAGTGTGGCTGTACGTACGTGTACACGATTTATACAGGACTGCCTCAACTGCTACGTCACACGTGTCGCTCATTGCTCGGCTATGGTTCATCCTTGCAGAGAGACCAATCGACCAGTATGTACATACACGTTCCACCCGCAAAAAAATGTACATACATGTTCACGATCAGAGAGACAACCCAGCTGTCAGGGAGGATAAGGAGACACTTCCTTGCGTGTGAAGATTTAGCCGATGGGTCCTAGCTGTCGGGGGGAGGAATCATTTTTTTGCCCGCAATAAGGACGCACTTCCTTGTGTGCGAAGATGTAGCTGGTGGGCCCAGCTGTCAGGGGGAGAAAATATTATTTCTCAGGGTAAAAAGGATGCAATTGCATGCATGCGTCCATGGGCGTGGTGCGTCCCCACTGTCAGCCTCTCCACATACAGTCATCCTCCGATGACTCTCATTTGTTGACCACGTTGACCACACCGTGCCGAGCGCACCAAGGTCGGTGGACGATGGCGAGGCCCCAAACTGGAACGACCTGGAGATGGGGATGACGCAACAGTGGAGTCGTAGACAGAGAGGAGTGGGAAACTTGACTGGTTCGTGTGCGGGGTGGGCCTACACTCGGTAGAGAATAATAGGAGGTGCGGAGGAGTGGAGGGATGGCCGGGCCATCGGTGGGGTAGTGTTTCGCTGCGAGGCACGCGAAACAGCGCCGCTGGACGCCGGAGGCCCGGCAGCGCTGGAGGAAGAAGACGAGAGATTGAAGAAGAATGTCGGTCGTTTGATGTAAATCCAACACCTTGCTTAGACTTCGACCTTTGTATTTTTTTGTGAAAGTGCTTAGGCTTCGACCTACTGGCCCACATGTCAGCCAGTCCATTTGTTTTTAGTCCATTTGGTGGGCTGGGTGAAACAATGATGTAGAGTCTATGCAGCCCGTTTATATATTATGTTAGAATTTAAAGCCCATTAGCATTTTTTCGAAATCCACAGACTTGCTAGCTTAGGTGAAAATATCATGTTAGGCTGGACGGAGAAATGTTATAAAAACACAAACACATGATTGCACGTCTATTACTGATCGTGAGTAAAATCTTTGCAAGCTTATGTACGCAATCACTAGGAGTTAACTTGCCAAGTTATATATAAACAATTATATTATTATTATTTTGTAAGAACTTTTGATTTATGAAATAAAATATTATTTTAATTTGATGAGTTAATAGGACGTGGGATATTATTATTTTTAGGCTAGATGTGGGACAGTTGAGTTGGTTCTAGGGAAAACTACTGGGAGAAAACTCAGATTACATTGAAAAAGAAAGTGTGAGAAAATTCACATATAGGATTAATAAAAACAAAAAATAAAGGAAGTGGGAAGGTCTATACAATGGTTGGACGAACGACAGGTTTAACGGAACCTTGCGTTGTTTATATTATATATATGTGTAATAAAATAAGATATAAATATAAGTATGTATATACAATTATAGAAGGGAAAACATAGGTTCACTTTTGCATTCTTATAGAAAAATAGAACTGCGTTGTGCGTTGTCTTGAAAAAACAAAAATAACTTGGCGTGCTGATGTTATAGGCAAGCTAGGCTGGGAGGCCCAGAGGCCGCTTGATACCTGCTGGACCCCAAAAAAGTTGAAACCTACTGGATCAACTATGTCTGCATGTCATGGGCTGCTCATGTTAAACAACAAAACCTAGTCCATGAACTTGGTGGGCCCGGACTGTCAGCCTCTCAACAAACAGTCGTCTCCCGATTCTTCTCGTTTTGTTGACCATGTTGGGAACGACAGACGGTGGCACCGCGACGAGAGCACCAAGGCGGAGGACGACGTCGAGACCTTGGATTGGAACGAACCGGAGCCTGGGAGGACGCGGGCGGAGGGGAGTATGAGGGTTGACTTATTCAGGTGCAGGGTGGGCCTACGGAGCTGCCGCCGCTGGAGAATGTGTGGGAGTAGAGGGATGGCCTGGCCAGCGGCCAGGATGGGTCACCGAGGCGTGCACGGCAGCGCCGCCAACCGTTGTAGGAAGAGGACGAAAGATTGAACAAAATGAAGAAATACAAATAGATAGGTGGTTGGTCCCAGATGTCTGTGTACGAGACCTGCTGGGTCCACTTGAGAAGGGGAATATGTTGGGAGAAAGGAGATTCAAAGCACAACAGCCCAGTGAACTAGTTACATACATAAGAAAATAGCCACTCAAAAAAACAAACATGTTAATGGGTTCTTAGACGAAATATTTCAGACAAAATAGATAATTACGACACATAGACTAATGCATGAAACACCTAGATGATAAAGGTGCTTAAACAGATAAAGTACATTATATAGACCTTCCTGGCACACTTGATCATGACGCTGCGGATGTCCATGTACTCGTCGGTTATGGGAAGCAGACACGCCCTCATGTCCAAGATCCGCCTGTACATGTCATATCATGCGTATGCGTCCTTGGCCGCGTAGGTTATGTAGGCTGGATTTAGAGGTACCTCCCACGTATTCAGGTTCTTGGTATCGACGTCTTCTTTCATGTTGGCGTAGCAGGGGTCGATGATAGTCGCGGCAAGGTCAACCACGGAGTCCTCCTGCCCGTTGCCAATGAACTTGTATTGCTTCTGGATATCGACAAGCTTGTTGCACCAGATGGCTGAATCGTAAAGTAAAGTCGCGTTCTTCCTGCTCTCCACCGTAGCGAAGGTGCAGTCGGCGGTGCCGATGAAACGGGCAAATGCTCCAGAACCTCTGATGGCCCTACAACAGTGGTAGACAAGAACCTCGCCCCGCACGCATACCTAGGCGACAACGATCCGCTGGTCCCTGTCAGGAGACGAATGGATGCAAGGCCTAGTCCCGCGACCTTGTGCTTTCTCTTCCTGTAGGCACTGCTTGAACTTGGCGAGGCAGAGCTTCACCGAGTCTGGATCATTGGTGTACATCACATTCAACTTGATGTTGTCATATCCAGCAGGCTCACCCCTCGGATTGCCATTGGAGTCTCTTCAAGTGAACGAGTGGGTAGGCGGCAGCAGCAGTTCGTTTTTCAACTCTTGGGGAACTGCATTCAACAGTAAACTGAGCGTGTACAGGCGATGGCAGTTACTACCCCTCCCTCTCCCGCTGCACGCCCGACAGAACATGCACCCTCGGCGCATTCAAACACCTCCGTTAAACCAGCGTGGAAGCCGAGAAACCTATTCCGGCCACACGTCGGTTAACGAGCGGGTCTGTATAGGTACTGCAATAACAAGTGTTAGTGGTCACTTTACTTAAATTTTGTTAGCTTTAATTAAAATTTATTCCTAAAACAAACAAAGCACTGGCTTGTTCTATCTATGCCACAGGATCAACATGCACATCAATTAGAATTGTTATTCTCAGGACGCACACGATCAGCTCATTTGCGGCACTTTCACTCAGACAATACTGCCAAGTTTGAAAAACTTGTTATGGTTGATGTCCTCTGCATCATCATGCCGTGTTTCCCAGCTTGCAAGATTTAGAACCAACCAAGAAGATTCAAATAATAAGTACAACAAAGATGCCTACACATCTCAATGATTCCCAGCTTGCAAGATTCATAACCAACCCATTAGAGCCTTTGGATAAAGTGAATCCCGGGATTAAATCCATCTTGAATAGCCTTGTCATACAACCCAAGAACTTGGCGAATGCTCTTGACCATCACAACATCTATAGTTGAGTAGTCATGTTTGCACATATAAGAAATATCATGATTACTATAATAGTGGCCCTAGTTGAAGCCAAATTTATTTTCAAAACGAGAAAATATAGTTTTATTTAAAAAATACAGTGTTAGCATAGTATGACAAAGCACAATCAGGTTGAAAAAGGACATTACTGACCTGTGTGAGATGACTTTGGGAGATCAAGTTATTCTTCATGTCCCCGTATCTTGCCATGAAGGCGATTCATTGACATCCATTGACACCTCAGTGTGGCAGTAGAAGGAGGAGCATCGACTCATTTCAATCACTTTTCTTGTGCAGTTCAACTAAAATTATGGCGCCCGCTAGTTAGAGAGGGGGCCCGTGTCGTGGTTCTAAGCCTGACAGTAGAGTGGGGGGTAGGTATGGAGAGGCAAGGTCCTAGCTATGGAGAGGTTGTAAGCACTAAGGATGTACAAGTTCAGGCCCTTCTCGGAGGAAGTAACAGCCCTACGTCTCGAAGCCCGGAGGCGGTCGAGTGGATTATGAGTATATGAGTTACAAGGTGCCGAACCCTTCTGCCTGTGGAGGGGGGTGGCTTATATAGAGTGCGCCAGGACCCCAGCCAGCCCACGTAGGAGAGGGTTTAAGGTGAGTTAAGTCTGGGGCGTTACCACATAAAGTGCCTTTACTATCATAAAGTCTACTTGATTACAGGCCGTTGCAGTGCAGAGCGCCTCTTGACCTTCTGGTGGTCGAGTGAGTCTTCGTGGTCGAGTCCTTCAAGACAGTCGAGTGTGTCCCTCGTTGGTCGACTGGAAGGCGACTTCTTCTAAGGGTGTCCTTGGGTAAGGTACTTAGATCAGGTCCATGACCCTACCCTAGGTACATAACCCCATCATTAGCCCCCGAATGGATTGAGGCTTCGAGTGAGGAAGGAGTTGATGTCGTTTCCGATTAACCTTTGTGCTCTGGTCGTGCGTTGTCCTGGACCAAAGAATCTCTTCGTCGACAGTGAACAACTGGTCTTCAGTCGTCTCGATCCATTCTATTCTTGCGTCGAGTGATCTTTCGGGCTTAGACGATCTCCGAGCGACGGATCACCGGAAACCCCGTGTCTGACAGACTGATCTGCCGTTCGCGGATTCCGCGGGATGCGAAATTTGGGGACGCGCGCGAAGCGGGACGGCCGCGGCGTTCGGATGGGACGGGACATAGACGCCTCGATCTCCGCGCCGCCTTTTTCGCCACGTATCCCGTGTGCATAACTGTTCCTGATATGATTAGATCGACCGGGCCCACCTGTCATCCACTCGGAAGGGACCTTATAAATGCGCCCGGCGAGGATTTCTGTACTGCGCCTCAGTCATTCTCTCTCTCTCTGCTTCCTTCTTCCCCGCCCAGCGTGCTCTCTCTCGCCCCCGCACCACTTCCCTTCGTGCATCTCGCCGGCAACCATGGCCAAGGAGAAGACGGCGGCGCTGGAGCGTGCGAAGAAGGCGTCGGCGTCGGAGAAGGCAAAGGGGAGATCTACCAGCCGCGGAGGGTCCTCGTCCAGATCCCGCCTGCCGAAGGGCTGGGTCCAAGGAGACTGGATCCAGTCGACCATCACCGAGAATGACCTCCTCGACATGGCCAACGAGGGCTTGATTCCTCATGGAGCTGCGAGGCTTCCGGGGAAGGAGTGGCAGCCCCAGCCAGAAGAGGGTGAGTGTGTGCTCTTGGCCAGCCATGTTGATCGTGGATTTTCCTTGCCGCCGAGTGTTTTCTTCCGTGGCTTCTTGAATTTCTTTGGGGCGCAGCTCCACCACTTTACCCCAAACTCTATTGCCTATCTTGCCGCGTTCGTGTCCATGTGTGAGGGTTTCCTGGGCTGTCGACCGCACTGGGGTTTGTTCAAGCATATATTCACGTGTCGATCTCAGACCGTGAAGAAGGCGAGCCCAGGTGATGAGAGAACCCGAGTCGTCCAAATGTGTGGGGGTCTGGGGATCCAGGTGAGGAATAAGAGCACCTTCCCGCCCATGACCTTTCCCGAGTCCGTCAGAGGCTGGCAGTCGACTTGGTTCTACTGCCAGGTCCAGTCGACGCCAGGGCAGTCGAGTGGACTCCCTCCGTTTACCATGGACCGAGTGAACAAGCCCTCCCCTCTGAAGCTGATTCCGGAGGAGAAAGCTGACGTGAAGATGTTGATGGAGCGCGTGGTGCAGTTGGTTCGGGAGGGAGTGACGGGCATGGACCTCCTGGAGGTCTTCCTCAGGCGTCGCATCCAGCCCCTTCAGTTCCGGAGCCACTGCATGTGGTTGTACCGTGGGACCGAAGACGAGACTAGAGTCCATCCAGAAGCAGTCGACGACGTCACTCTGGAAAGATGGATGGTAGCCGTTACTGGAAACAAGGATAACCCACGCGGAGCCAGAAGGATTCCTCCACTCGACCACAACAGCGACCCAAACAAGGTACACTTGCCCTGCTCTCCACTGCGCTCTTGTCGCATTCATTTCTGTTTACCCTGCCGACTGGTCGACTGATCCTTGTCTGGACATCTGCTAGGCCCTCACCGAGCTGTACTCGATGCCCAATGGGGCACAAGCTTCGACTGAGGAGGGCGAGGCGAGCGGGGGCGAGAGCCAGGAAGAGGAGGAATGGGACTCGGATGTTGCAGAGGATGATGACGACGATGATGATGATGACGGTGATGAAGATGACGTCGAGGACGAGGAAGAAGAGGAGGAGGAGGTCGTACCACCGCGCTCAGAAAGGCGGTCGAAGCTTGTCCACGACCCTTCGACCGAACGTGGTAAGGGGGTTGCGACCGCCACTCAGTCGACCAAGCGTCCTCGGACCACCTCTCCGGTGCCGACTGAAAAGGCGCCGAAGCAGCCCAGGGCGGCCTCGTCGAAGCCGATCAAGCTCCTGCCGAAGATGAAGGTGTCCATCCCCACCATATCAGGGTAACCGTGCTGCTCATATTTTCTTATTTTGTGTGAACTTTGTCTCTGGTCGACGCTGAAGTTAGCCGACTGATCCTTTGGAGTTGCAGTGCTGCCACTTCTGAAACCTCGGCCCGGGCTGATGACCACGAGATGGAGGACGCAGCAACTTCGAACCCAGGTACTGTATTCTTAACGCCGTTCTTAGTCGACTGACTCGCGATCTCTGATCCTGATTTTTCTCCGTAGCTCCACCCAATACTGTTATCAATCTCCCTGATGATGATGAGGATGAAGAGCCGCTGAAGCGCAGGAGGAGTCGGAAAGCGTCCGCCAGTAAGGTGCCTCAGGATGTGACGGCGCCTGAGATTCTGACTGTGGAGGAAGAGAACACCACTCGACACACGGTGTCCTTCGCAGATCCATTGACGAGTGCTCAGCAGCCCTCCCTCTTCACGACGCACCACGTCCCAGAGGACCAAGCTGGCGCAGCGAAGGAGGCGATACGCCAAGCGGGAATCATGATGGAGCAGCTGAAGACCATCCGGGATGCGAGCCAGGCGGCTTATGACGCCAGTTCTGCCCTCCAAAGCAATGTCCAGGTCAATCGACCACTGTTTGTTCTGTTGGATATGCTACCAAAAACTTTTCCTTTCCAGAATTTATAGTAGTCACCCACTGGGTGTGTCGAATAAACTCCGTGTTAGCGGGGGCACGCTGAGTGCACCCGCTGGGTGTAGTCCCCAAGGCTAAGGTCGACTGCTGGCAGTCGGCCTTAGGCTTTATGATGTCAATTTTTCTGTCAGTCGACTATGTCGACTGGATTTCACAAACCGGTGGGGGCACGCTGAGTGCACCCACTGGGTGTAGTCCCCAAGGCTAAGGTCGACTGCTGGCAGTCGGCCTTAGGCTTTATGATGTCGATTTTTCTGTCAGTCAAGTATGTCGACTGGATTTCACAAACCGGTGGGGGCACGCTGAGTGCACCCACTGGGTGTAGTCCCCGAGACTGTGGTCGACTGCTTGCAGTTGATCACAGTCTTAGAGAATGCATCTCGCTCTCTTTTTTTTTGAGGTCGACTGGTCGACTTTGTCTTCAACAGGATTAGTGGGGGCACGCTGAGTGCACCCACTGGGTGCAGTCCCCGAGACTACGGTCGAATGCTTGTATTCGGCTGTAGTCTTAGAAACGTGTGTTTTTTCCTTTTTCACTCGGAAGTGAATTATATTTGACATTTAGTCGATTGGTTCTTCGCAGAACTCTTGTGATCTTGTGACTCGCTACTCTGAGCTGGAACACAAGCATACTCAACTCGAGCTGAGCCTGAAGCTGGTTCAGGAGAAGCTGACAAAGGCAAAGGAGGAGACCGAAGGTATGTTTGGTGAGACCCCGACGACTGCTTTCCCCTTGCTTGTTTCAAAATCTGATCTTGCTGTAACTTGCAGGTAAGGTAAGGGAGGCCCAACAGAAGAAAGACCTTGAACTAGCTGAGAAGATCAAGCTTGCTGACGAGAAGTTAGCTTCAGTCACCAAGCTTGAACAAGACAATACCAATCTGAAAGCTGCTCTTGGGATCGCCAACAAGGAGATCAGTCGACTAAAAACTGATAAAGCTGCCCTGACCGACCAAGTCAGCAAATTGACTGGGAAGAAAACTGATCTGGAGGCCTTCCTGAGTAGTCTTGCTAAGAAGCTGTTTCTTATGCTTGAAGGTAAACCTCTATGCTTGGCAAACATTTCCAATTGTGGTTTTTCCATTCGACCATCCCCTTGACTTAGTGATCATCCTTGCAGAATTCTGTCAAAACTTTGAAGAAGAAACTAGCCGGCTGGAGCCAAACCTCGACCCCGTCAATTCTCCGGTGAACGACGAAGTTGCCATGGATGTTTTCCGACTGGAGTCTCGTGTCGCAGCTGTCGTGGACTATCTCGCAAGGCTGAAGGCCGCCACATCTCGCATCGACTCGACGCTCTGGCCTGAGGAGACACTTCAGAATGACCATGAGTCGCTGATGGCCCGGTTGAACATGATCCCTGGTCGAGTGCAGGAATGGAAGAAGTCCTCGGCTCGGTGTGGTGCAGATGTTGCTCTGTGTCTGGCCCGAGTCCACTGTAAAGATGCGCGAGAAGAGAAGCTGGCGGCCCTTCGGGTGGCCAATACCAAGAAGCACGACTTCAGGTCCTTTATGGAAACTTTCCTTGCAGCTGCCACTCGGATCGCCGACGGAATTGACCTTGATGAATTCGTTGCTCCTTCCAGCCCTCCACAGGAGGGGTAAAAAACTTCTTCTGGCTCGACGCTTTAAATTTGCCTCGGTATGCCGAGTGGAATTGTAACCGATAAACCTTAACAGGCTTAACGCCTGAGCACTCTCGGTTCCTTTAGATATCGATTCAAACTTGAATTTGGTGCTTGAATATGATTGCCTTTGGCTCGAAATGTCTTTTGCAGGTTCAAAGCAAGGCGCCTTTACTGCGATCGACTTATTCTTCAGTCCACTTAGGCGAGCACTGGGCTGCAGCTAAGCCCCCGAGTGAGAGGTTTACTCTTCACTCGGCAGGATTTTGATAACTTAGGCGAGTGCTTCGACTGAAGCTAAGCCCCCGAGTGAGAGGGTTGCTCTACACTCGGTAGGATTTTGATAACTTAGGCGAGTGCTTGGACTGCAGCTAAGCCCCCGAGTGAGAGGGTTGCTCTTCACTCGGTAGGATTTTGATAACTTAGGCGAGCATAGGGCTGCAGCTAAGCCCCCGAGTGAGAGGGTTGCTCTTCACTCGGTAGGATTTTTATAACTTAGGCGAGCACAGGGCTGCAGCTAAGTCCCCGAGTGAGAGGGTTGCTCTTCACTCGGTAGGATTTTTATAACTTAGGCGAGCACAGGGCTGCAGCTAAGTCCCCGAGTGAGAGGGTTGCTCTTCACTCGGTAGGATTTTTATAACTTAGGCGAGCACATGGCTGCAGCTAAGTCCCCGAGTGAGAGGGTTGCTCTTCACTCGGTAGGATTTTTATAACTTATGCGAGCACAGGGCTGCAGCTAAGTCCCCGAGTGAGAGGGTTGCTCTTCACTCGGTAGGATTTTTCTAACTTAGGCGAGCACATGGCTGCAGCTAAGTCCCCGAGTGAGATGGTTGCTCTTCACTCGGTAGGATTTTTATAACTTAGGCGAGCACAGGGCTGTAGCTAAGTCCCCGAGTGAGAGGGTTGCTCTTCACTCGGTAGGATTTTTATAACTTAGGCGAGTGCTTCGACTGCAGCTAAGCCCCCGAGTGAGAGGGTTGCTCTACACTTGGTAGGATTTTGATAACTTAGGCGAGTGCTTGGACTGCAGCTAAGCCCCCGAGTGAGAGGGTTGCTCTTCACTCGGTAGGATTTTTATAACTTAGGCGAGCACATGGCTGTAGCTAAGTCCCCGAGTGAGAGGGTTGCTCTTCACTCGGTAGGATTTTTATAACTTAGGCGAGTGCTTCGACTGCAGCTAAGCCCCCGAGTGAGAGGGTTGCTCTACACTTGGTAGGATTTTGATAACTTAGGCGAGTGCTTGGACTGCAGCTAAGCCCCCGAGTGAGAGGGTTGCTCTTCACTCGGTAGGATTTTTATAACTTAGGCGAGCACAGGGCTGCAACTAAGCCTCCGAGTGGAAGGCTGGCTTACCACTCGGTAGGATTTTGATAACTTAGGCGAAACGGATTCGGAGCTAAGCCTCCGAGTGGGAGTCTGGCTCACCACTCGGTAGGATTTTTACAAACTTAGGCGAAACGGATTCGCAGCTAAGTCACCCACTGAGGGGAATTTTATTGGACAAAAATAAAAAGTGACAGAAATTATGGAGGAACTATGACACTATTATTTTGAGGTCCATGAACTACAGAAGTACTTTATTGCAACTCATCCGAGTGATAAAACTTAAGTGTAAAATGGGCGGAGTAGTTCCGCGTTCCAAGCTCGGGGCTCGTCGATATTATGCTCGACGTTGTAAAGACGGTACGCCCCGTTGTGGAGAACCTTGGTGACGATGAAGGGGCCTTCCCAAGAAGGAGCAAGCTTGTGTGGTTTGTGCTGATCCACTTGGAGAACTAAATCCCCTTCCTGGAAGGCTCGACCTCTCACATTTCTGGCGTGGAAACGACGCAAATCTTGTTGGTAGATGGTCGAGCGGATCAGAGCCATCTCCCTTTCTTCTTCTAAAAGGTCGACTGCGTCCTGCCGCGCCTGTTCAGCCTCTGCTTCGTTGTAGATTTCAACTCGAGGAGCATTGTGGAGAAGATCACTCGGCAAGACTGTTTCAGCTCCGTAGACCAAGAAGAATGGAGTTCTTCCGGTCGACCGATTAGGTGTGGTCCGCAGCCCCCAAAGCACTGAGGGAAGTTCGTCGACCCAGGCTCCAGCCGCGTGTTTGAGATCACGCATCAGTCGAGGCTTCAATCCCTTAAGAATCAGTCCATTAGCTCGCTCTGCTTGTCCATTCGACTGCGGATGGGCGACTGAAGCGTAGTCGACCCGTGTGCCTTGGGAGTTGCAGAAATCTCTGAATTCCTCTGAGTCAAAGTTCGACCCATTATCCGTAATGATGCTGTGCGGAACTCCATATCTGAATATTAGTTCCCTGATGAAGCTAACAGCAGTACCGGTGTCAAGGCTCTTGATTGGTTTAGCCTCGATCCACTTGGTGAACTTGTCGACTGCCACCAGTACATGCGTGAAGCCACTTCGTCCTGTTCTCAAAGGACCGACCATGTCCAGTCCCCATACCGCGAAAGGCCAGACGAGTGGGATGGTCTTAAGAGCTGACACAGGCTTGTGCGACATATTCGAGTAGAACTGACATCCCTCGCACTTATCCACTATCTCTTTTGCCATTTCATTCGCCTTTGGCCAGTAAAATCCGGCTCGGTATGCTTTGGCCACGATGGTCCGAGAGGACGCATGATGACCACAGGTCCCCGAGTGAATATCATTGAGGATGAGTCGACCTTCTTCTGGTGTTATGCACTTCTGACCAACTCCAGTCGCGCTTTCTCTGTATAATTGTCCTTTGATTACGGTAAAGGCCTTAGATCGACGGACGATCTGTCGAGCCTCTTCCTCATCCTCCGGAAGCTCTTTTCTCAGGATATATGCAACATACGGAACTGTCCAGTCGGGAATGACCACCAAAACCTCCATGATCAAGTCGACCACCGCTGGGACTTCAACTTCAGTCGGATCTGTGGCACTCTTGGGCTGTGGAGTTTCTTCGGTGAAAGGATCTTCTTTGACTGACGGAGTGTGTATATGCTCCAAGAACACACCACTCGGAATGGCTTCTCTCTTGGAACCTATCTTTGCTAGATCATCAGCTGCTTGATTTTTCAGTCGGGGTATATGATGGAGCTCCAACCCCTCGAACTTCTTTTCCAGCTTCCTCACTGCACTGCAGTATCCAGTCATGGCTGGGCTTCTCACGTCCCACTCTTTCATCACCTGATTGACCACTAAATCCGAGTCACCATAGACCATCAGGCGACGGACGCCGAGTGAAATGGCCATGCGCAACCCATATAAGAGGGCCTCATATTCTGCCTCATTGTTGGAGGAGTCAAAGTGAATCTGGAGTACATATCTGAGCTTATCTCCTCTGGGGGAAACCAGGACAACCCCAGCACCGGAACCATTCAACATCTTAGAGCCATCAAAAAACATGGTCCAATGCTCCGAGTGAACTTCAGTCGGCTGCTGCTGTTCAATCCATTCGGCGAGGAAATCTGCTATTGCCTGGGACTTAATGGCTTTCTTTGCCTCAAACTTGATATCAAGGGGAAGAAGTTCAATCGCCCATTTGGCCACTCGACCAGTTGCATCTCTGTTGTGCAAAATATCTGATAGTGGAGCGTCGCTGACGACTGTGATGGAATGATCAGAGAAATAATGAGCAACCTTCTTTGTGGTCATGTATATTCCATACACAAGCTTCTGATAATGAGGATATCTCTGCTTGGATGGAGTCAAGACTTCAGACAAGTAATACACTGGGCGCTGAACTTTGAGAGCTTTTCCTTCTTCTTCCCGCTCGACCGTTAGCACAGTACTGACGACTTGTCCTGTGGCTGCGATATAGAGCAACAGAGGCTCTTTGCTGATTGGAGCAACAAGCACCGGCTGGGTGGAGAGCAGAGTTTTGAGCTCGGGAAACGCTGCATCAGCTTCTGGAGTCCACTCGAACTTGTCTGTCTTCTTCATCAGTCGGTAAAGAGGCAATGCCTTTTCACCGAGTCGTGAGATGAATCGACTTAATGCGGCCAAGCATCCAGTAAGCTTCTGGACATCGTGCACTCGCACAGGGCGTTTCATTCGGAGAATAGTGCCAATCTTTTCTGGGTTAGCGTCGATTCCCAGTTCGGAAACGAGAAAACCGAGTAACTTGCCACCAGGAACTCCAAATGTGCACTTTGATGGATTGAGCTTGATATCATATCTTCTGAGGTTGGCAAATGTTTCGGCGAGATCAGCGAGCAGGTCGGAACCTTTTCGTGATTTGACAACAATGTCATCCATATATGCTTCCACATTCCGACTGATTTGAGTGAGTAGACACTTCTGAATCATTCGCATAAATGTGGCTCCGGCATTCTTGAGGCCAAATGGCATGGTGATATAGCAGAAGCACCCGAATGGAGTGATGAAAGCTGTTTTTACCTCATCGGGTCCGTACAGACGGATCTGGTGGTACCCGGAGTAGGCATCTAAAAAGGATAGCCTCTCGCATCCCGCGGTCGAGTCAACAATTTGATCTATGCGAGGGAGAGGAAAATGATCTTTCGGGCAGGCCCAGTTGATGTGCTTGAAATCAATGCACATTCGGAGCGACTTGTCCTTCTTAGGGACCATGACGACATTAGCGAGCCACTCGGAGTGGTATATCTCTCGGATAAATCCTACCGCCAACAGTCGAGCCACTTCTTCGCCAATGGCTTTTCTCTTCTGGACGGCGGACCGCCGAAGATGCTCTTTGACTGGTTTTGCAGATGAGTCGACTCTTAGGCGATGCTCAGCCAGTCCCCTGGGAACACCTGGCATGTCAGCGGGCTTCCATGCAAAAATGTCCCAGTTCTCACGGAGGAACTGGATGAGCGCTTCTTCCTATTTTGGGTCGAGTGTTGTGGAGATGCGGGTCGGAGCTGCATCGGGGTCGGTCGGGTGAATGTGGACAGGCTTCGTCTCACCGGACGACTGGAATGCAGACTCTGTGGCGGGTTTCTTTGATCGCAGCAAGTCACTCGGATCTGCGTTTTGCTTGTATTCCTCGAACTCGACCGCTGTCACCTGGGAATCAGCAATCTTGGAGCCCTTCTGAAAGCACTCTTCTGCCTTTTTCCTATCACCGGTGACAGTGATCACTCCTTTGGGGCCGGGCATCTTCAATTTGAGGTACACGTAACATGGTCGAGCCATGAACCATGCGTAAGCTGGTCTCCCCAAAAT
Organism: Triticum aestivum; assembly: GCF_018294505.1. Taxonomy (NCBI): domain Eukaryota; kingdom Viridiplantae; phylum Streptophyta; class Magnoliopsida; order Poales; family Poaceae; genus Triticum; species Triticum aestivum. Next base: position 435,639,636 of record NC_057794.1, read on the forward strand.
GGCATGATATGCACTCTGAAAATCCACGACCTCAAACGTCAACTTTTCTTTGCGAAAATGTTTCGAATCACCAAACACCACGTCCAGGGCTATTTGGCCGAGTGACTCGGCTTTCTTTCCTGGAATAACCCCATGAAAGCTCATGTTACTAGTGCTCAGTCGGGACATCGGAATGCCCATTCCTTTCAGCGTGTCTGCATATAACAAATTCAGCCCGCTTCCACCATCCATCAGCACCTTTGTCAGTCGAGTGCCTTCGACAACTGGATCGACCACCAAAGCTTGCCTCCCAGGGGTGGCAATATGAGTCGGGTGATCAGATTGGTCGAATGTGATGGGTGTTTGAGACCATTTCAGATAATTTGCTTTCGCTGGGGCAACCATGTTCACCTCTCGGTTAATGACTTTCAGTCGACTCCTGCTTTCCACATCTGCAAAGATCATCAGAGTGGAGTTGATATGCGGATATCCTTCCTCACTGTCCTCCTTGTCTTCGGCCTTGTCCGACTCCTTCTCCTTGTCCTTAGACTGTTTTCCTTGAAACTGCTGGATCAGGAGTCGACATTGGCGAGTGGTGTGCTTCGGGTAAATGATATTCCCCTCTTCGTCTTTCTTCGTGTGAATGTGACATGGCATATCCATCACGTCGTTCCCTTCTTTATCCTTTACCTTCTTGGGGTTCCAGGATCCTTTTGGTTTCCCCTTAAACTTTCCTTGAGTCACGGCCAGAGCCTCTCCAGGAGCTGCCGGTTCAGCCTTCCGCTTCTGTTTCCGACTGGTGTTTCCTTTTTCCGACTGACTCGGCTTGTGCTTGCCGCTTCGGAGTCGGTCTTCTTCTTCGCCGTTGGCGTACTTGGTAGCAATCTCCATCATCCGACTCAAGGTCATGTCACCGGTTCGACCAAACTTCAAACTCAGTTCTCTGTTCTTGACGCCATCTTTGAAGGCGCAGACTGCCTGATGATCAGACACATTCTTCACAGTGTGGTGCAAAGTGATCCACCTCTGAATATACTCTCTGAGAGTCTCATTAGCTTTCTGCACGCAGACTTGCAACTCTGTCAATCCAGCTGGTCGCTTGCAAGTTCCTTCAAACGTCCTGACGAACACTCGGGACAGATCTTCCCAAGTGTAAATGCTGCTAGAAGGTAACTGAGTCAACCATGCCCTGGCAGAACCTTCCAGCGTGAGGGGCAAATGCTTCATGGCCACCTCGTCGTTCCCACCACCAATCTGAACTGCCACTCGGTAGTCTTCAAGCCAAGTTTCAGGCTTAGACTCACCAGTGAACTTGCTGACTCCTGTTGCCAACCTGAAATTGGGAGGGATAACTGCGGCTCTGATAGCTCTGCTGAAACATTCAGGACCAGAAACATGCACTCGACTGCTTGTGGGTACATCTCTGTCGAGTCCACCTCGATGGGCTCTGTTCCGGTCGACCAACCCTTGCACGATAATGGATCGCGCGTCGAAGCCTGGTTCTCTGGGGTCGACTGGAACCCTACGCCCTGTACTGTACTGACGCCTATCATCTGGCTGCCGAGGAGCGTAAGACCCACCCCTCGGAGGGGAATTGGGCACTCGACGCCTATCATCTCGGTCGAGTCTGTCGCCATATTGATCTCGCCGATTCTCGCGCCCTTCACGCCGCGGAGGCGATCTGGGGCTGTGAGCCGACTGAACCGTATTCACAGTGACGGATCGACTGTGAATTCTGTTACGCGACTGAGACACGGCTGAATTCTGATCTCCTGCTGCCCGAAGCAGATCTCTGATCTGCAGCAAACCTCTGCCAGCTTCCGACTGCGAAGGCTGGATGGACTCTGCTATACGGGTCGCAGCTGCTAAATTCTGAATTGGGGTTCGATATACCTGAGTCGGCGGAAAGAGTTGACGTCGACTGTTGTCGGGAACTCGTTGCCGCGCGCGCTCGTCGAGTGCTCGCTGAAGGTTCTCCAGTCGAGTGCGCTCGGCCAAATTGGCCAGACGCGCCTCCTCCAAGGCACGAGCCTCGGGGGTTTCACCTGCGATGGGAATACGCAGGGGATCCTCGTTCCTGCGGCGAAGTTCCTCTCTTTGCAGAGAGTCGAGTGGCTCGGGCTGGTACTCTTCGTAGCCTCGTGTAGGGTCGCCGCCGTCACCTGCTCCACCACCACGGGCGAAGCCAGGGGGACTATGGGGCCCGTCGACCATCAAGATTTCCGCCGCTGGATCACTGCTACCGCACTCGGATGCAGTCTCTACGGAGCCAGTCGACAGATCGAACAAGCCGTAGAGAGATTCGTCGGGCTCGATTGCCGCAACTTGGGTGGTGGCCGATTGGCGAGCCACCGCGTGCCTCACCCATCGCTGAAGCCTCGACCGGTCCGAGCGCTTGCGCTGGCGGGATACCGGGAGGGTGGACGATGGAGGAGCCGACCGATACTGGGTCGACGGTTGCCGCAGCAGAACGCCGCGGGCATATGCACGAAAATGCGTCGCACCGCGGACGGGGAGCGCATCAACGTCGAGCGGAGCCTCATGGAGCCACGCGGAGTCGTCGGCGAAGAAGGTGAGAGTGCCGAGACGGATCTCTTGACCCCCGACCAAAACTCCAGCAGACACCATGATGAAAGTACTCGGAAGAATCACAACTTCTCCACAAAATCGCTAAAACACCTGCCCCACGGTGGGCGCCAACTGTCGTGGTTCTAAGCCTGACAGTAGAGTGGGGGGTAGGTATGGAGAGGCAAGGTCCTAGCTATGGAGAGGTTGTAAGCACTAAGGATGTACGAGTTCAGGCCCTTCTCGGAGGAAGTAACAACCCTACGTCTCGGAGCCCGGAGGCGGTCGAGTGGATTATGAGTATATGAGTTACAAGGTGCCGAACCCTTCTGCCTGTGGAGGGGGGTGGCTTATATAGAGTGCGCCAGGACCCCAGCCAGCCCACGTAGGAGAGGGTTTAAGGTGAGTTAAGTCTGGGGCGTTACTGGTAACGCCCCACATAAAGTGCCTTTACTATCATAAAGTCTACTTGATTACAGGCCGTTGCAGTGCAGAGCGCCTCTTGACCTTCTGGTGGTCGAGTGAGTCTTCGTGGTCGAGTCCTTCAAGACAGTCGAGTGTGTCCCTCGTTGGTCGACTGGAAGGCGACTTCTCTAAGGGTGTCCTTGGGTAAGGTACTTAGATCAGGTCCATGACCCTACCCTAGGTACATAACCCCATCAGCCCGCGCCACCTCAACGGTAGGCGTGTGGACTCAACTAGTTTAGTGCAGCTATGTGATTGATGCAGTGCACATGGACTTGATTTTGCCGGATAGGTCTTCTGCAAGTTATCTACATTGGAAATGAAATGGTAGCTAAGACAGTAGCTCTATTTTAAATGTATTATTACTTCATTTTATCAGTGGCAGTAGTAGTGCCAAAAGATTGCCTCAAATTATTAATGGCATTAAATTAAGATGCAAAAACAATATCATTATTGCTTTCTCATAGCAGTGCGAAAACAATAGCACAAGATCACTAGCTGGATGCAGAGTCAAAATCAACCAAAAAGGAACATACCCAGTCATGGGAACCATAACTAAGAGAGGGGCCCTACGCCGCCACGACTCGATGTGGTCAACCTCCAGTTCCACTCGGATGATTCAACTCATGCGACTTTTTCTGCAATCCACCTGAAATGAAGCAAAGATAGCATCATGCAGCTAGCAAGAAGTACTTGCTCTCATGAGCTGGCAGGTTCTTATTTAGTAGTTGCACTAGAATTAAGCAACATTAAGGTTGCTTGTCCTGCTCATGCAAGGTGCAATTATAATTTGCTTATCCTTTTGTGTTGTTCCACTAAAGTAAAGTGCCATTGTGGTGGTGACAGTGATGGCTCATCTTGCAAAGGCTAATAAAATGTTGCGCGAGATTATCGGTAGACCTTGATGGAGATATTGGAAACTCCGATCACCATTTTGTGCAGTTCCACCAAAATTGAGAGATGTTACCCACATGAAATTTTAGTTGAACTACACAAGACACTCATTCCAAAAAAGTATTTTGTTCAGTTCACCAAAAGGTCACAATAGCAACGAGGTGAAATGGATATCCCTATCCGCACAAAAAGATAGAAAGAAAACAATTACTGGTCAATAACAAGATACGAAACATACATGAAACAAAAAGAAGCATCTTCATTATGTTCATGGAAATCACACAAGGACAATAGAAATTTTAAAACGACAACATTTCCTCATGTTACCGGAAGCATTACGATCAACAATGACATTCGTCAAATATGGGATTACTTTAATGGTGGCATTGCTTGTTTACCAAATACAGTAGATCAACAGCAGCTAAAGAGTTGGTTCAAGGGCATGGGATAGTGGGGACACCAGGACACTCAACAGCATAAATAAGCAACTTATCATACTGGGAAATATAGTAGGAGTGCCACTTGTAACACAGTTTAATTGCATTGTATTACTAGAGGCATTAGATTAACAATAACATCGGTTATACATTTCCTTACGGTAACAGTGTTATTGCTTCATTTTACATGCGCCCTTACATTAACAACTACAGAAAGTTGGTACAAGGACGCGACAGTAGACGCATCAGCACAATGTACCTACAAGGAGGCATAAAGTGGTGATGTCGAGTTTGTTCATACTCTGTGAGGGCAGCAAATCTAATCCTAGAGACCTTTTACTATGTGAGGGTAGCAAATCTAATCCTGGACATACTTTGTTGACTTGTCCACCAGCCGCCACTTTCTATCCTTTTTTCAACCAATAATAGATCTGTTCCTTATCCAGTTTGTACTGCCTTTTCCCTTTATTTCCCTTCTCAACCAAGAGACCGGTTTGGTATCCAGTCTCTTCTACTTTCCCGTTGTTATTTCCTATTTGAATCAAGTCCTAGATTCATGCTACAACTCCCCCCCGTTGCTGTTTGAACCAAGTCCTAGATTTGACTGCATGAAGTAGCTTTACCTCTAATAATACTAAAAATTTAGGTGGCTTTGGAAGAGCTGATGGAAGTAGAAAAAGATCCACATGCAGCCTCGTGGGGTGCAGGGGCAGTAGACCAAGGCCGCTTTTGAAGGAACTTGTACCTGAGGGTCATCGGGATGTGGCTAGGAGGGCGGCGGGAGGTCGATCTGCCCACAATACGGCAGGGAGGAAGAAGGGGTCTGAGGACCTCCTGAGCCGTCGCTGTGTCGGAGAGAACGTCACGGGCAGACGATCGAGACCCGCCGGCAGCTATCGGTTTCCTCCCTCGTCGCCGATGATCGCGTGAACGATGTACCTAGTCCCCTACACACCCCGGCCGAAGGGATCCGGACGGATCTATGACCAGCAGTGAGCAGAGAGAGTTTCTACCGATGTATTGTTTAGATCTGGAGAGGATGAGAGAATGAAGAGAGCAACTCTAGTAAAGCAAGCGCTTAGGCTCCTACCTATATATATAGTGGAGTGATTATCTTTTTCTCTCCACAACAAGCATTTCAATTTGTGTACGTGGCATTAAAGAAAAGAAACTCTATATTAACGTGACTAACTGCATGTCGCACGTTGTACTGTACTGTACTACTCCTACTTAGTAGTAGTATTGTTCACTTGTGCTCCCTGGCCCTCCATTCATTGGCCCTCCATTAATTGATCAACCCAAAGGGTGAAAAAACATATAGTACTAGTACTATTTTTATAGAACGAACAAGCTCGAACTATTTTGGCTTTGAGATATCGGTGGTACAGTTTGACCACATTGCATCAATGGACTCAGTACTTTGAAGTAACCTATATGTATAAACACATGCACGGTTTACATTCCGAATCGATCTTCAACTATATTTTCTCACATGTACCAACTTTTTCTTTTGGTTTTCTTCTCCATGGCGCAATTCATCGATACAAAATTATACTAGGAGTATTTAAAAGTTGAGGGCGGGGCTTCCCTCGAGCAGTACGCGCGACAGTTTTTGCGTAGCTGGTTTGACAGAGAGGCGAGGAGGGTGAGGGACTAGCGGATTCAACTTACTGTTGAAAATCAGGGCTGTGTGATTTGACGGCTCGTTACTGCTGGAAAGATGGGGTCTTCTGATATGACTTCTCATTATAGTCATTATTACTGCGGCGCTACGACCGGGGTGATGCCCCCCTTTCGTTCCCCACTCTAATCTTGTGCATGACACGTCGACTCGGGTGCTGGCTCTCCCACATGTCGGCGGCGTAAGAAGGAGCAAAGAATCATGCGGTATATTGGTCCCCATTGTATTTCATGTCAAATTTTTACTATAGATTGAACTAACAAAATGTTCATGCATGTTACCAAAAATTATATCATTCAAAACTATGTTCAAATACGAATCCAATGACATAATTTTTGTTGACATGCTTTAACATTTTGTTAGCTAAATCATTAGTTCAAAATTTGACACAAACTACAAAGGTGATCATAGAAAACAATGTGGTGATATGTCCATAAAAAACAATGTACTACAGTCTAGTCTCTAGCATGTATAGTACTACTCCTCTTCCTCATCCTCTCGGTTCATCGCCATCATACTTTCCCCATTTGTGTGTTTTCAGTATCCTGCAAATCAAAGAGGCCCTTAGAGTGGTTTAGGTCCAGTCGTTCTTTTCAATGTGTTCCGTCCAAAATTTAATGAACGTGCTTCAGTTTCTATGAAAATAATCCGATTTGCATGTAGTAATTCATTTATTTATTTATTCTTCCGCGGGGGTGGGGGGTTGCATGTAATTCATCAGGTCTGAAATTTAAAGTACGCCGGCATGATTGCATATGCTCCGAATCGTGCATGCACTACGACCCACATGCTCTATGTCCAACATGTCGGCGAAAGGAAGCACGTGGAAATAGCCTAGAAGTACATATAGAAGAAAAATGCATGAAAAATTATGTACTATGAAGCATAGCTGCGGTTCGAATAGGAGACCTAAAGTGATGACAGGTATAGGTCGCACGCACCCAACTAGTGGTACTAGATGTACGAGTACTCAGTACTCCTATTCTATCAATACGAGTCCCATCTGACAACAGTGTCCGTGCTACAACTAGCTCTTCTCCCTCGTTTCTTTTCTAATTCTAACTCAGCCGGCGCGCGGTGGGCGGGGTGGGGATTTGCCGATAGTTGGTTTGCTCAACTGCAGCCCCACCTGACAGTGAAAATGCTAAGACAACGAGTGTTCCCTAGCATGAGCGGCGTGCCCAACAAACCGTGTGGGGGTGCGACGCGAATGCGACAGTCTTTACCTTTTTAACTTGTAGATAGAAAATGCCAAGCCAATGCGCGTTGAGCGGCGGGCCGGAACGATAGTGTGGGGTGCGACGCGAACGGCACAAGCGTGATGTACTTGTTCCACTTTCTTGTTTTGAACTCATGACATGTAGTAACACTCAATTTTGAATACTCCGTATATAAGTTTGGTTATCGCGCCAATATATATACTGGGTCTCGTACTTACTCCCTCCGTCCGGTGAAAAGTGTACACATAGAAATTTTAGGACAAATTATGGGGTGGAGTAGAAAATGCACTGAAAAGATGCAAGCCACCATCAAATACAAAAGGGACTAATAAACCAGGAAGTAGGTAGTAAACCAGGATGAAAACAATGATACTACATATAATTAATGCTAAATAAGAGCAAGGGGTCACACATGTCATTTACGACTGGAATAAAAATGCCATACACTAACACATTAAGGCCAGGAGGCGATGCAGTGCTGGTTACAGGAGGCAAGAAGAAATATGCATCCATCGACGACCTCCTCCTCCTCGACTCAGGGCGCCGGCCCACCCAACAGCGGCTAAGTAGCAGCGGCTTTCGTGGCTAGGTCAACGTGCTTTCGAACAATGGCGTCCAAAGATTCCAGCCGGTGGAAGAAGGCCAACGTTTTTCTGTCCTTGCTGGCCTTGTAGTGGCCTATGTAGACGATTTCTGTCGAGGTGCACATTCTTCGTCGCGACCTCCGAAAGCTACAGGGCCACCAGTGCTTCAAAGAGTTCGTCACCTTGGAGGCCGATGAGGGTGGTAGGTAACGAGGAGCCTGGGTGCGTGGGCTGGAGGAGTACGCCAAGGTCATTCGCAACAGCGGTGAACTTGCGGATGGAGCGGACCATCATGTCGCACATGCAAGAGGCGAAGCTGGCGCTGACGAGGGCTATGACGCCGGCGGTCGCCAGCACCGTCTAGAAACGCTACGTGGTGCGGGGTCATAGGACGGCGTCTACAAGGGCTATGACGCTAGCTGTCACCAACACCGTCTGGAAACGCTGCGCAGTGTGAGGCCGCAGGCCGGCGTCTTGGACGATCTGGCACAGCCGACTGCTGCTCGCGTCCATCGACGCCATGGGTGCTTGTTGCTTCTAGTCACTTGGTCTTGGTCTTGGATTGGAGTGAGTAGTGTTGCGCAGAGACTAGGAGTAGATGGATTGGAATGGTGGGGTGCCTTTATATGAGTGTCCAAACCGCGTTGCATTCACATCGTGCTGGCTCCATTCTGTCTCTCCAATTACTTACCTCTGCATGCTAATTGAATGAGGAGGCATCATTGACTGTTCAACGTTTCGAGAACCGCCACCCTCTCCCTCATTGGCATTCAAGCCGTATCAACGTAAATACGTGTCAAAAAGAGACTAGTCAGTAGTAGTACACAATATTGTGCACCGCGACCAAGGCAGAGAGGAAAACCAGAGAACTTAGTACTCCCTCCGTTCCTAAATATTTACGGTGTAGATTCACTCATTTTGCTCTATATGTACTAATTTACGGTGTAGTCACTTGTTGAAATCTCTAGATAGACAAATATTTAGGAACGGAGGGAGTATTTGCTAATTACTAATATCATTGCATGCAATGAACTGTCCGTTGCATGCCGTGCTAGGCACTATGTCCCACGTCTCTCATTGGTTGATTCTTCATGTCTACAAACAAGAAACATGGTCGGGTTTGTTTTGGGATTATTTGATTTTCGTAAGATGACTATAACTAGCAATCGCCACAATAACTGTAAGATCTTCATCCGACGGTGGCACCTATTGGAAACTACCGCACCACACCCCACCCCTACACAAAAGACTGCCACGCGAGCGTTCGCAACTGCCACATTCGGGTTGCGCTTGGCTCTTCGCCTCTTCGAGAAGTCAAACAATGATGTTACTACTTGTACAGTATCGAATCAACTGATGCATGCTCGTCTACCGCGTGCGGGAGGGATAGCTTGTTGTAGTAAGCAAAAGCCTCTCCTCGTCTGTGAGCCACCGCGCGCATGGGAGAGGGAGAGGGCGTACTATAGTAGTAATCAAGCTTCTCCTTGTTGTACGAGTTGACACGACACATCATAGCACTGGCCCCACATGCTTGCCTCTAAACTTGGCTAAAAGACCCGCAATGTACAATATTTGCTGCAACCTCTAACATTTACCCCACCACAAATTAAAATATATATTCCTCTCTTGACCAGATCAGCGTGCAAACTACAATCACCAGGATGACAGGTAGGACCAGAAGATTATTTTAATAAAAAAATGCTTTGAGACGGCCTCATAGCATGGAGCTGACTCCAACATTTATGTGGAGAGTATCATATACTAGTATCATGCATATGATACTAGTGTATGATACTACCTCCATAGCACATAGTATCATAGCGTAGTATCATAGATGATCATATTTATTGCTAAACATGATACGGTATCTACCTATGTTATTACTCTAACAATCTCTCTCTTCTTTAATTATCTGCCACACAAGCATGTTTGCTAGTCCGAAGCGCATGATACCGGTTATGTTACCCCCACTATGGCCATCCTTAAGTTTAGAGGCATGGTATGTACACGCTATCTAGACTAGTTACTACTACCCCCCTACACATGAAACTGTCACACAAGCGTTCGGGTTGCGCTTGGCTCTTCGTATCTTTGGGAAGTCGAACTTGATGGTACTACTACAGTATGCTTCTGGCCATCTCACACCGAATGAACTGCTGCATGTCCACCGCGTGCAGGAGGGAGAGCGTGTAGCGAAAGCTTCTCCTAGTCCTGCGAGCCATCACGCTCATGGTGAGCGAGAGGGCGTTGTAATCAAGCTTCCTGTACGAGTTGACACGACACATCAAATCAGTGCACTCAATATATTTCAATAATTTTCGTTTACCGATGCATTACTTACAACGCATGCATGCATGCCATCACTTTCCTTTTGATACTTGCATGTGTTGATTTAATGCGCCTTGAAGTAGTATGAATATGTGATGGTAAAACTTTCTAATGCCCCGGCCCTAAAGTGAGAGATGGTGGTGCACGAGGAGGGAGAGAACATGCCGACAGAACAAGACCCGATGATGGAGGTCTCTATAACACCCTCGATGCGACTATAGCTCCCACGTGTCGAGGCACGACTTAGAGACATAATCGCATTGAAGGCATATGTCACAAGTTAGGCAATCTTCACAAACATCCCATGTAATATAATAATAAAAGGGGAGATAACATAGTTGGCTTACACTCGCCACGTCAATCAAGTACATAAATAACATTACATCAACCAAACACTCATGGCCCGACTACGGCGCCAAATTAAAAGAGAACCCAACATGCGACACGGTCCCAATCACCCCCAACTGGGCACCACTACTGATCATCGGGAAAGGAAACATAGTAACGTTGAGAGTCTTCGTCGAACTCCCACTTGAGCTCAAATGCGTCTCCTGGAGCGGAATCATAAGGCCATGCATCTGGTGTAATAGTAATCTGTGAGCCACAGGGACTCAGCAATCTCGCACCCTCGCGATCAAGACTATTTAAGCTTATAGGTAAGGCAAGGTAAATATATGTGGAGCTGCAGCAAGCGACTAGCAAGTATGGTGGCTAACTTATTCGCAAAAGAGAGCGAGAAGAGGAGGCAAAGCGCGAGCGAGAAACTAGAGAACAACCTGCGCAAACATTACTCCAACACCATGTCCACTTCCCGGACTCCGCCGAGAAGAGGCCATCATGGTAACACACTCAGTTGATTCATTTTAATTAAATTAAGGTTCAAGTTATCTACAACCGGACATTAACAAATTCCCATCTGCCCATAACCGCGGGCACGGCTTTCGAAAGTTCAAATCCCTGTAGGGGAGTCCCAACTTAGCCCATGACAAGCTCTCACGGTCAAAGAAGGAATAGACCTCCTCCCAAGACGTTCCGATCAGACTCGGTATCTCGGTAATTCAAGACACTTTGACAGGTTAAAACAAGACCAGCAACACGCCCGAATGTGCCGACAAATCCCGATAGGAGCTGCACATATCTCGTTCTCAGGGCACACTCAGATGAGACATCCTACGAGTAAAACCAACCCTCAAGTTGCCCCGATGTGGCCCCGCAGTCTACTCGGTCGGACCAACACTTAGAGGAGCACTGGCCCGGGGGGGGGGGGTTTAAATAAGATGACCCTCGGGTTCCGGAAACCCAAGGGAAAAAGAGGCTAGGTGGCAAATAGTAATACCAATGTTGGGCATTGCTGGAAAAGCTTTAATCAAGGCGAAATATCAAGGGGTTCCCATTATAACCCAACCGCGTAAGGAACGCAAAATCCGGGAACATAACACCGATATGACGAAAACTAGGGCGACAAGAGTGGAACAAAACACTAGGCGAGAGGTCGAGCCTTCCACCCTTTACCAAGTATATAGATGCATTAAGATAACAAGATAATATAATGATATCCCAACAAGTAAATAAATGTTCCAACGAGGAACGGCCTCCAAGCTTCACCTGCAACTAGCAGCGCTATAAGAGGGGCTGAGCAAAGCGGTAACATAGCCAATCAACGGTTTGCTAGTTCATGGTGGGTTAGAGGTTTGACATAGCAATTTGGGAGGCTTGAAAGCAAATGGTAGGCATCGTAGCATTGGCATAGCAAAAGAGCGAGCAAACTAGTATAGCAAAGATAGTAGTGATTTCGAGGGTATGATCATCTTGCCTGCACAGTTGTCAAAGTTGACTGGATCCTCGAAAGCAAACTCAACGGGCTCCTCGTTAGCGAACTCGTCTCCCGGCTCTACCCAAACAAGACAAACAAGCAACAAGGACACAATCAACAACGTGCAAACTCAAACAACACAATGCAAAGATGATATGCTATGCGGGATGCGATGCGGGATGCAAAATGCAAGATATGACAGGGAAAGCATGAACCTGGCCTCAACTTGTAAATCCAAGTGTGCCACTAGAAAGATGAGATGAAATCGCTTGAAAACAATATAAAGAACGCCGGAATCGGAGTTACAGTTTGGAAATGGCAAGCGATTCAAAAAGGACACCAGTCTGCGATTTACAGCAAGTAGGCATCTAAATGCAATGAGATGAACATGCTACAACAACCAAACATGACAACAAAATACATGGCAGGGATGCATTCAAGATACTTATCAAAATTCTAGCACTGAGATACGGCCAATTCATCCATTAACAGGTTCAAACAAACATGGCAAAAATACAAATGACAAACAGATCTCAGACTTAGTGAAATTAACACTTGTCTGGAATTTCAGATCAGGTAGTCCTCTTCCGAGCAACAAAACGACATGCTACAGGATCTGAACATGGCAAACTAAAGCATGGCATGGAGCTACTTGAAGAGCTTAACAAAAGTCCCTAAAGACCTTGAGCCAAAAGGGATCAGAAAATACAATTGCAAGCATGCGAACATAGCAAAAGCATAATCAGTTTTCAGACTTAGTGAAAACTGGCACATGCTGAAACATAACTCAAGTAGGCATGTTTACGAGCTCGATGCTCTCACTACGGTGCAAGTCATGACAAGACAAGCATACACCCATCAAGAAGGCACAAAATGCAAGCTAGACATGGCAAGAACAATAGCATAGCATGCACGAATCAACTACAACATCAACGGCAAAATTGCAAACAAGTTGACAATCTGCCCCGATTCACAAAGTAGCAAAAGTAGAGCTCGATTGTCTCAAGCTAGGGTGCTCCATAATTGCAAACAAAGACATGGATGGATAGAGCACTACAATATTAACAAAACATCCTTACTGATCATCCTCAAAAGAGGCACGGATCACTAGGAAACAACATGAACATATGGCATCATGAGCTAAACAGATCAATGACTTGGTGGAATTGCTAAGTCCCTGAAAATAGAATTACTAAGTGCACCACTTTGCAAGCTTGCACTAGTCACCACACACATCCTAAAAATACATGGGTTGCACCTCTGGAGAGATGAAAAAACCCTTAACAAAACATATGTAGAACTCATGGGCATATCATGCACACATTAATCAAGGCAAAAAAGACAAAAACCTAAACGGAGAAGCAGATCTGACAATAATCTCAAGTAGCCCTCTTCTAACAGCATTTTGGGCATCAAGATGAACTCAAATGAAATGATGTACTCTCTGAGATGAACATTTTGATATGCTATATGCATGAATCGAAGCTACGGATGCAAAGTTACGGAGCCGTGAACATGAGCATATGGACTGAGAATTTCGGGACTTAGTAGAAAAAATCACCCCGAGATCTAGGGTTTACTGTTCACGCACGCGAACCGAGAACTCTGGCGAGGGTTGACTTGCTCCGGCGAGGTCGCAAAAACGGCAGGGAGGAGAGGGAGAGTTGGATCCGGCCGGATCCGGGCCGGATCTGGCGGCGGCGGTCGGCGGCGATGCGGCAGCGGCGGGGCGGCGGCGCGGCGCGGGCGAGCTGCGCGGGGCGGCGCGGCGGTGGCGGATGGCGGCGGGCGCGGGCGCGGCGCCGTGGAGGAGAGGGCGCGGGCGGCGGTGCGGCGATGGGCTGGGAGGGCCGGCTCCGGGTTCCCGCGGCCCGTGGTGGGAGGCGTCGGCGGTGGACATGTGGCGGGCGTGGAGTGGCTGGCGGCGGCGGCGGGATTCGTCCGGTGGAAAACGGACGTGTCCGGCGCGGTGCGAGCGGATTTTTAGGGTTTCGGGGGGAGAGGAAGATCCGGGTTTCGGGGGGGTGTTTAAATAGGCATAGAGGGAGCTAGGAGAGTCCAAATGAGGTGCGGTTTTCGGTCACGCGATCGTGATCGAACGCTCTAGATGATGGAGCAGAGTTAGGTGGGTTTTGGGCCAAATTGGAGGGGTGTTGGGCTGCAACACACATGAGGCCTTTTCGGTCCCTCGGTTAACCGTTGGAGTATCAAACGAAGTCCAAATGATACGAAACTTGACAGGCAGTCTACCGGTAGTAAACCAAGGCCGCTTGGCAAGTCTCGGTCCAATCCGGAAATGTTTAATCCCCACACACGAAAAAAAGATAGAATTGACCACCGGAGGAGAACGAAACTCCGGAGTGCAAAACGGACAACGGGGAAAATGCTCGAATGCATCAGGCGAACACATATGCAAATGCAATGCACATGATGACATGATATGAAATAAATGACAACGACAACAACACACACGAGACAAGGACCCGAACTCGAGAAAATAAATATAACTTAACGCCGAAACAGCAAGAGTGGAGTACAAATTGGGAAAGTTACCTCCGGGGTGTTACAACACTCCACCACTACGAAAGGATCTCGTCCCGAGATCTAGGACTGAAAGAACGCCGGGTACTCAGAACGAAGGTGATCCTCACGTTCCTAGGTAGCTTCACGGTCGGAATGGTGTGACCACTTGACTTTGAAAAATTTGATTGACTTGTTGCGAGTCTTGCGTTCAGTCTCTTCAAGAATAGCAACTGGGTGCTCACGATAAGAGAGATCTTCTTGGAGCTCAATGTCCTCGAAGTTGACGGTGCGGTCAGGAGTCTTGAAGCACTTTCGAAGCTGAGAGACATGGAACACATCATGAACATTTGCAAAGTTTGAAGGAAGCTCGAGTTGATAGGCGAGGTCGCCTCTCTTGCTGACAATCTTGAAAGGTCCCACATATCTAGGGGCAAGCTTCCCTTTGATACCGAAGCGACGAGTACCTTTAATAGGAGAGACGCGGAGGTAAACATGATCTCCGATCTCGAAAGCCAAATCACGGTGCTTACTATCATAGTAGCTCTTCTGGCAGGATTGGGCTGCTTTGAGGTTATCACGAATGACTTTGCACATTTCCTCTGCCTCTGTGATTAAGTCATTACCCAAAAGCTGACGTTCACCGGTTTCAGACCAATTGAGAGGGGTACGACACTTCCTGCCATACAGAATTTCAAAAGGGGCCTTTCCCAAACTTGCTTGAAAACTGTTGTTATAGGAGAATTCAGCATAAGGAAGACAATCCTCCCACTTCATGCCAAAGGAGATCACACAAGCCCTGAGCATATCTTCAAGAATCTAGTTGACACGCTCGACTTGACCGCTAGTTTGAGGATGGAAAGCTGTGCTGAAGCGGATGTTAGTGCCCATGGCCTTCTGAAAAGAATCCCAAAACTTGGAGGTAAAGATGCTGCCATGGTCTGAAGAGATCACTTGTAGAATACCGTGCAGAGAGACAATACGAGAGGTATAGAGTTCCGCCAATTGAGCTGTAGTGATCGACTCTTTGATAGGCAGAAAGTGAGCCACTTTGGTGAGTTTGTCGATGACAACGAATATAGCATCATTGCCACGCTTGGACTTTGGGAACCTAGTCACGAAGTCCATTTCAATGTGGTCAAACTTCCATTCTGGAATGGCAAGAGGTTGGAGGAGACCTGCTGGCCTTTGGTGTTCTGCCTTCACTCTTCTGCAGACATCACATTCATTCACGAATTGAGCGATCTCGCGCTTCATTCGAGTCCACCAATAAGCTTGCTTGATGTCCTGATACATCTTCGTCCTCCCAGGGTGGATGGAGAGGAGAGAATTGTGAGCCTCGTTCATGATCACTTTACGAAGGTCACCTTTGGGTACAACAATACGATCCTTGAAGAAGAGAGTATCCTTGTCATCAAGGCGGTAGCACTTGTACTTGGACTGACTCTTGGCAATCCCAATCTTCACCTTTTTCACCATAGCATCAAGAAGCTGGGCTTGGCGAATCTGGTCTTCCAAGGTAGGAGAGACTTGAAGGTTGGCGAGGAAACCTTGAGGAACAACTTGCAGATTAAGTTTGTGGAAAGCTTCACAAAGCTCGGGTTGATAAGGCTTGAGAATAAGACTGTTGCAATAAGCCTTTCTGCTCAATGCGTCAGCAATCACATTGGCCTTGCCTGGAGTATACTCAATACTCGGATTATACTCTTGAATCATTTCGACCCATTGAGTTTGCCTGAGGTTGAGATTAGGCTGAGTGAAGATGTACTTGAGACTCTTGTGATCAATGAAAATGTCCACTTTTCTTCCCAATAGAAGATGTCTCCAAGTCAAAAGAGCATGCACAACTGCCGCCAACTCGAGATCATGAGTGGGGTAGTTCTTCTCATTAGGCTTCAACTGGCGAGATGTATAAGCAACAACTTTCTTCTCTTGCATCAATACTGCGCCAAGACCTTGGAGAGAGGCATCACAAAAGACCTCGTACGGCTTGGATTCATCAGGCGGAGTCAGAACTGGAGCAGTGATCAATTTCTCTTTCAAAGTGTTGAAAGCAATGTCACACTACGGAGACCAAACATACTTGACATGCTTCTGGAGAAGATTAGAGAGAGGCTTCGCGATTTTAGAAAAGTTTCCAACGAATCTTTGACAGTAGCTTGCGAGACCGAGGAAGCTACATAGTTGCTTCACGTTCTGAGGAGGTTCCCAATTCACAATTGCAGACACCTTCTCAGGATTCACGGCAATGCCCTTGGCAGAGATGATATGCCCAAGATAAAGAACCTCATCAAGCCAAAATTCACACTTGGAGAACTTGGCGTAGAACTTGTGTTCTCTGAGCTTATCAAGAACCAAACGCAAGTGCTTGGCATGATCTTCCCTGTTCTTCGAGAAAACCAGAATGTCGTCGAGATAGACCAAAACGAAGTCATTGGTGTAGGCGTTGAAGATGAAGTTCATCATGCGAGAGAACGTTGGAGGAGCGTTGACAAGACCAAAAGACATGACAGTGTATTCATATGAACAAAAGCTTGTCCTGAAAGCCGTCTTGGGAATATCTTGCTCACGGATTCGAATCTGATGATAGCCCATACGGAGATCAAGCTTGGAGAATACTTGGGCACCTTTGAGTTGTTCGAACAGCTCATTGATGTTGGGAAGTGGGTATTTGTTCTTGATGGTCTTCTTGTTCACTGGACGGTAATCAACACAAAGTCAGTCCGTTCCATCCTTCTTCTTCACAAAAGAACACCACAACCCCACGGAGAAGAACTAGGCCGGATAAGACCCATTTTCTCTTGAATATCGAGTTGCTTCTTCAGCTCCTTCAACTCTTCAGGTCCGAGCTTGTAAGGACGTTTGCACACAAGTTCTGTGCCAGGCTCAAGATCAATAAAGAATTCAACTGGCCGGTGCGGAGGCATTCCTGGGAGCTCTTCTGGAAAGATGTCTTGATATTCACAAATGACTGGAATTTGCGAGATGGCATCCAATTCACCCTTCTCATTGAGAGAAAACAGACGAATTGTATTATCACGAGCGGCAAATACAATTACATCCTCAGACGAATGAGTCAATTGAATCTGCCTGGCTGCACAATCAAGATGTGCCTTGTGCTTAGAAAGCCAATCCATTCCGAGAATAAGATCAATATCCGAGTTACCAAGAACAATTGGGGAAGAAAGGAACTTGTAGTCACCCAAAGTGATAGAGATGTCGGGAGCAACCAAACTAGAAGTCAAAAGCTTGCCGGGAGAAACAACTTGCATGACTTTGGGCATGATCTCAGTCTCAACATTGTGCTTCGATGCAAAAGGGCATGACAAAAAGGAATGCGATGCACCAGTGTCAAAAAGAACTTTTGTAGGAACATCGTTAATAGGAAGGTTACCCATGATGACATCTGACGAGTCCTCTGCCTGAGCTGCATTCATCAAGTTGACCTTGGCATGCTTGGGGTTATGCTTGACCATAGCTGTACTTGCCGATCTGATAGGAGGAGGAGGAGGAAGACGCCTCTGGTTGAGACACTTGTTGGCATAGTGACCCTTCTGTTGGCACTTGTTGCACGTGACCTCTGAAAGCGGACGGTGATACGGAGCACTCGATCTTGGAGCTTGAGACGAAGTCTTGTTCTGAAAGCCAGGGTTGGGTGGGTGGGAAGAACCACTGCCACCTTTGCTCTTCTGCTAATACGGCTGATGGAACGGAGGAGGAGGAAGCCAAAACTTCTGTTGCTTGGCCACTTGAGTAGAGGAAGAAGGAGTAACATCTCTGGCTCGCTTCTTGGAAGCATCACACCTCAACTGAGCAACCTCTTGCTTCAGTGCCATGTTGTAGAACTCATCGTACCTCAAAGGCTCGAAGAGGACAAGAGCGAGCTGAATTTCTTTGCTGAGACCACCCCTGAACTGGTATATCATGCTCTTCTCATCAGGGACGTCCTGCTTGGCAAAGCGGGCGAGCTTCTGGAACAACTTGTTGTAGTCATAGACAGATAAAGAGCCTTGCTTCAGGTTGCGGAATTCCTCAAGCTTGCTTTCAACCACGCTCTGAGGAATATGATGAGCTCGGAAATCTCGACGGAAATCATCCCAAGTGATAACATGTCCACCTCTGGAGTCCTTGTACTGCTGGAACCATTCTGCAGCTTGATCTTTGAGTTGGAAGGAAGCGAATTTGACAAAGTCCTCAGGCCTGACGTTACTACACTCGAAATGCTTGCACAGATCCACAAGCCAATCGTCAGCATCGGTTACCTCAACACAATTGCTGAAAGTCTTTGGCCCATTAGCAAGGAACTGATTGAGTGAAGCAAAGTGATTCTGATTGCTGCCTTGATTCCCTTGGTTGCCTTGATTGCGCTCTTGGAGAATTTGCATGATCAATTGTGTGTTTGCATTGGTTGCGGCCATCACAGCTTGCCATGCCTCCGGAGGAGGTGGAGGTGGTGGCGGATCAGGATTCGGAGTCGTGCGCGTTGGAGGAGCCATCCTGAAGTGGTTGACCACCATTAGCACATTGATAGACAAATATTGAAGCTGAATCCAACGGAATGAAAATTGCAACATATAGTCTTCACATCCGAACAAAATGAACGAATGCATTCCTCTTGAAATGGTCACATATCCATAAATTGAGAAGCCACGTAGAATTAAGGTAGAGAAATAAATCAACAAGGTACGGATCAAGAATGAATAATCGGTAAGAAATCCCAATCTCAAACCAAAACCCGTGGAAGAAGAACTAGAACTACTAGAATTCCCACCTATGAAACTCCCGAACCTTTCTGGTTTTGCAATCAGGTGTTGGGGATACAGGGGAAGCATAATATCTCACCCAAATCTAGCAAATCCTACATCCAGCTGTATCCATCCTTCAACACATAACCAAGAAACCTTCGGAAACCATCTACCTCAACCTTCGAAAAGCATCTGTTATACAAGTTATGGCGATACTCCCGAACTCCCGCCCCAGTACTGGGTGGCGTCGAGGTTATCTCACCAACGAACTACATAAAAGAGATTTTCGATGTCAGCGTACTAAACTCAGGTAATCCAGAACTGCAATGATAAAATTATGATGACAACACCTCAGAGCTCAACTCCCCGGGACACTTCCACAAAACCCCTGACAGGAGGCACCAAGACAATGTTCTCATCATAACACCATCGGAACGATTCCAAGATACCCGCGTGATCCTAAATTTTTTTAGTGAAACTTGAGAAGAGAAGAGTCAAAACTCTACATCAGGATGCCTTACCAGAGCGATGAGGAGACTGGGAAGTAAAAAGAATTCCTAATCTCTCCGATATATAATTCCTAAAAGACTCAAAACATTTTTCTAGACACAACTCGGCCACTAAAAACGATCAAGCAATGGGGCTCCTAAGGTCGGGGAAGGCTCTGATTACCAACTTATAACACCCTCGATGCGACCATAGCTCCCACGTGTCGAGGCACGACTTAGAGACATAATCGCATTGAAGGCATATGTCGCAAGTTAGGCAATCTTCACAAACATCCCATGTAATATAATAATAAAAGGGGAGATAACATAGTTGGCTTACACTCGCCACGTCAATCAAGTACATAAATAACATTACATCAACCAAACACTCATGGCCCGACTACGGCGCCAAAATAAAAGAGAACCCAACATGCGACACGGTCCCAATCACCCCCAACTGGGCACCACTACTGATCATCGAGAAAGGAAACATAGTAACGTTGAGAGTCTTCGTCGAACTCCCACTTGAGCTCAAACGCGTCTCCTGGAGCGGAATCATCAGGCCCTGCATCTGGTGTAATAGTAATCTGTGAGCCAGAGGGACTCAGCAATCTCGCACCCTCGCGATCAAGACTATTTAAGCTTATAGGTAAGGCAAGGTAGATATATGTGGAGCCGCAGCAAGCGACTAGCAAGTATGGTGGCTAACTTATTCGCAAAAGAGAGCGAGAAGAGGAGGCAAAGCGCGAGCGAGAAACTAGAGAACAACCTGCGCAAACATTACTCCAACACCGTGTCCACTTCCCGGACTCCGCCGAGAAGAGGCCATCACGGTAACACACCCAGTTGATTCATTTTAATTAAATTAAGGTTCAAGTTATCTACAACCGGACATTAACAAATTCCCATCTGCCCATAACCGCGGGCACGGCTTTCGAAAGTTCAAATCCCTGCAGGGGAGTCCCAACTTAGCCCATGACAAGCTCTCACGGTCAACGAAGGAATAGACCTCCTCCCAAGACGTTCCGATCAGACTCGGTATCTCGGTAATTCAAGACACTTCAACAGGTTAAAACAAGACCAGCAACACCGCCCGAATGTGCCGACAAATCCCGATAGGAGCTGCACATATCTCGTTCTCATGGCACACTCAGATGAGACATCCTACGAGTAAAACCAACCCTCAAGTTGCCCCGAGGTGGCCCCGTAGTCTACTCGGTCGGACCAACACTCAGAGGAGCACTGGCCTGGGGGGGGGGGGTTTAAATAAGATGACCCTCGGGTTCCGGAAACCCAAGGAAAAAAGAGGCTAGGTGGCAAATGGTAAGACCAATGTTGGGCATTGCCGGAAAAGCTTTAATCAAGGCAAAATATCAAGGGGTTCCCATTATAACCCAACCGCGTAAGGAACGCAAAATCCGGGAACATAACACCGATATGACGGAAACTAGGGCGGCAAGAGTGGAATAAAACACTAGGCGAGAGGCCGAGCCTTCCACCCTTTACCAAGTATATAGATGCATTAAGATAACAAGATAATATAATGATATCCCAACAAGTAAATAAATGTTCCAACAAGGAACGGCCTCCAAGCTTCACCTGCAACTAGCAACGCTATAAGAGGGGCTGAGCAAAGTGGTAACATAGCCAATCAACGGTTTGCTAGGACATGGTGGGTTAGAGGCTTGACATGGCAATTTGGGAGGCTTGAAAGCAAATGGTAGGCATCGTAGCATTGGCATAGCAAAAGAGCAAGCAAACTAGTATAGCAAAGATAGTAGTGATTTCGAGGGTATGATCATCTTGCCTGCACAGTTGTCAGAGTTGACTGGATCCTCGAAAGCAAACTCAACGGGCTCCTCGTTAGCGAACTCGTCTCCCGGCTCTACCCAAACAAGACAAACAAGCAACAAGGACACAATCAACCACGTGCAAACTCAAACAACACAATGCAAAGATGATATGCTATGCGGGATGCGATGCGGGATGCAAAATGCAAGATATGATAGGAAAAGCATGAACCTGGCCTCAACTTGGAAATCCAAGTGTGCCACTAGAAAGATGAGATGAAATCGCTTGAAAACAATATAAAGAGCTTAACAAAAGTCCCTTAGTGACCTTGAGCCAAAAGGGATCAGAAAATACAATTGCAAGCATGCGAACATAGCAAAATCATAATCAATTTTCAGACTTAGTGAAAACTGGCACATGCTGAAACATAACTCAAGTAGGCATGTTTACGAGCTCGATGCGCTCACTACGGTGCAAGTCATGACAATACAAGCATACACCCATCAAGAAGGCACAAAATGGCATCATGAGCTAAGCAGATCAAGGACTTAGTGGAATTGCTAAGTCCCTGAAAACAGAATTACTAAGTGCACCACTTTGCAAGCTTGCACTAGTCACCACACACATCCTAAAAATACATGGGTTGCACCTCTGGAGAGATGACAAAACCCTTAACAAAACATATGTAGAACTCATGGGCATATCATGCACACATTAATCAAGGCAAAAAAGACAAAAACCTAAACGGAGAAGCAGATCTGACAATAATCTCAAGTAGCCCTCTTCTAACAGCATTTCGGGCATCAAGATGAACTCAAATGAAATGATGTACTCTCTGAGATGAACATTTTGATATGCTATATGCATGAATCGGAGCTACGGATGCAAAGTTACGCAGCCGTGAACATGAGCATATGGAATGAGAATTTCGGGACTTAGTAGAAAAAATCACCCCGAGATCTAGGCTTTACTGTTCACGCACGCGAACCTAGAACTCCGACGAGGGTTGACTTGCTCCGGCGAGGTTGCAAAAACGGCGGGGAGGAGAGGGAGAGTTGGATCCGGCCGGATCCGGGCCGGATCTGGCGGCGGCGGCCGGCGGCGATGCGTCAGCCGCGGGCGCGGGCGCGGCGCCATGGAGGAGAGGGCGCGGGCGGCGGTGCGGCGATGGGCCGGGAGGGCCGGCTCCGGGTTCCCGCGGCCCGCGGTGGGAGGCGGCGGCGGCGGACACGTGGCGGGCGTGGAGTGGCTGGCGGCGGCGGCGGGATTCGTCCGGTGGAAAACAGACGTGTCCGGCGCGGTGCGAGCGGATTTTTAGGGTTTCGGGGGGAGAGGAAGATCTGGATTTCGGGGGGGGGGTGTTTAAATAGGCATATAGGGAGCTAGGAGAGTCCAAATGAGGTGCGGTTTTCGGCGACGCGATCATGATCGAACGCTCTAGATGATGGAGAAGAGTTAGGTGGGTTTTGGGCCAAATTGGAGGGGTGTTGGGCTGCAACACACACGAGGCCTTTTCGGTCCCTCGGTTAACCGTTGGAGTATCAAACGAAGTCCAAATGATACGAAACTTGATAGGCAGTCTACTGGTAGTAAACCAAGGCCGCTTGGAAAGTCTCGGTCCAATCCGGAAATGTTTAATCCCCACAAAAAAAAAGATAGAATTGACCACCGAAGGAGAACGAAACGCCGGAGTGCAAAACGGACAACGGGGAAAATGCTCGAATGCATGAGACGAACACATATGCAAATGCAATGCACATGATGACATGATATGAGATGCATGACAACGACAACAACACACACGAGACAAGGACCCGAACCCGAGAAAATAAATATAACTTAACGCCGAAACGGCAAGAGTGGAGTACAAATTGGGAAAGTTACATCCGGGGTGTTACAGTCTCTATGGACCTCACCTTGCTCCACTGCCCCTTGTGCCTCCGCCCATTGAATCCTCCAGTGTACGAGGTTCGGATACATCTTGTCCGTTCGACTGATCGAGCAATGTGCAGGTTTCCTGATTGACGTGATGTTCGATTGATTTGTGCAGTGCAAGGGAGGGCACATGGCCTGTGCGGACTGCCGCAACGAGCGCCCCGGGAACCAGCAGCGGTGCCAGAAGTGCGAGCGCAGTGGCGGCTTCGACGTGCGGAATACGGCGATGGACGCCGTCCTCTCCTCGATGAGGGTGGAGTGCCCGCACAAAGGTTGTGGGCTCTACGTAACTTACCACAAGCTCGCCAATCACCAGAGTGTGTGCCGGCTCGCGCCCTGCAAATGCCTCGTCCCGTTTGTGGTTACGAAGGCCCACCGTCGGCGCTCCCCCACCACATCAGCACTGTGAATCCCATGCCCGTGCACAAGATCTAGTGCGGCAAGGTGCTCCAGCTGCAAGTGCCGGTGTCGGAGCCGCAGCGCTTGCTGTTCGCGGAGGAGGACGGGCACACATTCTAATTAAAAGAAGCGTGCGCGATGGTAATAGCGAGCACACTTGTTTTAATGGAACAAGACGTGTGCTGACATTGCCTATTGCGGTGCACCCTATGGTGCAAACGCCACGTACGCGGCCGAGCGCGTTCCCACATTACGCCATCCGGGAATAGTGCCAGTTTGTGACTAAGATTGCCAAAGGTTGCCACACCTAAGGTTAGGCAAGTTTGACCAACTTAGGTGAGTGTTTAGTTCAAGCCACACCTTAGGAAAGCCACACTAGGGCCCCACATGACATACACACACAAAATGTGGCAATATTCCCTTAGGTTTGCCAGCTTCTGGCTATCATTTTGAAGAACTAACCTTAGGCAAGTTTGGCAACATTGTATGGAAAAGTGTGGCATTGCTAGGCCTAAAACCAAACAGCCCCTAGAACCGTCAACAAATTTGAGCTTGCGTCCCGTCACATTCCAAATTACTACCATGCTATATTTAATTGCAAACATGTTCACACTGATCAAAACCTAAACGGTTTCCCACTTAGGAGCGTATTAGTACTCGGTTATAAATACTACCTACTCCAGGATGACTACACATTCCTCCTCAACTCCTCAACCACAAAAACAAACAAGTCTTTCATCGTCGTTCCCTTGCGTCTGCCATGGCCCGCATGAGTTCTGGGCCGAGAGATTTTTTTGATTGGGTAGGTCGAGAGATTACTACCAGAGAGAGGCGAGCATGGAAGCGGAAGCACGAGAGATGTCCCGCCTCACCATAAAAGCAGCCGGCATGTCCTGCCGCGCCGCCGTAGTAGCAAAGAGGTCCCGCCATGCCGCCGGAATAACACAGATGTCCCGCTGCGCCGTCAGTGTAGCAGACTAGTCCAACCACGCCGCGGAAGCAACAGAGATGTCCCACCGTGCCACGAATGCAGCAGGGAGGTTCTCCTGCACCCCGGGGGCATGGGAAAATGTCTCGCGGGTAGGCGAGGACTCTCACAGGCGCATGCACGCTATGCTCGATGGCCTAATGGGCCGGATCTCCGACTAGATGAATGCCTCGTTTGAAAATGCTACCGCCGTCATCCGGGGACTAGCGGAGGACAAGGAGAAGCTCTGCATCGAGTGTGACATGCTGAGGGCGAAGATCGCTGGAAGGGCGAAGTAGGAGGAGGAGACCACTGCCTTGTTGAAGAGGCTAGGCGTCATTGTCAAGAAACTTATGGACGAGAATGCCATGCTCCGCATCGAGCGTGAAAGGATGGTGGAGGAATCCGTGGATACTGCCAAGCAGCGTATTGAGGACATGAAATTGATGAAAGAGATCATCGCCGCTCGCCGCGAGAACTAGTATCCGCAACCTGCAGTGCATCAAGAAAGTAGAGATTAGCGCGCCAGATCGTTGCATGCGTCTTGTTCTTTTGCCCTTGTGTATTTCGGGCGTAGCCGCATGTAGCTTTTTTAATTATCTTCCTAAATATGTAAGACAATTATTATCCACTATCGTCATCCTTATATATTCATCAGTCTTGCTATAAGTCGGAGTAGATGCTATATAGGTCCGTCGGATCTTACATCAAGATCCGTGTAAAATTTTCTTTTCAGATTTTCTTTTTTCTCTCTTAAATCTCAGTCGAGTGATACATAGCCACACCATTAAACATGGGCTCTAGCTCCATTAATGGAGACCTTGGGAGAGAGGTGGGAGACAGATGGAGGTCAAAGGGCTCTCCTCCCGATAAGCACACGCAGGGGTCTGATCGCACGCCTCCCGTACTCAAATAGCTACCCCACACGGTGCCTCCTAGCTAATAAAAAAGGTACGCATGGTGGCATGTAAATGCTAACTAGAACGCCCATGGTTTCAATAATACTTGTGTTTCCGATTGTAACGTGACAACACTTGTTCCAAAATGACTTTGTTGATTGTTAATGTGTGTGCCTTCGCAAATCGGACAACAAAATTACCACAACATGTTGGTGCCATGTCATGACACCAAGCCAAGTTTCATGAGTTTCATTCATGTTTTGGATTTATAGGAATTAAAAATCCAAGTTTCTCAATGTTTCCGGCTGAGCCACGACGCCCAGATGTTTGAATTCATTCCCGAGGACACACATGTGATTTTCAACCAACTTTGTTGGACTGGAGCATGTGCTTGTAGTTCAAATTTGAATTATGCACATTAAATGATCAGAAACTCAATTAATGTATAAAAAAGGCCAAACAAACCCGGAATAATTCCAAAATTTAACACGACACTCATATAGTTCTATGTTTCCCCTGTAAAGAAAATCAAGGGAGGAGGGCAGCGTATATCGTTTCGCACACAAAGGCGACATGTTCCCTCTCAGAAGCACGAGCCTTCTTGAGAGAAGCTCCGGTTTGCAAGAAGCTTACACCAAAACTTGTTCCAATTCAGCCAATTTTTTTACCACAACATGTTAGTGCCATTACATGACACCATGCCAAGGTTCATGATTTTCAGGCATGTTTTGGATTTATAAGAATTTGAAAATCAAATTTCTCAATGTTCTTGGCTGATCCACGATGCCTAGATGTTTGAATTTAATTCTCATTTGTTGCATGGGACCTAGAAATTCACCCGAGGACACACATGTTATCTTCAACCAACTTTGGTGCACTGGAGCATGTGCTTGTAGTTCAAATTTGAATTATGCACATTAAATGACAAGAAACTCAATTAATGTATAAAAAGGCCAAATGAACCCGAAATAATTCTAAAATTTAACATGGCACCCATATAGTTCTATGTAGGCTCTGTAAAGAAAATCAAGGGAGGGGGGCAACGTATATCGTTTCGCACACAAAGGTGACACGTTCCCTCTCGGAAGCACGGGCCTTCTTAAGAGAAGCTCTGGTTTGCAAGAAGCTTATACCAAAACTTGTTCCAATTTTGCCAAAAAATTTACCATAGCATGTTAGTGCCATCACATGACACCATGCCAAGTTTCTTGATTTTCAGGCATTTTTTGGATTTACAAGAATTTAAAAACCAACTTTCTCAGTGTTCTCGGCCGAGCCACGACGCTCGGATGTTTGAATTTCATTCACATTTTGTCGGATCTCGGGTTCCGGCAAACCCTTAAGGTTGAAACACTGGGTGCGCGCGAAGTTCTTTCCCTCCTACCGATCTACGCCCTAGCTCGCTAAGGTCTTGTGGACGAACTCGACGCACTCGCAACACAAAGACACAAGATTTATACTGGTTCGAGCCACCTATGTGGTGTAATATCGTACTCCAGTGTGGTGGTGGTGGATTGCCTCTTGGGCGGATGATGAACAGTACAAGGGGAAGAACAGCCTCCAGAGGTTGAGGTGTTCTTGTGCTTGGTGTATGTGTAGTCGAGGATCGGAATCAGATCTCGATCCTGATCTTTGGTGGTGGCTAGTCCTATTTATAGAGGACCTGGTCCTCTCCCCAAATATTGAGCGGGAAGGGAGCCAACAATGGCGGCCAATTTGAAAGGGGACAACTAGTACAAGCTATCCTGACAAAAGGTGGTCTTCGCCTGCCAAAGGTTCTGGCGATGACGCCGTCTTGGGCTCCATGGTGACCTCCGTCCTGCCGTCCTACGGGTCTTGGTCTCGTTGCACTGATATGGAAACCTTTGCCTGATGCCTCGGTAATCTGCTTCTGCGCTTGCCCCCTTAGCACCGAAGGGTAAACGAGGACACTGCGCGCACTGGCGCCTGCCTGGTGCCGATTGTTATGGCTCACATCACAGGGACCTCGCGAGGTTTGCCTAGCCTTGATATCTCCGCCCCTCACGAGGCAGCCTGGTGAGGCCGCTCCTAAGGAGGTCTTGCATCGTCTGCCTCACGAGGCTTGGCCCCTCGTGAGGGTCTTGAATGCCTTGTTGATGAAGATGGGCCGTACAGGCCCACCAGCACGGCCACGCCATGGGTCGCAGGCAGGCAAGTCTGGGGACCCCCGTTCCCAGAACGCTGACAGTAGCCCCCGGGCCCAAGGTGCGCTCGGGCTTGGCTTCGAGGCGAAGCCAAAGGATTAAGCGCGGAGCGCCGCGGGCCCCGAAATCCTACGGCCTCGGTTGACGCATGGCGGTTGATTGGACGTGGGCATCTCCACTTCCCCATGCTGCCTCTACAACTGCCCGACTTGACAAGTCCCTGCGATCTGCAAGGAAAATCATCATTACGTGTGATCGTGGGAGACGCCGGTTGACCTTCTTCCACTATAAATGGGGAGGGGGGCGGAGCCCCCGTCGCCCATCTCTTCTTGGTTCACTTGCTTCTTCCTCCTTGCTCCACCGCTAGCAGCAATGGAACCCATCCGAAGGTTCTCCACTGAAGAGAAAGGAAAAGCCCCCCGCAATGATCCAGAGCCGCTTCTGCCGAAGAAGAGGCCGATTCACCGTCACGACGAGGCGGCGATGCAGGTGGTGACGAGGTCTTGGCGCGAGCGGCCTCCTCCAGGGTATCCACTACCCTTGTACGCCCGAGCCGAGGGCTCAGGAGAGCGGAGCGACGAGCGGCGCCGCCCGCGCCACGCCCGTGGTCGCCGCGCCATGGTGATGCGCGCTGTCGCCCTAGGGGTCCATGCCGCGGACTCGTCGCGTGAGTTCGTGCTTTGGGCGGCAATGCCACCAAGCACCTGGATACGCCTCCCACCATTCTTCGCTGCCGAGGTGCCACCGAGGGGCATTCGCGAACTTTGGCTGCAGCATGCTGACTGCAACGCCCCAGCAACCAGAGCAGAGATTGGATCCGTTGCCTTCGGGAAGATCTTCATGACCCAAGGCTGGGGCGAGATTGCCCGGGTCTGCCGTGCGGAGGGTGCCCTCGCGATCCACTTCAAGTACGACGGCGCCACCATGTTGTTCTTCAAGGTCTTCAACAAGGAAGGCCGCCGCCTGGAGTGCTGCCCTGAAGGAGGTCACCAGGACGATGTTGCGGCGGGCACGGGGCCCTCCATTGGTCTTGCCTGCAGCTCCTCCAGCGATAGCGGCGACTCGTGGTGGTCCAGCGACTCTCCCGAGCTCTTAGAGTCTCCGAAGACAAGCGACGACAGCTACTTGCCGCCGAGCTCCCGCCAAACCCAGAGCAGGGCTGCGGCGTCTAGCCGCCGACGCCGCTGATCTGGATGGGGTTGGCGTCGGCCTCACGTGGCCCACTATTGATGATGGCGTCGGCGGTATCTGGCTGGTGTAGATAGAACTCCTAGGAATCCCTTCCCTTTTGTTCCCTGCGGGGAATCAAGAAATGGGCCCCGTGGGGGCGTGTAAAGCGTATGTAATGCCCTTCGTCAATATAACCCTTATTATGAAGATTTGTGTGTGTGCACATATCCTGTTGAGGCTCGACTTCCCCTTTCCAATCCCTCGGTGGCTTGGTGCTCTACACTGACAGGTCCCGGTCCCCAGGCAGGCTACAGACGTCGCTGGTATGCCAGGTCGCGATGCCGTGGTCAAGGCCAGGAGGTGAGCGGCCCAAGGTCCAGTAAGAGCTCCTGAGGCGCGATGCTCAAGGGGTCCCCTTTAGCGCGTAAGCAGCTATCTTAGAATGGGAAAGGAAGAGAGTATCGCCATAGCAGGGCAGCGGAAGGAGCAAGGCCCGTTTCAGCTCAGTCTCCCCTTTCTATCCTCGTGATGGTTTGGTGCTCTACGCTGACAGGTCCCGGTCCCCAAGCAGGCTGCAGCCATCACTGGTATGCCAGGTCGCGATGCCGTGGTCAAGGCCAGGAGGTGAGCGGCCGAAGTCTGGTAAGAGCTCCCGAGGCGCGATGCTCAGGAGGTCCCCCTTAGAGCCCAAGCAACCGTGAAGAGGCAAGAAAGGGAGGCGACATTGCCGCAACGGAGTCACTGCGTAGGTCTCATGTCGCGGCGATAAGTGGGTTCCGTGTGTGAACTTATCTGGTCTGTCTGGAGTCTACTCCTCATGGCACGCCCGGGTCCGTGCGTTGGTCGCTGTAGCGTAGCCATGCCAGGCCCGTGTGGGTTTCCGCTTCCCCTCCATGCTCTTCTTGGTGCTCTGCGTCCTTAGGTCCCGGCCCTCGAGCAAGCTCAACCGCCGCTGGTATGCCAGGTCGCGATGCCGTGGTCAAGGCCAGGGGGTGAGGGCTGGAGAGCCAGTAAGAGCTCCTGAGTCGCGATGCTCAGGAGCCCCCTTTTAACGCGCAAGTGAATCGCATGAGAGAAGAAGGAGAGTCTGTGGTACCGCCCTCCATGATCCTCAGGAAGCCCCTGCAAGTTAACGTGAGGAAGGGCGCTGGACCACTGGTTTTGCTTCTGGAGCGGGCGAGGGGACTCCCTACTGCGGAGAGCCCCCGGGGCGTGTACAGCCCCACCCTGACACGTGGCTGTCACAATAGGGTTTAGCGAGGTGTGTCTGGGCACTCGTGAGCCAATGCGGGACTCACGAGGTCCTACCTCAAGGCGGGTTGCGCCTGGTCTTGGCCCTTGTTTATTGTTTGGTCCTGCGAGATGGTCAGACAACGCAAAAGAGGCCCTGAAGAAGGGTGCCGACGCGTGGCCCCCGTAGTGGGCAACGATCAAGCAAGTGATAGCCATAGGTAGGTTAAGCATGGAAGGCAAGTCAGCTTGGGTAAATGCAGAAAGATACATGCCACTGGGTCAGGCCCGAGCGGCTTGGGGATGATGCAGCCCGAGGGGGCCCCCAACAGGGTAAACTAAAGGCATAAGAAAAAGGGATACATGCCACAGGGACAGACCCATGCTGTGATAGTCTGGCTTAATAGGGATGATAGACTACTCATATCAATAAGGAATTCCTTATTTTCCGGAAGCCCATTCGGACAGAACTCCAAAGTTAAGCATGCTCAGCTTGGAGTAATTTCAGGATGAGTGACCGACCGGGAAGTTGCTCCCGGGTGCGCACGAGTGAGGACAAAGTGCGCAAAAAAGACTAGTATTGATCTATGGGGCCAGTCTAGATCCCTCCAGGAGTAACGACCACCGGCGGGTGTGTCCGGGGCATTACAAGTTGGTATTAGAGCCGACCCTCGCGGCTACACAGATGTTTGTGGATAGGTGCACGGTCATGTTGTTCATGACGTTTGTGACCCTTCGTGGCACCTGACATGGCACATGTATCGGACTAGATGCACAAACGTATGTGCCAAGAGGGAATGTTCTTGTGGCCCGACGAGGATGTCGATTCCTCTGAGTGGGGGTGTATGTGATAGCCTGGCTTAATAGGGATGATAGACTACTCATATCAATAAGGAATTCCTTCTTTTCCGGAAGCCCATTCGGACCGAACTCCAAAGTTATGCGTGCTCAGCTTGGAGTAATTTCAGGATGGGTGACCGACCGGGAAGTTGCTCCCGGGTGAGCACGAGTGAGGACAAAGTGCGTAGAAAAGACTAGTATTGATCTATGGGGCCAGTCTAGATCCCGCCAGGAGTAACGACCACCGGCGGGTGTGTCCGGGGCGTTACACACGCGGCCTGGGAATAATGCAGCCCGAGGGGCGCTCCCAGCTAAACGAACTTGGAAAGTGTCACCTGGTTCTGTTGACGAAGGAGAGTTGGGGCAGTTGAAGGTATGCGGCGAAGGAATGGCTCATCACGAGCCACCGGGGCCCTGAGCCTCGGGAGGCTCTGGGGGCTCCGGTGGTTCCCTGAGGACCATCTCCATCTCCGCCAGGACAGCGTGGTGCCTGGCCTCCTGAGCCGCCAGGACACGCTGCAAGTTGCGCTGATAGGCTGACGACACGCTCGGTAGGCCGAAAGGCATGCGAATGTAAGTGTGTGGTGGACCCTCGCAATGGCCCACGCGTGAAGGCCAGAAAAGCTCCTGAGATGCGGCCCTGTTGAGCCCTGGAACGTCGATGCAGATGCACAGCCCGGCATCCTCGCCTGGGTGGGGAGCTGCGCCTCGTGAGCGGCGGTCGCCGCGCATGGCCCATACGTCTTGCAGTTCCTGAGTGGTCTTGGTGATGAACTCCTGAGCGGTGGGCGCAACTTGCCCTGTGTTCTCGTGAGGGAAACATGCCACGAAGCACGCCTCCAAGTGGTGCCCGAGCGCCTCCCTCGTGATGTTGGCAAGGTCTAAGGCTCTCTAGAAGAGAGCCCCCGAGCCCTGCCCGAGGAGGGCGCGCCTTCCTATGCGACGGAGGGAGGCGCCCCTGGAGCGGGCGCTGATCCCGACGAGGTTCCAGCCGCGACGCTACCCTCCTGAGGTCCGACACGACGCAACCGCTTCTTCTTCTTGGGGATTGCCTCGGGAGGATCCTCGCTCTTGTTGTCGGGGTCGTCGATTGCAGCAGCTTGAAAAGCGCGCTCAAGGGAGCACACCGCATCTCTTTCTTCGCACGGGACTGTGATGATTCCGCCGCTTCCTGGCATCTTGAGGACATTGTAACCATGGTGTGTCACCATCATGAACTTGGCCAGGGCTGGATACCCGAGGATGGCGTTGTATGGCAGACGGATGTGCGCGACGTCAAAGTCGATGAGCTCAGTGCGGTAGTTCTTGCGTTCCCCGAAGGTGACAGGGAGGCGGACCTGCCCTATCGGTGTGGTGGAACCGTCGGTCACTCCTGAGAAAGGCTTGGTAGGCTGAAGCTGCTCATATGGCACTTGGAGGTTGTCGAACGTGTCGACGGACATGGCGTTGAGCCCTGCGCCGCCGTCGATGAGGGTCTTGGTAACTTGCATGTTGCTGATGACTGGTGAACAAAGCATCTAGAGGGCGCCAGCGGTGGCTGCGCACTTGAGCCGATCTGCTGAGTTGAAGGTGATGGCGCACTGGGACCATCTGAGCAGGCGCGTGGCCTCGAGCTTTGGAAGGACTGCATTCACCTCACGAGCGAACTATTTAAAGATACTCTGCGAGGCTGGGGCCTGAGCGCCGCCCAAGATGCAGGCGATTGCATGCAGCTCCTGGAAGCCCCCGGCCCCCTCGTCTTGATGGTGGTCGTCATTCCTTCTTGGTGGTGGCGGCAGTGGGGGAAGACCGGCGTTGCCCTGAGGATGATCCTCACGAGGCTGGTCCCTCCAGGCGCCCTCTCGAGGATGATCCTGCCAGCGGTCCTCATGAGGCTTGTCGCGCCACTCCTGGCGCGGGCCACGGTCGTCCCAGCGTCCGCCTCCACGTCCTCCTCCTCGGCTGTAGCCCTGGTCGCTGCGCTCGGGGCGTCGACTGAAGCGTCCTTCACGGATGGCTCTGAGTTCTTGACAATCACTGGTGTTGTGGGTGTTCAGGTTGTGGAAGGCACGGAACGGTCGGCTGTTCTTGGACGACTCGGGCTGGTCTCTGCCTCGCTTGGTATCCGGCTCCGCTGCGAGCACAGCTGCTTCCTTGCGCTTCACGTCCTTGGCCTTGGCCTTCTTCTCCTCTGCACCCGCAGCTGGCAGCTCGAGGAGGGAAAGGCGCCCCTCCACAGCTCTTGCGCACTTGGTCGCCAGGTTGAACAGGTCCTGAGATGTGCACAACTCCTCGTGGATGGCAAGCTCCTCCTTCATCTTGATGTCGCGGATGCCGTCAGAGAACGGGGAGATGATGGCCTTGTCTGTGACCTTGGGGATCTTGAGCCGAGTGTTGTTGAAGCGCTGGATGTACTTCTGGAGGGTCTCTCCTGGTTGTTGCTTGATGCGGCATAGGTCACCCGCGGCTGGCGGGCGGTCACGAGTGCCCTGGAAGTTGGCGACGAAGCGGTCGCGCATCTCGTCCCAGGAGGAGATCGAGCCTTGCGGCAGGTTCAGGAGCCACGAACGGGCGCCGTCTCTGAGAGCCATAGGAAACCAATTCGCCATGAATTTCTTGTCGTCGTTGTCCGCTTTGATGCTCAGCTCGTAGAGCTGCATGAACTCCGCGGGGCCGAGCTGACGTCGTAGCGAGGAGACAGATCCGACTTGAACTTGCCCGGCCAGGCGACGCTACGTAGCTCGGGGGTGAAGGCGCGGCAGCCGGCCGTGGTCGGCCGGGCCCGTCTCGGAGGTGGAGCTTGGACTTGATGAGGCCCGCGTGCTGCCACCGCGGGTAGCGCACGGTCTTGGTGAGGCGGCGCGGCGAGCGCAGGTGCAGCTTCTTGCGGCCGAGGAATTTCTTGGCAGCTTCTCTCTTCGCGCACGAGCACTAGGCGTGGTGGATCGTGCCGTGGGGCCGCGCGCCATGGCGCCAAGGCACCATCTTGGGGTAGAGGTGGTGGAGGCGCTCCATGAGCCACGTCGCCCGTTGCTGGTGGAGGTCTTAGCAGAGAGAGGGACGGCGCCGGGGAGCCCCTATGGCGCGGACGAGCTCGGCGACGTGGTCGAGCCAGTCCTCATAGAGGTCATCGATCGGACGGTAGCGTAGGAGCTCATTCGCCATGAGGAGCGTGGCCTGCGTGTCCATGGGAGCGCGACGTGCGTGGGACGAGGAACCGGCCGGGGTCAGCGAGGGAGTTGCGGTGCGACCGTCCTGCCGCACCGATGGGTGCAGCGAGGACGCTTGCTGCTCGTTCCCCGCAGGGCCGGTGGCGGTGTTGGCGGCAGGCAACGGGGAACGACGAGGTGGCCTGCCAACGGGAGCCATCTGAGCAACGCGGGTGGTGAGGGCAGCCCGACGTTCAGCTCGAGCGGGGTGAGCGTCCGCCATGGAGACGATGGAGCAATGGAACGACGGAGCGCCGATTGACGGAAGGGAAGCTACGGTGCACCCCTACCTGGCGCGCCAAATGTCGGATCTCGGGTTCCGGCAAACCCTTAAGGTTCGAACACTGGGGTGCGCGCGAAGTTCTTTCCCTCCTACCGATCTACACCCTAGCTCGCTAAGGTCTCGTGGACGAACTCAACGCACTCGCAACACAAAGACACAATATTTATACTGGTTCAGGCCGTCGATGTGGTGTAATACCCTACGCCAGTGTGGTGGTGGTGGATTGCCTCTTGGGCGGATGATGAACAGTACAAGAGGAAGAACAACCTCCAGAGGTTGAGGTGTTCTTGTGCTTGGTGTATGTGTAGTTGAGGATCGGAATCATATCTCGATCTCGATCTTTGGTGGTGGCTAGTCCTATTTATAGAGGCCCTGGTCCTATCCCCAAATATTGAGCGGGAAGGGAGCCAACAATGGCGGCCAATTTGAAAAGGGACAACTAGTACAAGCTATCCTGACAAAAGGTGGTCTCCGCCTGCCAAAGGTTCTGGTGATGACGCCGTCTTGGGCTCCAAGGTGACCTCCGTCCTGCCGTCCTGCGGGTCTTGGTCTCATTGCACTGATATGGAAAACCTTTGCCTGATGCCTCGGTACTCCGCGCCCGTGCTTGCCCCCTTAGCACCAAAGGGGAAACGAGGACACTGCGTGCACTGGCGCCCTCCTGGTGCCGATCGTCATGGCTCACGTCACGGGGACCTCGCGAGGTTTGCCTAGCCTTGATATCTCCGCCCCTCGCGAGGTAGCCTAGTGAGGCCGCTCCCGAGGAGGTCTTGCATCGTCCGCCTCACGAGGCTTGGCCCCTCTTATGGGTCTTGAATGCCTTGTTGATGAAGATGTGCCGTATAGGCCTGCCAGCACGGGCACGCCATGGGTCGTAGGCAGGCAAGTCTGGGGACCCCCGTTCCCAGAACGTCGACACATTTCTTGCATGGGACCTAGAAATTCACTTGAGGGCACACATGTTATTTTTCAACCAACTTTGTTAGACTGGAGCATGTGCTTGTAGTTCAAATTTGAAGTATGCACATTAAATGACCAGAAACTCAATTAATGTATAAAAAGGCCAAACGAACCCGGAATAATCCCAAAATTTAACACGACACTCATATAGTTCTATGTTGCCTCTATAAAGAAAATCAAGGGGGGCAGCGTATGTCGTTTTGCACACAAAGGTAACACGTTCCCTCTTAGAAGCACGAGCCTTCTTGAGAGAAGCTCCGGTTTGAAGAAGCTTATACAAAAACCTGTACCAATTCGGGCAAAAAATTTACCACAGCATGTTAGTGCCATTACATGACACCATGCCAAGTTTCATGATTTTCACGCGAGTTTTGGATTTACAGATATTTAAAAACCAAGTTTCTCTAAGTTCTCAGCCGAGCCACGACGCTCAAATGTTTGAATTTCATTCCCATTTCTTGCATGGGACCTAGAAATTCACCCAAGGACACACATCTGATTTTTCAACCAACTTTGTTGCACCAGAGCATGTGCTTGCAGTTCAAATTTTAATTTTGCACATTAAATGACCAGAAACTCAATTAATGTATAAAAAATGTCAAACGAACCCAGAATAATTCCAAAATTTAACAGGGCACTCATATAGTTCTATGTTGCCTCTATAAAGAAAAGCAGGGGGAGGCGGCGTATATCGTTTCACACACAAAGGTGACGCGTTCCCTCTCGGAACCACGAGGCTTCTTGAGAGAAGCTTCAGTTTACAAGAAGCTTATACCAAAACTTGTCCCAATTCGACCAAAATTTATACATATGAAAACAGGGTTTAGATTATCCTGAACATCTCGCTACCTAGACCAATGTACTACGATTTTAATTCAACATAAAATGGATACAAATATTTGAATTGGAGATCGTATGGTACATGTAGTTCATATTGAAATATGATTACTACTACATGCATGTTTTCTTTAATCAAGATAATATTTAAATGATGGTATTACTTGACAACAATCGTATTCAAATAAGGAAAATTGATTCAAATTTAGTCCATATTGTAGACGACAATATATATTATATATATATTCATAGGGTCGAGTAAAATTTTCATTTAAGATGGAAGATAAAAATGTAGGACTACATCAACCGTAAGATTACCTAACGATATATTCGAATTCAACATAACGTGGATTCAAAAATTGAAATTCGAGAACCTGGCATTTGTAATCATATAAAAAGGGACAAGACACTTTCTTGTGGGAATTGATTTATTTTTTGTTGTTGTTGAGGGAAGTGCGAATTGATTTGGTATTGTACATGCTAATCTTGTTCTCCCGATTTTTTTACATTTTCTTGTAGTTTTTTAAATGGCATTTATAGCTATATAGTAAAAGGAGACATGACTCTCTTGTGTCTTGTATGAAATGTCTTTTTTGTACACGTTAAGTTTGTTCTGCCGAACATGGAATCCACGCCTTTTTATCCCGAAATTTTCAAGATCGAGTATTTTTTTGTCTCTTCTTCTGTGAAACTTTCGTCTCCTCAACCCGTGCTGCGCCTTGTTATCCTGAAATTTCTACGCGCGCGAAAACTGCCTCCTTATCTGAAATCGGCCCCGCAGCCCAGACATGCGAAATCCCCCTACTACCCCTCAGCCGGACTGCCGCCTCGACGTCATGTGGTCAAAACTGGTGGGCGTACGCTCGTAACTTGCCCCACATTTTGGACGAGCGCGTCCCTAAGCCATGGCTCCCCTACCTTCTCCTTCACCCCCATTCACACCGAGGCCGCCAAAACCCACGAAACCCCACACTCCTCCATTGGCCTCCCGACTGCCGCCCAGCCGGAGACTCTTCCTCGACGATGTCATCCACAACAACAACTCGACGTCCCTCATCCATCGCACTAGATGAGGATCCGTCATCTATCTCGTCGTCCCGCCGGGTCAGCCGCACCGTCCTCCACCTCCAAGGAGCTGCCCCAATGTTCGCCTCGTCTATTGCGCCACCTCCATCACCACAACGCCATCTTGACCTACCCCATCGGAATGACAACACCCTCACCAATTCCTCTGATGAAGCCGAGGCCTACTCGACAAAACCAAGGAGGTTCTGCACTCACCGCTGCATTTTATCTTTTATTCGATCTCACGGGGCTGCCGGTGCTCGATATCGAGCAGCCATGGCGGGTCTCCATCGATGGCGCCGTTACCGGCCACTTCCTCCACGACGTCTCTCCCCCATGTCGTTGCTTCCTCGATGGCGACTTCCACACCAGCACTAGCTGCTGCTGAAGGAAATATGCCCTAGAGGCAATAATAAAGTTGTTATTTATATTTCCTTATATCATGATAAATGTTCATTATTCATGATAGAATTGTATTAACCGGAAACTTAGTACATGTGTGAATACATAGACAAACAGAGTTGTCGGATTATGGGTTCCGGTAAACCCTTGTGAGCTTTGAACTCTGGGGTGCGCATGAAGAACACTCTCTTCCTAGCTCCCTCGCTCAACGATCTCACGGCCTAGCTCGACGGACCCAAGGAACAAGAGACACGAGGGTTTATACTGGTTCGGGCCACCTTGCAGTGTAATACCCTACTCCAGTGTGTGGTGGATTACCTCGAGGGGCAGAGGATGAACTAGTACAGTGGATGCACAGCCTCAGGAGGTGAGGTGTTCTTGGGCTCGATGAGCTGATGTGTGTGAGGATGATCTGGATGCTTCCCCCCTCGCTACGGTGATGGCTAGGTCCTATTTATAGTGGCCTCGGTCCTCTTCCCAAATGTTAGGCGGGAAGGGATCCCACAACGGCCAAGTTTTAAGGGGGACAACTAGTACAAGCTATCCTGACAAAAGGTGGTCTTCGCCTGCCAAAGGCTCTGGTGGTGATGATGTTGTGGGCTCCGCGATAACCTTCGTCCTACCGTCCTGCTGGTCTTGGTCTTGTTGCACATATATGGAAACCTTTTCCTGATGCCTCCGGACCCCGCGCCTGTGCTTGCCTCCTTAGCACCAAAGAGGAATCTGGTACACTGCACCCGCTGGCACCCGCTTGACCTTGGTCGTCATGGCTCACTTCATGTGAACCTCGCGAGTTGCCCCTTGCATAGATATCTCCGCTCCTTGGGAGCCGACCTAGTGAGGCCACCCCTAGGGGGGTATTGGTGTCGTCCGCCTCACAAGGCTTGGCCCCTCGCGAGGGTCTTGGGTGGTCGCTGCTGAAGCTGGGCCGTACCAGGCTGTTGGTGGAGCCACACTCGCGGGCCGCAAGCAGGCAAGTCTGGGTATCCCCGGTCCCAGAAAGCCGACAGTAGCCCCCGGGCCCAAGGCGTGCTCGGACTTGGCTTCGAGGCGAAGCCAAAGGGCAAGTGCGGAGTGCCGCGGGCCCCAACCGCATGCGGCCTTGATTGACACGTGGCGATCGGTGGGACGCGGGCGTCTCCGCTTCACCACGCTGCCTCGACAACCGTTCGACTTGACAAGACCCTGCTGCATGCAGAAGAAAACCATCATTACCTGTGATCGTGGAGGCCGACGGTTGGCCTCCTTCTGGCTATAAATGAGGAGAGGGGCGGAGCCCCCATTGCTCATCTCCTTCTCTATGCCGCCTGCTTCTTCTTCCCCCTCGTCTCTCCATCATGCCATGACACCCATGGCGCCGATAGGGAGATTCTCCGCCGCCGAGAAAGGGAAAACCCCCTGCGAAGAGCAGGGGCTACTTCTGCCTAAGAAGAGGTTCGTCCGCTCCTGCAACGCCATCGTGAGGCAGGAGGTGACGAGGCCTTGGTATGAGCGGCCTCCTCCCGGCTACCGGCTGCCCTTGTACGCCCATGTGCAAGGCACCGGAGGAGGAAGCAGTGCTCCGCGCCGCTCATGTCATGGCCATGGTGGTCAGGCTGTGGTGGCACGTGCCACTAGCCCACAAACTCATGCTGAGGGCTCCTCGCGCGAGCTCGTGGTGTCGGCGGCGATGCCACCACGCACATGGATCTGATGCCCATAGTTCTTCGCTAAAGAGATGTCGCCGAGAGGGCCGCTCGAGCTATGGTTGCAGCATGCCGAGTGTAGCACCCTGGCGACAGGGGCGGAGGTCGAGGTCGTGTCCCCGGGCAAGATCTTCATGACTCATGGATGGGGCGAAGTCGCCCGCGCTTGCCGCACGGAGGGGCCCCTCACCATCCACTTTGAGTATGACGCCGCCTCCACAATGTTCTTCAAGGTCTTCGACGAGGAAGGCCGCTGCCTGGAGTGCTGCCCTGGAGGGGGCCGCCAGGATGGCGTGGCAGCGAGCGTCGAGCCCGCCCCCGGGCCTGTTGGCAGTTCCTCCAGCAGTAGCGACGGCTCGTGGAAGTCCAGCAAATCTCCCGAGCTTGACAAATCTCCGGAGACGAGCGACGACAGCTACGTACCACCAAGCTCTCGTCGTGCCCGGAGCGCGGCAGTGATACGTCTCGAACGCATCTACTTTTCCAAACACTTTTGCCCTTGTTTTGGACTCTAACTTGCATGATTTGAATGGAACTAACCCGGACTGACGTTGTTTTCAGCAGAATTGCCATGGTGTTATTTTTGTGCAGAAATAAAAGTTCTCGGAATGACCTGAAAATCCACGGAGAATATTTTTGGAATATATAAAAATTACTGGCAAAAGAATCAAGGCCAGGGGGCCCACACCCTGTCCACGAGTGTGGGGGGCGCTCCCCATGCCTTGTGGTCCCCCTGGTGCTCCACCGACCTCAACTCCAACTCCATATATTCACGTTCGTGGAGAAAATATCAGAGAGAAGGACTCATGCGTTTTACGATATGGAGCTGCCGCCAAGCCCTAAAGTCTCTTGAGAGGGCTAATCTGGAGTCCGTTCAGGGCTCCGGAGAGGGGAATCCATCGCCGTCATCATCATCAACCTTCCCCCATCACCAATTTCATGATGCTCACCGCCGTGCATGAGTAATTCCATCATAGGCTTGCTGGACGGTGATGGGTTGGATGAGATTTATCATGTAATCGAGTTAGTTTTGTTAGGGTTTGATCCCTAGTATCCATTATGTTCTGAGATTGATGTTGCTATGACTTTGCTATGCTTAATGCTTGTCACTAGGGCCCGAGTGCCATGATTTCAGATCTGAACCTATTATGTTTTCATGAATATATGTGAGTTCTGGATCCTATCTTGCAAGTCTATAGTCACCTATTATGTGTTATGATCTGTTAACCCCGAAGTGACAATAATCGGGATACTTACCGGTGATGACCGTAGTTTGAGGAGTTCATGTATTCACTAAGTGTTAATGCTTTGGTCCGGTACTCTATTAAAAGGAGGCCTTAATATCCCTTAGTTTCCAATAGGACCCCGCTGGTGCAGGAGGGTAGGGCAAAAGATGTCATGCAAGTTCTTTTCCATAAGCACATATGACTATATTTGGAATACATGCCTACATTACATTGATGAACTGGAGCTAGTTCTGTGTCACCTTATGTTATAATTGTTGCATGAGTGATCGCATCCGACATAATTATCCACCGCTGATCCATTGCCTACGAGCTTTTCACATATTGATCTTTGCTTAGTTACTTTACCTTGCCACTGTTACAATCACTACAAAATTGCTACTGTTACTTTTGCTATTGTTACCGCTACTATCATATTAATTTGCTACTAAATACTTTGCCGCAGATATTAAGTCTTCTAGGTGTGGTTGAATTGACAACTCAACTTCTAATACTTGAGAATATTCTTTGGCTCCCCTTGTGTCGAATCAATAAATTTGGGTTGAATACTCTACCCTTGGAAACTGTTGCGATCCCCTATACTTGTGAGTTATCAGGCAGTGGCGTCTGCTCACCGTCGCCAGTGATCAGGATGGGGTCGGCGTCGGCCCCTTGTGGCCCACTGTTGATGATGGCATCGACGGCGACACTTGTAGCTAGGTCCCCTTGAAGTTTTTCTTCCTTTGTTCCCTGTGAGGAATCAGAACGAACCCCGTGGGGGTGTAAGGAATCTGTAATGCTTTTGCTCCGATGCTTATTGCCCCTACTATGAGATTTGTGGTTGCACGACTTGCTTCGGCACTGTCCTGTTTTTGTTCTTGCGGTAGCTTAGCGCTCTACGCCGGCAGGTCCCAGTCCCCAAGCAGGCTTCAACCGTCGCTGGTATGCCAGGTCGTGATGCCGTGGTCAAGGCCAGGAGGTGAGCGACCTGAGGTCCGGTAAGAGCTCCCGAGGAGTGATGCTTGAGAGGTCCCCATGGGCATGCAAGCAGCATCCCGAAGGTAGAAAAGGAAGGCGACATTGCTAGAGTAAGGCTGCCCGAACTAAAAAATCCCAATTGCGGCGTTGTGCTACTTGAGTATGTGACTTATATTGTCGAGTCCAAGGTGGTCCCTTGTACGGCGTCTAGTTTGCGCTTCAGTGGCGGTGTTACTAGGCAAGGCTCATGCCGACTCCCCCCTTCCTTGCTCATCTAAATGCTCTGCGTCCTCAGGTCCCGACCCTCGAGCAAGCTCAGCCGCCGCTGGTATGCCAAGTCGCAGTGCCGTGGTCAAGGCCAGGGGGTGAGGGCTGGAGAGTCAGTAGGAGCTCCTGATGCGCGATGCTCAGGAGCCCCCTTTAACGCACAAGTGAATCACGTGAAACAAGGGCGGCCGACGAGGCCACCTGTAGCCGAGCCCCGTAGATCCCTGCGGGTTAGTGCGAAAGGATAATACAACTTGTAATCGCGCTTGCTATCCAACCGCTAGTCATTCCGCAAGAAGATGAAGGCACTGAGGATCTGGTGAGGTGACGTGCGCGGGGTGTGCCACGAGCCAGAGCTTGACCACTCAGGTTTGTCAGCGTTGCAGGGACGGACCCAAGCACAAGCACCATGCCAACATGTGTAGCCCCCATTGCGGGATGATCAAGAGGCCGGCCAGCAACGCGGGTGGCCATGAAGGACAACAGGCAAGCAGGTGATAATTATAAGGCGGCTCATGCGAGGAAGCAAGCTAGTTCAGATAAATGCAAGGATGATACATGCCACAGGGACGGACCCGTGCGGCCTGGGGATGATGCAGCCCGAGGAGTTCCCCCAACATGGTACGCTAGAGATGCAAAAGGATACACGTCACAGGGATTGGCCAGTGCGACTTGGGGATAGTGCTGCCCGAGGGGCGCCCCTAACTGAATGAATCAAAAAGAGTCACCTGGTATCATTCCTGGAGAGGTGTTGAAGTAGCTGAATACGCAAGCTGAACGAGTTGCTCCTCACGAGTCGCCCGGGTCCTGGGCCTCGGGAGGCTTCGGGGCCCGGGCGACTCATGAAGAACCGTCGCCATCTCTGCCAGAACTGCGTGATGCCGGGCCTCCTGAGCCGCCAGAATGCTCCACAGGTGGCGCTGGAAGGTGACGGCCGCATTCAGCAAGCCGAATGGCATGCAACATAGCTGTGAGGTGGACCCTCGCACGGACCAACGCGTGAAGGCTAGAAACGCTCCTGAGATGCCGCCCTGTTGAGTCCAGGGATGTCGACGCAGACGCGCAGCTCACCGTCCTCGCCAGGACGAGGAGCTGCACCAGGTGGTGGGTGGCGGTTGCGGCGCATGATTATCGCTTCTTGAAGCTCCTCGGTTGCCTTGGTGATGAACTCCTGAGCTCCAGACACTCCCACGCCTTGTGCCCTTGTGAGGGAAGCGTGCGTTGAAGCATGCCTCCACGTGGGTGCCCGAGCGCCTCCCTCGTAACATTGGCTAGGTCAGAGGCCCTCCAGAAAAGAGCCCCCAAGCCCAGCCCGAGTAGGGCTCCGGGCACGCCTTCCTATGCGAGAGAGGGAGGCGCCCCGTCCGTGGGTGCAGGCCCTGAGGTGGTGCCACTTGAGACACCGCTCTCCTGAAGCTCCTAGCTGCGCAACTGCTTCTTCTTCTTGGGGACGGCCTCAGCAGGGTAGACGGCGCCTTCGTTATCTGGGTCTTCGGTCGCTGCAGCCTGGTAGGCGCGCTCTAGAGAGCACACCGCATCCTTCTCCTTGCAAGCGACCATGATGACGCCGCAGCTCCCTGGCATCTTGAGGACGTTGTAACCATGATGAGTCACTACCACATACTTGGCCAGGGCTGGATACCCAAGGATGGCATTGTATGGCAGGCGGATGTGGGCGACGTCGAAGTCGATGAGCTCGGTGCGGTAGTTGTCGCGCTTGCCAAAGGTGACAGGGAGGCGGACCTGCCCTATCGGGGTGGTGGAGCCGTCGGTCACTCCTGAGAAGGGCTTGATTGGCTGCAGATGATCATACGACATTTGGAGGCGGTCTAATGTTTCGACGGAAAGGACATTGAGCCCTGCGCCGCCATCGATGAGGGTCTTGGTGATGAGGACGTTGCTGATGACGGGCGAGTAGAGCATCGGGAGGGCACCGGCAGTTGTCGCGCACTTGAGATGGTCAGATGAGCTGAAGGTAATGGTCTACTTGGACCACCTAAGCGGGCGCGTGGCCTCGAGCCCGGGGAGGGCCGCGTTCACCTCGCGAGCAAACTGCTTAAAGATGCGCTGAGAGGCCGGGGCCTGAGCGGCGCCCAGGTGAAAGTGCAACTATCCCTAGGTGGTTTTGGTAATTCATAACAACATATAGCTCATTGAGCTAATGCTATTCCAAGATGATTATTTCAGGAAAGCTCAATGATTGGCATGGCATGGATGTGAAAGTGGAACCCTCAAAATGCTAAGAACAAAGGATTGGCTCAAGCTCAAAATCTCAAGACTCTTCATTTTATATTTTAGTGATCCAAGATCACATTGAGTCTTTAGGAAAAGCCAATACTATCAAGGAGGGATGAGGTGTTGCTTAATGAGCCTCTTGCTTCATGTGCTTAGTGATATGCTCCAAAACCCTCAACTACTTTCCCATATCCACATATGAC
This sequence comes from Triticum aestivum, assembly GCF_018294505.1. Taxonomy (NCBI): domain Eukaryota; kingdom Viridiplantae; phylum Streptophyta; class Magnoliopsida; order Poales; family Poaceae; genus Triticum; species Triticum aestivum. Next base: position 435,684,077 of record NC_057794.1, read on the forward strand.
CTAAAACCCTAAGCCAAACTCGGTCCTACTGATTCTTCCTATCCGGCGCCACCGAGTTTCACTTGTCATAAGCCACTGCCAAACCCTAGCAATTCGGTTCTACCGATAGGGATCTCGGTCTCACCGAGATGGGATTGTAAACTCTCTGTTTCCCTTTCGTAACTTTTCGGTCTCACCGAAAGAGCGAATCGGTCCCACCGAGATTGCAATGTAAATTCAGTGTTTCCTTTTTGTAACTTTTCGGTCTCACCAAAAGAGCAAATCGGTCCCACCGAGTTTGCTTGACCAACTCTCTGGTTAGCTAATTACCAAATTCGGTCTCACCGAGTTTGTGTAATCGGTCTCACCGAGATTACGTTATGCGCAAACCCTAACCATATCGGTCCTACCGAGTTGCATGTCAGTCCCACCAAAAATCTCTAACGGTCACTAGGTTTACATTTTCGGTCCGACCGAGTTTGTGGATTCGGTCCCACCGAGATTGGAAAACTGTGTGTAACGGTTGGATTTTGTGTGGAGGCTATATATACCCCTCCACCTCCTCTTCATTCGTGGAGAGAGCCATGAGAACACATACACAATTCCAACTCATATGTTCTGAGAGAGAACCACCTACTCATGTGTTGAGACCAAGATATTCCATTCCTACCATATGAATCTTGATCTCTAGCCTTCCCAAGTTGCTTTCCACTCAAATCTTCTTTCCACAAAATCCAAATCCTATGAGAGAGAGTTGAGTGTTGGGGAGACTATCATTTGAAGCACAAGAGCAAGGAGTTCATTACCTACACACCATTTGTTACTTCTTGGAGAGTGGTGTCTCCTAGATTGGCTAGGTGTCACTTGGGAGCCTCCGACAAGATTGTGGAGTTGAACCAAGGAGTTTGTAAGGTCAAGGAGATCGCCTACTTCGTGAAGATCTACCGCTAGTGAGGCAAGTCCTGTGTGGGTGATGGCCATGGTGGGATAGACAAGGTTGCTTCTTCGTGGACCCTTTATGGGTGGTTGCTTCTTCGTGGACCCTTTGTGGGTGGAGCCCTATGAGGACTCACGCAACCGTTACCCTTTGTGGACTCGCGCAACCGTTACCCTTTGTGGGTTGAAGTCTCCATCAACGTGGATGTAGGATAGCACCACCTATCCGAACCATGGGAAAAACATCCGTGTCTCCAATTTCGTTTGAATTCTCCAAACCCTTCCCTTTACATTCTTGCAAGTTGCATGCTTTACTTTCCGCTGCCAATATACTCTTTGCATGCTTGCTTGAATTGTGTGATGATTGCTTGACTTTTCCTACAATAGCTAAAATCTGCCAAGAACTAAAATTGGGAAAAGGTTAAGTTTTTATTTAGTCAAGTAGTCTAATCACCCCCCCTCTAGACATACTTTCGATCCTACAAGTGGTATCAGAGCTTTGGTCTCCATTTGCTTTGATCTCCATAGCTTTTGGTGGTCATAGCCTTGGTTTCACAACCTAGGAGAGTATGGCGTCTAGCGAGGGAAATTATCACCGTAGAGGTCCTTACTTTGATGGTACTAATTTTGCTAGTTGGAAGCATAAAATGAAAATGCATATTCTTGGACATAACCCCGCCGTTTGGGCTATTGTGTGTGTTGGTTTGCAAGGTGACTTCTTTGATGGGAAAGAACCAAACCATGAAGCTACCGCGGATGAGTTGAAGATGTTGCAATACAATGCTCAAGCTTGTGATATTCTCTTCAACGGATTATGCCCCGAAGAATTCAACAAAATCAGCCGTCTTGAGAATGCAAAGGAAATTTGGGACACTTTGATTGATATGCACGAAGGTACCGACTCCGTCAAGGAATCCAAGTTGGATGTGCTTCAAAGTCAACTTGACAAGTTCAAAATGAAGGATGGTGAAGGTGTCACTGAAATGTACTCTAGGCTTGCTCTCATCACAAACGAGATTGCCGGCTTAGAAAGTGAAGAGATGACCGATAGATTCATCATCAAGAAGATTCTAAGAGCCTTGGATGGAAAATATGATACTGTGTGCACATTGATCCAAATGATGCCCAATTACAAAGATCTCAAGCCAACGAAGGTGATTGGAAAAATTGTCGCTCATGAGATGTCACTTAAGGATAAAGAGGAACTTCACAACAAGTCAAGTGGTGCCTATAAAGCCTCATGTGAAGCCCCCACATCATCAGGTGAGAAACAAGACTTCAATAAAGAATTGAGCTTAATGGTGAAGAACTTCAACAAGTTCTACAAGAGTAGAAGCAAAGATAGAAGCTTCAAGTCAAGGTCCTACAATGACAAAAGATCTTCTAGTCGAGAGCGAAACTGCTACAGCTGTGGAAGACCCGGACACTATTCCAATGAGTGTACGGCTCCCTACAAGAGAAGAGAAGATTCTCCAAAAAGAAGAAGCAAAGAATCACCACCAAGAGAGAGAAGGAGTAGAGATGATCGTTATGAACGAAGATACTCATGGAGAAGCAAGGATTCAGAAAGGAAGGAAAAATCATCAAGGAGCTACACAAAACGAAGACATCAAGCTCATGTTGGTGAATGGGTATCCGGCTTCGACTCCGACAGCCACTCCGAGAGAAGTTATCACTCCGACTCCGAAGATACTCAAGATGAAGGTGTTGCCGGTCTAGCACTTGTGTCAACCAACTCCTACGACATATTTGACTCACCAAATGAAGGAATTGGAAGATGCTTCATGGCCAAAGGTCCTAAGGTAACACACCCCGAGTATGTTGATTTCAATAGTGATGAAGATGACTTGTTAGGTGATTATTTGCTTGTTGACAACTCTAGTGATGAATACTATGATGAAATGTCAATTAATCATGCTAATCAAGATAAAACGAATGACAATTATAAGGAGAAGATTGAGGCTCTAACTAAAGAACTAAACACTCTTAAGTTAGCTCATGAAACTATCTTCGAAGATCATCAAGAACTTTTAAGAGCTCATGAGAAATTACGCTTTGAAAAGCTCAATCTTGAGCAAGAGCATGAGTTCTTAAAAGCAATCAATGATGATCTCCGCAAGAAAAGTTCTTCTTACATTGCCAAGCGTTTACTCTTATCCACTTACATGCCTCAAGTCAAGTCTAGTAATAAGAACAAGAAAGATTCTTCCTCTAGCAGTAACAATGATCATGCTAAATCCAATATTGTTGCTTCTAGTAGTTCTCTTGATTCCACTAATGATTCTCTTAGCCAAGTTACACTTGAGCAAGAAAATAGCTTATTGAAGGGAATTATAGAGAAAGGAGTGTACAAAAGCCTTGCCGGGAGTAAGCAATTCGAGGAAATTGTGCGCAAGCAAGGAATGCACCAGAAGAATTAAGGTGTTGGTTTTGAACGAAAGTTCAATGCCAATGGAGTTGAGTGGGAAGAAGATCAATACCCCAAGATAAATTTTGTTCCTCAACAAGAGAAGTATGATACTTATTTCAAGGGGACACAAGCTCAAGATGATCTTCCACCACAAGACTACAAGCAAAAAGGCAAGGACAAGCTTCAAGAGGAAATTGATGCATTTGAAGAAGCTCCTAAGACCTTAGTCAAGTGGATTCCCAAGACTACTTCAAGTTCCACTTCATCAAGTATGACTACAACTCCAAGGATTCCCATCAAGATGATGTGGATCCAAAATAAGAAGAACTAGAGAGTTCTTGAGGGTGACTCCGCCAACATACTTCACTCTTATCATTTTGGCAAGAACAAGTGCAATCAACTTCCACATCTTGCACTAGTTCAAGGAGTCACAAACCCTCTTGTTGGTAAGACAAGGGACAAGGTAACCTAAAAGTTTTCATGGACATCATCTTGTGTGTGCATCACTCTATGTCTATGGATATCCTTGTTTGTTCCTTGTGGGACTAACCATGTAGGTATTGAAAGTGCAATTCACTCAAATGGATAGCTCCAAGTGATCTACATCAACATTGAGCATCCACATCTTCAACATCTACATGAATTCATCATCGACAAAACCCGAGGTTAGTTCATCCCTCTAAGGGGGGATATCACATCTAGGGGGAGCTTTACTCTAAGACTTGAGCTAAAGCAACTCTAAAGATGTGAACACAACAATGCTTTATGTAAAAGTGGTAACCCCACTTGAGCTTAAACGATGAGTATGACCTATGATCAAGTGTTCTCACTTGACTCCTAAGTCAATATACTCATATATAGATGACCTTGTCATCGCAAATTGCTTGATAGATGCTAGAATTGGTTGTGCATCCTTGTCACATATTTCATTTGCCATCTTATTGTGTGAGCATGCTGGTTGCATATTTTACTCATTCGAGGACATCCACTTGTTGTTTTGATTGTTTGGCTTTATTTTCTTTTGCCAAGTGGATGGACAAGAGTGCCTAAGAACCTCCTCTAGCTATCTATGCTTTTCTCGTCTCAAACTCTATTCATGCTACATCACAAAATTTGATCAAGTCAGATTCGAACCACTCTGTGTGAGGAGCGCTCGGAGTCCCCGATTCGTCATAGACTTAAACTTCCAAAACCTCTTTATGATTCTCGGTCTGACCGATACCCCACTTTCGGTCCTACCGAGATCATTAAGTTGATCTAGGTTTTCAATCTCGGTGCAACCGATTTGAACCTTTCGGTCACACCGAGTTTCAGTAACTGCTTGCAGTTATGAATCTCGGTGCCACCGAGTTGTTCCAGTCGGTCACACCGACAGGGTCGGGCTATATATAGTCACGGGCAAAAGTTTGGAAATTTCTCCGAACCCCTTCGCCCGCGTGATAGCCTGCTCTGCCAACTTGGTCTCCGGATCGTCTCCTCGCCACCAGCCGCCTCCAGTCGCTGGTCTCCGTCGCCATCAACGGAATTCTACCCCGCCGTTGCCGCCATAGCGAGTCTCCGCCGAACTAGGGTATGGACTCGATCTTTGTGCTATTCTCCAATCTGATTCTTAGCACATTGTGATCATCATGATTCTTGCCACGATTGAAACACTCCTATCCAGTCAATGCGCTCGTAGATTAGGTTTGATTCGAAAATTTTAGGGTTAGGTTTCCGCTGAAACCATCTCGGACCCACCGAGTTGAAAAACTCGGTCCCACCAATTTGGCCTATGCCATTGCACAAGTGAGACTCGGTCTGACCGAGAATTACTTATCGGTGTGACCGATTTTGGAACTCTGTGAAACCCTAGCAGTCTCGGTGCCACCGAACTGTGACTCGGTCTGACCGAGTTCACTAGTTTAGGTTCCAAAACTGCTTCGGTATCACCGAGTTTAAAAATCGGTAGATCCGAGATGATTTCAGTGGGAAACTAAAACTAAGTTTTTGGATCATTCTTTTGCAAAAATCTCTGCATTTTGTGATGCTCATCTATTCTACCTCATCTATAAACTGTTCACAGGGTCAGCAGTCAGCTTGTTCATCATGTCAGACCAGAGTGACAGCCAGAATGTGTCAGAACAGCAAGTGCACATGAGTGAGGGCACTAGTCCCTCCAGCTCTTCAGATGATGGAAGCAGAAGTACCCCAAGCAACTTGCCAAAAGCTGCCACTAGACAGAGGAAGAAGAGAACTTCAGATTCTGAAGATGAAGATTATGTGGCAGAGGAAGAGGCCACATCAAAGCGATGATATATTTCATGCTTATTATCATTTGTCGAAGCTTTGATCTATATGTTGTCATCAATTACCAAAAAGGGGGAGATTGAAAGTGCAACTATCCCTAGGTGGTTTTGGTAATTCATAACAACATATAGCCCATTGAGCTAATGCTATTCCAAGATGATTATTTCAGGAAAGCTCAATGATTGGCATGGCATGGATGTGAAAGTGGAACCCTCAAAATGCTAAGAACAAAGGATTGGCTCAAGCTCAAAAGCTCAAGACTCTTCATTTTATATTTTAGTGATCCGAGATCACATTGAGTCTTTAGGAAAAGCCAATACTATCAAGGAGGGATGAGGTGTTGCTTAATGAGCCTCTTGCTTCATGTGCTTAGTGATATGCTCCAAAACCCTCAACTACTTTCCCATATCCACATATGACCTAAAACCCTAAGCCAAACTTGGTCCTACCGATTCTTCCTATCCGGCGCCACCGAGTTTCACTTGTCATAAGCCACTGCCAAACCCTAGCAATTTGGTTCTACCGATAGGGATCTCGGTCTCACCGAGATGGGATTGCAAACTCTCTGTTTCCCTTTTGTAACTTTTCGGTCTCACCGAAAGAGCGAATCGGTCCCACCGAGATTGCAATGTAAATTCAGTGTTTCCTTTTTGTAACTTTTCGGTCTCACCGAAAGAGCAAATCGGTCCCACCGAGTTTGCTTGACCAACTCTCTGGTTAGCTAATTACCAAATTCAGTCTCACCGAGTTTGTGTAATCGGTCTCACCGAGATTAGTTATGCCCAAACCCTAACCATATCGGTCCTACCGAGTTGCATGTCAGTCCCACCGAAAATCTCTAACGTCACTAGGTTTACATTTTAGGTCCGACCGAGTTTGTTGATTCGGTCCCATCGAGATTGGAAAACTGTGTGTAACAGTTGGATTTTGTGTGGAGGCTATATATACCCCTCCACCTCCTCTTCATTCGTGGAGAGAGCCATCAGAACACATACACAATTCCAACTCATATGTTCTGAGAGAGAACCACCTACTCATGTGTTGAGACCAAGATATTCCATTCCTACCATATGAATCTTGATCTCTAGCCTTCCCAAGTTTCTTTCCACTCAAATCTTCTTTCCACAAAATCCAAATCCTATGAGAGAGAGTTGAGTGTTGGGGAGACTATCATTTGAAGCACAAGAGCAAGGAGTTCATTACCTACACACCATTTGTTACTTCTTGGAGAGTGGTGTCTCCTAGATTGTCTAGGTGTCACTTGGGAGCCTCCGACAAGATTGTGGAGTTGAACCAAGGAGTTTGTAAGGGCAAGGAGATCGCCTACTTCGTGAAGATCTACCGCTAGTGAGGCAAGTCCTGTGTGGGTGATGGCCATGGTGGGATAGACAAGGTTGCTTCTTCGTGGACCCTTTGTGGGTGGTTGCTTCTTCGTGGACCCTTTGTGGGTGGAGCCCTGTGTGGACTCACGCAACCGTTACCCTTTGTGGGTGGAGCCCTTTGTGGACTCGCGCAACCGTTACCCTTTGTGGGTTGAAGTCTCCATCAACGTGGATGTAGGATAGCACCACCTATTCGAACCACGGGAAAAACATCCGTGTCTCCAATTGCGTTTGAATTCTCCAAACCCTTCCCTTTACATTCTTGCAAGTTGCATGCTTTACTTTCCGCTGCCAATATACTCTTTGCATGCTTGCTTGAATTGTGTGATGATTGCTTGACTTGTCCTACAATAGCTAAAATCTGCCAAGAACTAAAATTGGGAAAATGTTAAGTTTTTATTTGGTCAAGTAGTCTAATCACCCCCCTCTAGACATACTTTTGATCCTACACCAAGATGCAAGCAATGGCACGAGGCTCCTGGAAGCCCCCAACCCCCTCGTCCTGGTGATGGTCGTCGTTCCTCCTCGGTGGTGGTGGTAGCGGAGGGAGGCCAGTGTTGCCCTGAGGGCGGTCCTCATGTGGCTGGTCCCTCCTGGTGCCCTCATGAGGCTGGTCCTGCCAGCGATCCTCGCGAGGCCAGTCGCTCCACTCCTGGCGGGGGCCGTGGTCATCCCAGCGTCCTCCACTTCGACCTGCTCCATGGCCGTAGCCTCGGTCGTTGCACTCGGGGCGTCGACCGAAGCGCCCATCACGGATGGCCCTGAGCTCCCGATAGTCGTTGGTGTTGTGGTTGTGCACGTTGTGGAAGGCGCAGAACGGGTGGTTGGCCTTGGATGACTCGGGGTGGTCGCAACCGTGCTTCTTCTTCGGCTCCGCCGCGAGCACGGCAGCCCCCTTGCGCTTCACGTCCTTGGTCTTGGCCTTCTTGTCTCCGGTCGGTGGCTGGGAGGTCGAGAAGGGAGAGGCGTCCCTCCTCAACTCTCGCTCACTTGGTCGCCATGTTGAACATCTCTAGAGCTATGCACAGGTCCTCGTGTATGGCGAGCTCCTCCTTCATCTTGACATCACAGACGCCATCGGAAAATGCTGAGATGACGGCCTCGTCCGTCACCTTGGGGATCTTGAGACAAACGTTGTTGAAACGCTGGATGTACTTCTGGAGGGTCTCCCCTGGCTGCTGCTTGACACGCCGCAGGTCACCAACGGCAGGCGAGCGGTCGCGAGTGCCTTGGAAGCTGGCGACGAAGCGCTCGTGCATCTCTCCCCAGGAGAAGATCGATCCCGCGGGCAGGTTCAAGAGCCACGAGCGCGTGCCGTCTTTGGGAGCCATGGGAAACCAGTTCGCCATAACTTCCTTGTCGCCATTGGCCACCTCGATGCTCAGCTCGTAGAGCTGCAAGAACTCAGCGGGGTCGGGAGTGTCGTCGTAGCGTGGAGGCAGGTCGGGCTTGAACTTGTCGGGCCATACAATGTTGTGCAGCTCAGGGGTGAAGGCATGGCAACCCACCGTAGTCACTGGAGCCCGTCGTGGAGGTAGAGCCTGGTCTTGGTTTCCACGCGCCGCCGCCGCAGCTGGCGTGCGATCTTGACATGGTGGTGCGGGGAGTGTGGGAGCATCTTCTTGCGGTCGTGGGATTTCTTGGCAGCTACGTTCTTCACGCGCAGGCGCCCTGCGCGGTGGGTCGCACCGCGGGGCTGCGCGTCTTGGTGCGAGGGCGACGTCCTGATGTGGAGGTGGCGGAGGGGCTCCATGGGAAACGTCGCCCGCCGTAGGGGGCGGAGGAGGCAGCGAGGGAGACGGCGCGGGAGAGCCCGTAGCGGCACTGACGAGCTCGGTGATGCAGTCCAACCAGTCTTCGTATAGGTCGTCGATGGGGCGGTAACGCAGGAGCTCGCGCACCATGAGCAGCGCGGCCTGCGCGTCTGTGGGTGGCGGTGTTGGCTGCGGGTGATGGAGACCAACGGGGAGGTACGCCGACAGGCACCGTCTGGGTGATGCGAGAGGCAAGGGCGGCCCGACACTCAGCACGGGCCCGGCGAGCGTCAGCCGTGGATGCGGCAGAGCAGTGGTGTGTCGATCGAGGGAAGAAAGGCTTCAACGCAACCCTACCTGTCGTGCCAAATGTTGTATTACAGGTTCCAGCAAACCCTTGTGAGGTTCAAACTCTAGGGTGAGCATGAAGAACACTCTCTTCCTAGCTTGCTCGCTCAACGATCTCACGGCCTAGCTCGATGGACCCAAGGAACAAGAGACACGGGGGTTTATACTGGTTTGGGCCACCTTGCGGTGTAATACCCTACTCTAGTGTGTGGTGGATTGCCTCGAGGGGCAGAGGATGAACTAGTACAGTGGATGAACAACCTCAGGAGGTGAGGTGTTCTTGGGATCCATGAGCTGATGTGTGTGAGGACGATTTAGATGCTTCCCCCCTCGCTACGGTGATGGGTAGGTCCTATTTATAGTGGCCTTGGTCCTCTTCACAAATGTTAGGCGGGAAGGGATCCCACAACGGCCAAGTTTGAAGGGGGACAACTAGTAAAAGCTATCCTGACAAAAGGTGGTATTCGCCTGCCAAAGGCTCTGGTGGTGATGCTACTGTGGGCTCCGTGATGACCTCCGTCCTCCCGTCCTGCTGGTCTTGGTCTTGTTGCACAAATATGGAAACCTTTGCCTGATGCCTGGGGACCCCGCGCATGCGCTTGCCTCCTTAGCACCAAAGATGAAACTGGTACACTGCGCCCGCTGGCGCCTGCGTGGCCTTGGTCGTCATGGCTCACGTCACATGAACCTCGCGAGATGCCCCTTCCATAGATATCTCCGCTCCTCGGGAGACGGCCTAGTGAGGCCACCACCAGGGAGGTCTAGATGTCGTCCTCCTTGCGAGGGTCTTGTGTGGTCGCTGCTGAAGCTGGGCTGTACTAGGCCATTGGCGGAGCCACGCTCGCGGGCCGCAGGCAGGCAAGTCTGGGTACCCCCGGTCCCAAAACACCGACAAGAGTGTCCCTAGTATGCCTCTACTTGACTAGCTCGTTAATCAAAGATGGTTAAGTTTCCTGACCATAGACATGAGTTGTCATTTGATGAACATGATCACATCATTAGCGAATGATATGATGGACAAGACCCGTCCGTTAGCTTAGCATAATGATCATTTAGTCTTATTGCTATTGCTTTCTTCATGACTTATACATGTTCCTCTGACTATGAGATTATGCAATTCCTGAATACCGGAGGAACATCTTGTGCGCTATCAAACGTCAGAACATAACTGGGTGATTATAAATATGCTCTACAGGTGTCTCCGAAGGTGTTTGTTGAGTTGTCATAGATCAAGATTATGATTTGTCACTCCGTGTATCGGAGAGGTATCTCTGGGCCCTCTCGGTAATGCACATCACTATAAGCCTTGCAAGCAATGTGACTAATGAGTTAGTTGCGGGATGATGCATTACGGAATGAGTAAAGAGACTTGTCGGTACCAATATTGAACTAGGTATGAAGATACCGACGATCGAATCTTGGGCAAGTAACATACCGATGACAAAGGGAATGACATATATTGTTATGCGGTTTGACTGATAAAGATCTTCATAGAATATGTAGGAGCCAATATGAGCATCTAGGTTCCGCTATTGGTTATTAATTGGAGATGTGTCTCGGTCATGTCTACATAGTTCTCGAACCCATAGGGTCCGCACGCTTAACGTTCGATGACGATTTGTATGAGTTATGTGTTTTGGTGACCGAAGTTTGTTCAGAGTCCCGGATGAGATCACACACATGACGAGGAGTCTTGAAATGGTCGAGAGGTAAAGATTGATATATTGGAAGGTTATATACGGACACTGGAATGGTTCCGATAAGGTTTAGGGATTTTTCGGAGTACCGGGAGGCTACCGGAACCTCCCGCGAAAGTTAATGGGCCTATTGGGCCATAGTGGAGAGAGGGAGGCTGCCAGAGGAGGTGGCGCCCCCAAGCCCAAACCGAATTGGACAAGTGGTGGGGGCGCGACCCCCCTTTCCTTCTCCCTCTTCCCGCTTCCTCCTTTCCCCGCTACGTTGGATGGAAGGGGGGGGGGCAAATCCTACTGGACTGGGAGTCCAAGTAGGACTCCCCCCTTTGGCGCGCCCCCCTTGGGCCGACCTCCTCCTCCCCCCTCCTTTATATACGTGGGCAGGGGTGAAGGAAATATGCCCTAGAGGTAATAATAAAATTATTATTATTTCCTTATATCATGATAAATGTTTATTATTCATGCTATAATTGTATTAACCCGAAACATAATACATGTGTGAATACATAGACAAACAGAGTGTCACTAGTATGCCTCTACTTAACTAGCTCGTTAATCAAAGAAGGTTAAGTTTCCTGGCCATTGACATGGGTTGTCATTTGATTCACGTGATCACATCATTAGGAGAATGATGTGATTGACATGACCCATTCCGTTAGCTTAGCACATGATCGTTTAGTATGTTGCTATTGCCTTCTTCATGACTTATACATGTTCCTATGACTATGATATTATGCAACTCCCGTTTACCGGAGGAACACTTTGTGTTCTACCAAACGTCACAACGTAACTGGGTGATTATAAAGGTGCTCTACAGGTGTCTCCAAAAGTACTTGTTGGGTTGGCGTATTTCGAGATTAGGATTTGTCACTCCGATTGTCGGAGAGGTATCTCTGGGCCCTCTCGGTAATGCACATCACTTAAGCCTTGCAAGCATTGTAACTAATGAGTTAGTTATGGGATGATGTATTACGGAACGAGTAAAGAGACTTGCTAGTAACGAGATTGAACTAGGTATTGAGATACCGACGATCGAATCTCGGGCAAGTAACATACCGATGACAAAGGGAACAACATATGTTGTTATGCGGTCTGACCGATAAAGATCTTCGTAGAATATGTAGGAGCCAATATGAGCATCCAGGTTCCGCTATTAGTTATTGACCGGAGACGTGTCTCGGTCATGTCTACATAGTTCTCGAACCCGTAGGGTCTGCACGCTTAACATTAGGATGACAGTTATATTATGAGTTTATATGTTTCGATGTACCGAAGGTTGTTCGGAGTCCCGGATGTGATCACGAACATGATGAGGAGTCACGAAATGGTCGAGACATGAAGATTGATATATTGGAAGCCTATGTTTGGATATCAGAAGTGTTCCGGGTGAAATAGTGATTTTACCGGAGTACCGGGAGGTTACCGGAACCCCCCTGGGAATCAAATGGGCCTTAGTGGGCCTAGGTGGAAGAGAGGAGAGGAGGAAAGGGCTGGCCGCAGGCCCCTCCCCCTAGTCCGAATAGGACAAGGAGAGGGGGGCGGCACCCCTTCCTTCTTTCTCCTCCACTCCTTCCCCCAAGTCCTAATCCAACTAGGAAAAAGAAGGGGAGTCCTACTCCCGGTAGGAGTAGGACTCCTCCTACGCGCCTCCTCCTATGGCGGCCGCACCCCCCCTTTCTCCTTTATATACGGGGTAGGGGGGAACCCTAGAGACACAACAATTGATCATTGATCTCTTAGCCGTGTGCGGTGCCCCCGTCCACCATAGTCCACCTCGATAATACTGTAGCAGTGCTTAGGCGAAGCCCTGCGTCGTTAGAACATCAACATCGTCACCACACCGTCGTGCTAACGAAACTCTCCCTCAACACTCGGCTGGATCGGAGTTCGAGGGACGTCATCGGGCTGAACGTGTGCTGAACTCGGAGGTGCCGTACGTTCGATACTTGATCGGTCGGATCGTGAAGACGTACGACTACATCAACCGCGTTGTGCTAAATGCTTCCGCTTTTGGTCTACGAGGGTACATGGACAACACTCTCCCCTCTTGTTCCTATGCATCACCATGATCTTGCGTGTGCGTAGGAAAATTTTGAAATTACTACGTTCCCCAACAGTGGTATCAGAGCCAGGTTTTATGCGTTGATGTTATATGCACGAGTAGAACACAAGTGAGTTGTGGGCGATATAAGTCATACTGCTTACCAGCATGTCACACTTTGGTTCGGCGGTATTGTTGGGTGAAGCGGCCCAGACCGACATTACGCGTACGCTTACGTGAGACTGGTTCTACCGACGTGCTTTGCACACAGGTGGCTGGCGGGTGTCAGTTTCTCCAACTTTAGTTGAACCGAGTGTGGCTACGCCCGGTCCTTGCGAAGGTTAAAACATCACCAACTTGACAAACTATCGTTGTGATTTTGATGTGTAGGTAAGAACGGTTCTTGCTAAGCCCGTAGCAGCCACATAAAATTTGCAACAACAAAGTAGAGGACGTCTAACTTGTTTTTGCAGGGCATGTTGTGATGTGATATGGTCAAGACGTGATGAGATATAAGTTGTTGTATAAGATGATCATGTTTTTGTTGAAATTATCGGCAACTGGAAAAAGCCTTATGGTTGTCTCTTTATTGCATAAGATGCAAGCGCCAAATAATTGCTTTACTTTATCACTATGCAATAGCAATAGTTGCAAGAGCAATAGTTGGCGAGACGACCATGTGACGACACATCGATATAGATCAAGATGATGGAGATCATGGTGTCATGCCGGTGACGATGGAAATCATGACGATGCTTTGGAGATGGAGATCAAAGGCACAAGATGATGATGGCCATATCATGTCACATATTATGATTGCATGTGATGTTTATCTTTTATACATCTTATTTTGCTTAGTTCGACGGTAGCTTTATAAGATGATCTCTCACTAAATTTCAAGATAAAAGTGTTCTCCCTGAGTATGCACTGTTGCCAAAGTTCGTCGTGCCCAGACACCACGTGATGATCAGGTGTGATAAGCTCTACGTACATCTACAACGGGTGCAAGCCAGTTTTGCACACGCAGAATACTCAGGTTAAACTTGACGAGCCTAGCATATGCAGATATGGCCTCGGAACACTGAGACCAAAAGGTTGAGCGTGAATCATATAGTAGATATGATCAACATAGTGATGTTCACCATTGAAAACTACTCCATTTCACGTGATGATCGGTTATGGTTTAGTTGATTTGGATCACGTGATCACTTAGAAGATTAGAGGGATGTCTTTCTAAGTGGGAGTTCTTAAGTAATATGATTAACTGAACTTAAATTTATCATGAACTTAGTCCTGGTAGTATTAGCATATCTATGTTGTAGATCAATAGCTCGCGTTTAGCTCCCATGTTTTATTTTTGATATGTTCCTAGAGAAAACTAAGTTGAAAGATGTTAGTAGCAATGATGCGGATTGGATCCGTGATTTGAGGTTTATCCTCATTGCTGCATAGAAGAATTATGCCATTGATGCACCGCTAGGTGACAAACTTATTGCAGGAGCAGATGCAGATGTTATGAATGTTTGGCTAGCTCAATATGATGACTACTTGATAGTTTAGTGCACCATGCTTAAACTGCTTATAATCGGGACTTCCAAGATGTTTTGAACGTCATGGACCATATGAGATGTTCCAGGAGTTGAAGTTAATATTTCAAGCAAATACCCGAGTTGAGAGATATGAAGTCTCCAACAAGTTCTATAGCTAAAAGATGGAGGAGAATAGCTCAAGCAGTGAGCATGTGCTCAGATTGTCTGGGTACTACAATCGCTTGAATCAAGTGGGAGTTAATATTCTAGATAAAATAGTGATTGACAGAATTCTCTAGTCACCATCACCAAGTTAGTAGAACTTCGTGATGAACTATAATATGCAAGGGATAACGGAAATGATTCCCAAGCTCTTCGTAATGCTGAAATCAATGAAGATAGAAATCAAGAAAAATATCAAGTGTTGATGGTAGACAAGACCACTAGTTTCAAGAAAAGGGAAAAGGGAAGAAGGGGAACTTCAAGAAGAACGGCAAGCAAGTTGCTTCTCAAGTGAAGAAGCCCAAGTCTGGTCGTAAGCCTGAGACTAAGTGCTTCTACTACAAAGGGACTGGTCACTGGAAGCGGAACTGCCCCAAGTATTTAGCGGATAAGAAGGATGGCAAAGTGAACACAGGTATATTTGATATACAGATTATTGATGTGTATTTTACTAGTGTTCGTAGCAACCCCTCGGTATTTGATACTAGTTCAGTTTCTAAGAGTAGTAACTCGAAACGGGAGTTGCAGAATGAACAGAGACTAGTTAAGGGTGAAGTGACGATGTGTGTTGGAAGTGGTTCCAAGATTGATATGATCATCATCGCACACTCCCTATACTTTTGGGATTAGTGTTGAACCTAAATAAGTGTTATTTGGTGTTTGCGTTGAGCATGAATATGATTTGATCATGTTTATTGCAATATGGTTATTCATTTAAGTAAGAGAATAAATTGTTGTTCTGTTTACATGAATAAAACCTTCTATGGTCATACACCCAATGAAAATGGTTTGTTGGATCTCGATCATGGTGATACACATTTTTATAATATTGAAGACAAAAGATGCAAAGTTAATAATGATAGTGCAACTTATTTGTGGCACTGCCGGTTAAGTCATATTGGTGTAAAGCGCATGACGAAAATCCATGCTGATGGGCTTTTGGAATCACTTGATTATGAATCAGTTGATACTTGTGAACCATGCCTCATCGGCAAGATGACTAAGACTCCGTTCTCCGGAACAATGGAGCAAGCAACAGATTTGTTGGAAATCATACATACTGATGTATGTGGTCCGATGAATATTGAGGCTCGCGGCAGGTATCATTATTTTTTGATCTTCACATATGATTTGAGCAGATATGAGTATATCTACTTGATGAAACACAAGTCTGAAACATTTGAAAAGTTCAAAGAATTTCAGAGTGAAGTGGAGAATCATCGTAACAAAGATAAAAGTTTCTATGATATGATCGCAGAAGTAAAATATTCGAGTTAAGAGTTTGGCCTTCAGTTAAAACAATGTGAAATAGTTTCACTACTCACGCCACCTGGAACACCACAGTGTAATGGTCTGTCCGAACGTCATAACCGCACTTTATTAGATATGGTGCAATCTATGATGTCTCTTACCGATCTACCACTATCGTTTTGGGGTTATGCATTAGAGACAGTTGCATTCACGTTAAATAGGGCACCATCTAAATCCGTTGCGACGAGACCGTATGAACTATGGTTTGGCAAGAAACCTAAGCTGTCGTTTCTTAAAGTTTGAGGTTGCAATGCTTATGTGAAAAAGTTTCAATCTGATAAGCTCAAACCCAAATCGGAGAAGTGCGTCTTCATAGGATACCCAAAAGAAAATGTTGGGTACACCTTCTATCATAGATCCGAAGGCAAGATATTCGTTGCTGACAATGGATCCTTTCTAGAGAAGGAGTTTCTCTTGAAAGAAGTGAGTGGGAGGAAAGTAGAACTTGATGAGGTAACTATACCTGCTCCCTTATTGGAAAGTAGTTCATCACAGAAATCTGTTCCTGTGACTACTACACCAATTAGTGAGGAAGCTAATGATGATGATCATGTAACTTCAGATCAAGTTACTACCGAACCTCGTAGGTAAACCAGAGTAAGATCCGCACCAGAGTGGTACGGTAATCCTGTTTTGGAGGTCATGTTACTTGACCATGACGAGCCTACGAACTATGAGGAAGCGATGATGAGCCCAAATTCCGCAAAATGGCTTGAGGCCATGAAATCTGAGATGAGATCCGTGTATGAGAACAAAGTATGGACTTTGATTGACTTTCCGATTGATCAGCGATCCATTGAGATTAAATGGATCTTCAAGAGGAAGACGGACGTTGATAGTAGTGTTACTATCTACAAAGCTAGAATTGTCGCAAAAATGTTTTCAACAAATTCAAGGTGTTGAGTACGATGAGAGTTTTTCAGTCGTATCTATGCTTAAGTCTGTCCGAATCATGTTAGCAATTGCCGCATTTTATGAAATCTGGCAAATGGATAAACAAAATTGCATTCCTTAATGGATTTATTAAATAAGAGTTGTATATGATGCAACCAGAAGGTTTTGTCTATCCTAAAGGTATTAACAAAATATGCAAGCTCCAGCGATCCATCTATGGACTGGTGCAAGCATCTTGGAGTTGGAATATACACTTTGATAAGTTGATCAAAGCATATAGTTTTATACAAACTTGCGGTGAAGCCTGTATTTACAAGAAAGTGAGTGGGAGCACTACAACATTTTTGATAAGTATATGTGAATGACATATTGTTGATCGGAGATAATGTAGAATTATTCTGCAAAGCATAAAGGAATGTTTGAAAGGAGTTTTTCAAAGGAAGACCTCGGTGAAGCTACTTACATATTGAGCATCAAGATCTATAGAGATAGATCAAGACGCTTGATAAGTTTTTCAATGAGTACATACCTTGACAAGATTTTGAAGTAGTTCAAAACGGAACAGTCAAAGAAGGAGTTCTTGCTTGTGTTACAAGGTGTGAAGTTGAGTAAGACTCGAAACCCAACCACGACAGAAGATAGAGAAAGAATGAAAGTCATTCCCTATGCCTCAGCCATAGGTTCTATAAAGTATGCCATGCTGTGTACCAGACCTATTGTATACCCTGCCCTGAGTTTGGCAAGGGAGTACAATAGTGATCTAGGAGTAGATCACTGGACATTGGTCAAAATTATCCTTAGTGGAATAAGGATATGTTTCTCGATTATGGAGATGACAAAAGGTTCGTCGTAAAGGGTTACGTCCATGCAAGTTTTGACACTAATCCAGATGACTCAAAGTCTCAATCTGGATACATATTGAAAGTGGGAGCAATTAGCTAGAGTAGCTCCGTGCAGAGCATTGTTGACATAGAAATTTGCAAAATACATACGGATCTGAATGTGGCAGACCCGTTGACTAAACTTCCCTCACAAGCAAAAAATGATCACAGCTTAGTACTCTTTGGGTATTAATTAGATAGCGATGTGAACTAGATTATTGACTCTAATAAACCCTTTGGGTGTTGGTCACATGACGATGTGAACTATGGGTGTTAATCACATGGTAATGTGAACTATTGATGTTAAATCACATGGCGATGTGAACTAGATTATTGACTCTAGTGCAAGTGGGAGACTGAAGAAAATATGCCCTAGAGGCAATAATAAAGTTATTATTTATTTCCTTATATCACGATAAATGTTTATTATTCATGCTAGAATTGTATTAACCGGAAACATAATACATGTGTGAATACATAGACAAACAGAGTGTCACTAGTATGCCTCTACTTGACTAGCTCGTTAATCAAAGATGCTTAAGTTTCCTGGCCATTGACATGGGTTGTCATTTGATTAATGGGATCACATCATTAGGAGAATGATGTGATTGACATGACCCATTCCGTTAGCTTAGCACACGATCATTTAGTATGTTGCTATTGCTTTCATCATGACTTATACATGTTCCTATGACTATGAGATTATGCAACTCCCGTTTACTGGAGGAACACTCTGTGTGCTACCAAACGTCACAACGTAACTGGGTGATTATAAAGGTGCTCTACAGGTGTCTCTGGAAGTACTTGTTGGGTTGGCATATTTCGAGATTAGGATTTGTCACTCTGATTGTCGGAGAGGTATCTCTGGGCCCTCTCGGTAATGCACATCACTTAAGCCTTGTAAGAATTGTAACTAATGAGTTAGTTACGGGATGATGTATTACAGAACGACTAAAGAGACTTGCTGGTAACGAGATTGAACTAGGTATTGAGATACCGACGATCGAATCTCGGGCAAGTAACATACCGATGACAAAGGGAACAACGTACGTTGTTATGTGGTCTGACCGATAAAGATCTTTGTAGAATATGTAGGAGCTAATATGAGCATCCAGGTTCCTCTATTGGTTATTGAACGGAGACGTGTCTCGGTCATGTCTACATAGTTCTCGAACCTGTAGGGTCCGCACGCTTAATGTTACAATGACAATTATATTATGAGTTTATATGTTTCGATGTACTGAAGGTTGTTCAGAGTCCCAGATGTGATCACGGACATGACGAGGAGTCTCGAAATGGTCGAGACATGAAGATTGATATATTGGAAGCCTATGTTTGGATATTGGAAGTGTTTCGGGTGAAATAGTGATTTTACCGGAGAACCGAGAGGTTACCGGAACCCCCCGGGAATCAAATGGGCCTTAGTGGGCCTAGGTGGAAGAGAGGAGAGGAGGCAAGGGCTGGTCTCGCGCCCCCCCCCTAGTCCGAATAGGACAAGGAGAGGGGGGCGGCGCCCCCCCTTCCTTATTTCTCCTCCACTCCTTCCCCCCAAGTCCTAATCCAACTAGGAAAAAGGAGGGGAGTCCTACTCCCGGTAGGAGTAGGACTCCTCCTGCGCGCCTCCTCCTATGGCCAGCCGCACCCCCTTGCTCCTTTATATACAGGGGCAGGGGGGCACCCTAGAGACACAACAATTGATCATTGATCTCTTAGCCGTGTGCGGTGCCCCCCTCCACCATAGTCCACCTCGATAATACTGTAGCGGTGCTTAGGCGA
This sequence comes from Triticum aestivum, assembly GCF_018294505.1. Taxonomy (NCBI): domain Eukaryota; kingdom Viridiplantae; phylum Streptophyta; class Magnoliopsida; order Poales; family Poaceae; genus Triticum; species Triticum aestivum. The sequence goes on from NC_057794.1 coordinate 435,703,520, forward strand.
AGCCCTGCGTCGGTAGAACATCAACATCGTCACCACACCGTCGTCCTGAGGAAACTCTCCCTCAACACTCGGCTGGATCGAGTTCGAGGGACGTCATCGGGCTGAACGTGTGCTGAACTCGGAGGTGTCGTACGTTCGATACTTGATAGGTCGGATCGTGAAGACGTACGACTACATCAACCGCGTTGTGCTAAACGCTTCCGCTTTCGGTCTACGAGGGTACATGGACAACACTCTCCCCTCTCGTTGCTATGCATCACCATGATCTTGCGTGTGGGTAGGAATTTTTTTGAAATTACTACATTCCCCAACAAGGGGGACCCCAAAGACACAACAATTGTTCCTTAGCCATGTGCGGTGCCCCCTTCCATAGTTTACTCCTCCGGTCATAGCATCGTAGTACTTAGGCGAAGCCCTGCGCGGATCACATCACCATCACCATCACCACACCGTCGTGCTATCGGAATTCTCCCTCGACCCTGTACTGGATCAAGAGCTCAAGGGACTTCATCGAGCTAAACGTGTGCTAAACACGAAGGTGTCATACGTTTGGTACTTGGGTCGGTTGGATCGTGAAGACGTTCGACTACATCAACCGCGTTAACCTAACGCTTCCTCTTTCAGTCTATGAGGGTACATGGACACACTCTCCCCGTCTCGTTGCTATGCATCTCCTAGATAGATCTTGCGCGATCATAGGAATTTTTTTGAAATTGCATGCTACGTTCCCCAACAGTGGCATCCGAGCCAGGTCTATGCGTAGATGATATGCACGAGTAGAACACAAAGAATTGTGGGCGATAATAGTCATACTGCTTACCACCAACGCCTTACTTTGTTTTGGCGGTATGGTTGGATGAAGTGGCCCAGACCGACATTACATAACCGCATTCATGAGACTGGTTCTACCGACGTGCTTTGCACACAGGTGGCTGGCGGGTGTCTGTTTCTCCAACTTTAATTGAATCGATTTTGACTATGGCCGGTCCTTGTTGAAGGTTAAAACAAAACACTTGACGAAAAATCATTGTGGTTTTTGATGCGTAGGTAAGAACGATTCTTGCTAGAAGCCTGTAGAAGCCACGTAAAACTTGCAATACAAAGTAGAGGACGTCTAACTTGTTTTTGCAGGGCATGTTGTGATGTGATATGGTCAAGTCATGATGAGATATAAATTGTTGTATGAGATGATCATGTTTTGTAACAATTATCGGCAACTGGCAGGAGCCATATGGTTGCCGCTTTATTGTATGAAATGCAATCGCCATGTAATTGCTTTACTTTATCACTAAGCGGTAGCGATAGTCGTAGAAGCAATAGTTGGCGAGACGACAACAACACTACAATGGAGATCAAGGTGTCAAGCCGGTGACGATGGAGATCATGACGGTGCTTTGCAATGGAGATCAAAGGCACAAGATGTTGATGGCCATATCATGTCACATATTTTGATTGCATGTGATATTTATCTTTTTATGCATCTTACTTTGCTTAGTATGGTGGTAGCATTATATGATGATCCCTCACTAAATTTCAAGGTACAAGTGTTCTCCCCGAGTATGCACCGTTGCTACAGTCCGTCATGCCGAGACACCACGTGATGATCGGGTGTGATAAGCTCTAGGTTCACATACAACGGGTGCAAGCCAGTTTTGCACATATAGAATACTCGGGTTAAACTTGACGAGCCTAGCATATGCAGATATGGCCTCGGAACACTAAGACCGAAAGGTCGAACGTGAATCATATAGTAGATATGATCAACATAGTGATGTTCACCATTGAAAACTACTCCATCTCACGTGATGATCGGACATGGTTTAGTTGATATGGATCACATGATCATTTAGATGACCAGAGGGATGTCTATCTAAGTGGGAGTTCTTTAGTAATATGATTAAATTGAACTTTAATTTACCATGAACTTAGTACCTGATAGTTTTTTGCATATCTATGTTGTTGTAGATCAATGGCCCGTGCTACCCTTCCCTTGAATTTTAATGCATTCCTAGAGAAAGCTAAGTTGAAATATGATGGTAGCAACTACACGGACTGGGTCCGTAACTTGAGGATTATCCTCATTGCTGCACAAAAGAATTACATCTTGGAAGCACCGCTAGGTGCAAGAACCGCTGCAGGAGCAACTCCGGACGTTATGAATGTCTGGCAGAGCAAAGCTGATGACTACTCGATAGTTTAGTGTGCCATGCTTTACGGCTTAGAATCGGGACTTCAAAGACATTTTGAACGTCATGGATCATATGAGATGTTCCAGGAGTTGAAGTTAATATTTCAAGAAAATGCCCGAGTTGAGAGATATGAAGTATCCAACAAGTTCTACAACTGCAAATGGAGGAGAATAGTTCTGTCAGTGAACACATACTCAGAATGTCTGGGTACCATAACCACTTGACTCAGCTGGGAGTTAATCTTCCTGATGATAGTGTCATTGAAAAAGTTCTTCAATCACTACCACCAAGCTACAAAGGCTTCGTGATGAACTATAATATGCAAGGGATGGAAAAGACAATTCCCGAGCTCTTCGCGATGCGAAAGGCTGCGGAGGTAGAAATCAAGAAGGAGCATCAAGTTTTGATGGTGAACAAGACCACTAGTTTCAAGAAAAAGGGCAAAGGGAAGAAGGGGAATTTCAAGAAGAACAGCAAGCAAGTTGCTGCTCAAGGGAAGAAGCCCAAGTCTGGACCTAAGCTTGAAACTGAGTGCTTCTACTGCAAAGGGACTCGTCACTGGAAACGGAACTTTCCCAAGTATTTGGCGGATAAGAAGGATGGCAAAGTGAAAGGTATATTTGATATACATGTTATTGATGTGTACCTTACTAATGCTTGTAGTAGCGCCTGGTTATTTGATACTGGTTCTGTTGCTCATATTTGCAACCCGAAATAGGGGATACAGATTAAATGAAGATTGGCTAAGGACGAGGTGATGATGCGCGTGGGAAATGGTCCAAAGTCGATGTGATCGTCGTCAGCTCGCTACCTCTACATCTACCGTCGAGATTAGTTTTAGACCTAAATGATTGTTATTTGGTGCCAGCGTTGAGCAAGAACATTATATCTGGATCTTGTTTGATCCGAGTTGATTATTCATTTAAATCAGAGAATAATGGTTGTTCTATTTATATGAGTAATATCTTTTATGGTCATGCACCCTTGATGAGAGGTCTATTTTTGTTGAATCTCGATTGTAGTGATACACATATTCATAATATTGAAGCCAAAAGATGCAAAGCTAATAATGATAGTGCAACTTATTTGTGGCACTGCCGTTTAGGTCATATTGGTGTAAAGAGCATGAAGAAACTCCGTTCATGGGCTAATAATGATAGTGCAACTTATTTTGGAATCACTTGATTATGAATCACTTGATGCTTGTGAACCATGCTTCATGGGCAAGATGACTAAGACTCCGTTCTCCGGAATAATGGAGTGAGCAACTGACTTGTGGGAAATAATACATACTGATGTATGCGGTCTGATGAGTGTTGAGGCTCGCGGCGGGTATCGTTATTTTCTAACCTTCACAAATAATTTGAGCAGATATGGGTATATCTACTTATGAAACACAAGTCTGAAACATTTGAAAAGTTCAAAGAATTTCAGAGTGAAGTGGAAAATCATCGTAACAAGAAAATAAAGTTTCTACGATTTGATCGTGGAGGTGAATATTTGAGTTATGAGTTTGGTCTTCATTTGAAACAGTGTGGAATAGTTTCGCAACTCACACCACCTGGAACGCCATAGCGTAATGGTGTGTCTGAACATCGTAACCATATTTTATTAGATATGGTGCGATCTATGATGTCTCTTACCGATTTATCGCTATCGTTTTGGGGTTATGCTTTAGAGACGGCTGCATTCACGTTAAATAGGGCACCATCTAAATCCGTTGAGACGACACCATATGAACTATGGTTTGGCAAGAAACCTAAGTTGTCATTTCTTAAAGTTTGGGAGGTGATGCTTATGTGAAAAAGCTTCAACCTGATAAGCTCGAACCCAAATCGGAGAAATGTGTAACATCCCAAATTTTCAATTTGGAATGTTATACATTAGATCATCATGCATGTCATATTTTCTTGCATTTCGCCCAATCCTAGAAATTTCACGCAACTCAAGGACCCTCGGAGAGAGTTGGAGATTTCGTTATTTTCATATTTGAGTTTTCTCAAATTTTGAAAAGAGGTTCATTTGATTTATTTTATTTCATCTTCAATTATTTTTCCAATATCAAAAAAAAATAAGAGAGGGAATAATATGACTTTCCCAAAATTGAGGGCAAATGAAGATTTAATAAATAGATCAAATTTTAGTTTTGCCGGAGTTGTGTTTGCATTTTATTTGGATAGGGAAAAATGCGTGTTTTCAAAAATTTCATATTAGGTCCGGAGTAAAGTTCATTTTGTTCGACTCATTTTTAGGAGTCGGGGAAAATTTACTTTAGAATTTTTGGAGCCCGTTTAGATTTTCTTTTCTGTGTTTTTCTGCGCGGGAAACCGTTTAAAAAAATCCAGCAGGCCAGCCGGGCCAAGGCCCAGTACAGCCACCGCCTCCCTAGCGCAGGCAGCCGGCCGCGCCAGGCCATCGCGCGCGCCAGGCGCCAGAGGCAGGAGCCGCCGCCGCCCCTTTTTTATTCCTAGTAGGACTTTAGTCCTACTCCGTTTCCTCTTTTTCTTTCCTTTTCCTACTCTATTTCTTGTCCCCTACCCCAAGAAACCCCCTCCCCTCACCAATATAAATACCCCCACACCCCCCTCTCCTCACACCAAAATCCCAAGCCCCTCTCCTCCTAAGCCGCAGCAGCGCGCAGTCCTAAGCCGCCGCCGCCGCCCTTAGCCGCCGCCGCCGCCCTAAGCCGCCGCCGCCCTTAGCCGCCGCCACCCGGAGCCCGCCTCCCGAGGTAGCCGCGCCTCTCTTTTTCTTCCCCGGTCCGGTTTTTCCTAAAAGAACCGTTCCGTTTTCTCTCTGATTCTTTTCTTTTTCTTCCGGTTTTTCGTTTCGGTTTTCTTTCGAAACCCTAGATCGGTTTTCCGTTTCTCTTTCGGTTTCTTTTCCGAAAACCCTAGATCAGTTTTTGTTCTTCTTTCGGACTGTTCGTCTCAACGAACGTGATCACCGATTTTTCCCGGTTAACGACGCCTGTTCGTTTAACCGTTCGTCTCTTTCTTTTCGTCGGATTTATTCCACGATCGTGATCTCAGATCTGATCTTCGTTCTAGTCTTTCTTCTCGCTCGTTTATCGGAATCAGGTGATTCAAGCGCCTGGAGTTTCATTTCGAAACCGCCGTTCCGTCTAATCAACTTGAACAAGTTTTTTCCCCGGTAAAATTTGACCTAGTTTCAACTTGCTAGAACCGAGTTGTTTTCTTCCGCCGTTTGGTTTTCCGTCGTCCGTTCGGTTCGTTCTTTCTTTGCAACCGGAGTTCTTAAGTTGAACTTTCTGGTTCGATCTCTTGTTCGAGTTTAACCTGTGCATTAGATGAGTACTTATTGAGTGCTTGTTGTTTGTCTGCGATAGATCACCCGGATTGCGCCGCCTGTTACTTCGAAACCCTAGGTCTCGCGGATCATCAGCAAGGCAAGTAACACTTTGATCATACCTTTTCTACAACCCATGTTTTATTGCATTAGATCAATCCTCACAAATTGCATGATTAGGATCTAATTAAATTGTGGGATGGGAAGTAGATGAGGTAGTACCTATCACCTGTAGTATTATGAAACCTTTGGGAGTTACTTCTATGTTTGCTTATTATGCCATGCTATGCTAGTAGACCTGGATTGGGTGAGTGATATCCATGACAGATGTGAGTTGATAATTTTAATGGTTTATCTATGGTGGCAACTTAAACACACATCTGGGTGGATTGAGGCACCTGGTGTCTATCAGGACTTGCCTGTTTTTTTTCGGACCGCCACCCAGGCTCAAAGGGATCATAAGATCTTTCATGCTAGAAACTTCCGTGTGCAGCTGCAAGCCATTATGGGCTCTGGCATAGTTGACTAAGTTGTGCGAACTCTTACGGGTAGACTAGCAGATGTAGGGGAAAGTAGGTGTACCGGTCTACCCACATGTAAGGTGCTAGCACTTCTGAAAGACTGTGTCTCGGTCATCCGTCTTCTCAAACACCCTGCAGTGCGAGAAACCAAACGGAGGCGATCGAGTCTTGTGGGGAAAAGTGCGCAAACCTCTGCAGAGTGTACAAACTAATCATGATTAGCCGTGTCCCCGGTTATGGACAACTTGAGTATCTAGTACTTGAATATCATGTGAATCTCATCATGTTACTTCTAATTAATATTGTTGGGTTTAATTGTTCACTTAATTGGGATCGGAATGCTGTCAACCATTCTCGATGTTTAACAACTACCATGATAGTTAAATAAATTTATTCCTTTGCAGTAGGGAAAAATTGGCTTTACGCAAAACTGTAACCATAGAGCTTTCCACCAGCCATATATGCATATAGTATAGCTGTTTCATTCCATTACTCTCTATGTGTTACATTGCCAGCATATTCCATGTGCTGACCCGTTTTCGGGCTGCAACTTTCATGTTGCAGACTTTTCAGACGACGAGTAAGGTGCTTTTAGGTCGTGGTTCTATACTCAGTGATGCCGTTGGAGTTGATGGACCCATTTATCTTCCGAGTCTTCCGCTGTTATCGACACTAGATGGCCTTAAGCCATATTTATTGTAATAAGTTCTCTTTGAGACAACGATGTAATAAGTGTGTGATTGCCACTCTGCTATAAATCCTTCGATGTACTGTGTGGTGTCAGCATTACTGATCCAGGGATGACACCTGAGCACAGAGCACTTGATCCATTCGGGTCGGGTCGCTACAGAGATGGTATCAGAGCACACGCTGACTGTAGGACACGACCACTAAGTTAAAGCCATAGATCACCATTCTCTTCTCATTTTCTAACTCCTCATCTTTTCTACTCTTTTAGGATGACGAACGTGAAGATTAAGTACGCTCAACCGGATGAAGGCACACCATTTGGATTTCACCTGAAGGAAGTCACCAAGTACCTGAACATTGGACTACCAAGCTTCACGGGAACCTTCAACGCCACTCTGCCTGAAGAGGAGCGCTGGAAGATTCAAGCTCACGTTCCGGGAAGAACATTCGCGCCAATCACGAAGCCTATAGATAGTGTTTTCAATGCACCAACCTGGAGTCTGGGAAGGAGCATGGCAGCTCATATCACCATAGGACGCATTGGAGAAGTTTATCAAGAAGACCTCAAGGACACTATCTACCAGATTTGCGGACGCCGAGATGAACAATGGGAGTTAGTCAGCACCAAGAAGGATAGATCCATTGCATCTTTCATCCAGGAGTTAAACCAGCACATTCGACGCCACGAGAACCAGATGTGCAATGATATGATAGAGTTGAAGAATGCAAAGGCAAGGATCATCGAGCTAGAAGGAGAACTGAAGTCTACACGCAAGGACTACATGGACGAGATCGTAGCTCTAGCAAGACACAATGGCGATCTTAAGCAGGAGATTGAAGAACTCAAGAGGAAGTTAGCATCCAAGGAGGAAGACGAGTACGTCGCATGTCCGGACAACTACATCATCATCGACGACACCGATTCGGATCCAAGTGAACCCGACTTTGAAGACGAAGCTGGAGCAGATATCATGGAGTCTTCCACCGGTTCAAATTTCTAGATGACCACCAGATAGTAGTAGTATTCCCCCATGTAAACATTATAGTCGAGCACTTTTGCGATAGTTTTAGATCGTTTGTAAGCCCTTGTTTGATTGAATGAAGTGATTTTGTGTGCATTTGCTCATGTGCATTGGGGTAGTGTTTTCCCTTTAGACCTCACTCTATTCTTAATTCTCGTCTTTTCTAAAACCCTCAGATGCCTCCGAGACGTGACAATGGATTCCCACCGGAGCTCACTCAGTTGATCCAGCAACAGAATCAATTGATGCAGATGTTAGTCCAGAACCAGCAGAACAACAACAACAACCCACCACCACCACCACCTGTTGACCACTTAGCCCGTTTCCTTAGGCTGAATCCGCCGGTGTTTTCCAGTAGCACCGAGCCAATAGTAGCAGACGATTGGCTCCGCAAGATAGGAAGGGAGTTGACCACTGCAGGATGCACGGATGGTGAGAAAGTGAAGTTTGCCGCTCACCAGCTTGACGGACCCGCGGCAGCATGGTGGGAGAATTTCACAGCCACTTACCCAGTTGACACTGTCACATGGGATCAGTTTCAGCAAGCTTTCCGCACTGCCCATGTTTCAGCAGGAGCTATGGCCATGAAGAAGCGTGAGTTTCGCAACTTACGCCAAGGAGGAAGGACAGTTGGCCAGTACGTTGACGATTTCAGCAAGTTAGCACGTTATGCCCCAGATGACGTTGCTACGGATGCAGCTAAGCAGGAGAAGTTTCTGGAAGGACTGAATGATGAACTAAGCATGAAATTGATGGTAGCAAGTTTCAACAACTACCAGGAGTTGGTAGATCGTGCCATCATGATTGAAGGAAAGCAACAGCAGATTGAAAACCGTAAGAGGAAGTATGGACAGGGGAAGTATAACTCTGGAGCCCAGCAGAAGCCCCGTTTTGCCCCTAAACCGGGATTTCAGTTTCAGCATACCCATGGAGGAGGTAGTTCGCACAACCATAATGGCCACAAGAATGGTAATGGGAATGGAGGAAGCAACGGCCAGAACCGGACCACCCCATCGACCCCAACCAAGAGAGACCTGAGTCAAGTCACCTGTTTCAAGTGTTCCAAGACCGGACATTATGCCAATGAATGTCCCGAAGGCTAGAATGGAAATGGCAATGGAAGCTCTGGGAAGAAGCCGAACCGTTTCAATAGGGGATAGGTGAACCACGTTAATGTGGAGGAGGTTGAAGATCAGCCCGATGCAATAATCGGTAAGTTTTTGGTTAAGTCATTTACCGCACTCGTTCTTTTCGATACTGGTGCATCACATTCATACATATCAAGGGGATTTGTGGGAAGTATAGCCTGCCCACTAGGATTCTTAAAACACCTATGCTAGTAAGCTCGCCAGGAGCAGAGTACATGGCCAGACAAGGATGTTTCCAAGTACCATTAAGTATAGGAAGGCATGTTTTCCCAACGGATTTAATTATTCTGGAATCCCAAGGTCTGGATGTGATTCTTGGTATGGATTGGCTGTCGATGTATGGATGAAACATCGATTGTGCTAGTAAGTCAATTTTGCTTACCACACCAGAAGGAAGAAGGATCAAGTATGTATCCCGGCATGTGCCAAACAGGACACAAGTAAACTGCCTAACAGGAGTTGTGCAAGAAGAAGTACCAGTGGTAAAGGATTTTCCTGATGTATTTCCTGAGGAATTACCAGGCATGCCACCGGATAGAGACATTGAGTTTTTGATTGAGTTATTGCCAGGTACAGGCCCAATATCGAAGCGACCGTACCGGATGCCAGCAAAGGATTTGGTGGAAATTAAGAATCAGATTAAGGAGTTATTGGATAAAGGTTACATTCGCCCAAGTTCTTCGCCTTGGGGATCACCCGTACTTCTAGTGGAAAAGAAGGATGGATCATTAAGGATGGTTGTAGATTATCGGGGATTGAATGAAGTAACCATCAAGAACAAGTACCCACTGCCAATGATCAACGATCTGTTTGATCGGTTGCAAGGAGCTAAAGTGTTTTCCAAGATCGATTTGCGATCAGGGTACCATCAATTGAAGATTTGGGAGCAGGACATACCTAAGACAGCATTCACCACGAGATATGGACTGTATGAGTATACCGTTATGTCATTTGGATTGACTAACGCACCTGCCTATTTTATGAACCTGATGAACAAAGTGTTTATGGAGTTTTTGGATAAGTTCGTCGTAGTGTTCATTGATGACATCCTAGTTTATTCAAAGAATGAAGAGGAGCATAAGGAACATTTGCGTTTGGTTTTGGAGAAACTAAGGGAACATCAGTTATATGCCAAATTCAGCAAATGTGAGTTTTGGTTGAAGGAAGTTGGATTCCTCGGACACGTTATATCCGGAGAAGGTATAGCAGTTGACCCCACAAAGGTTGAGACCGTAACCGAATGGGAAGCACCAACGACAGTTGGAGAGATCCGGAGTTTTCTTGGACTCGCAGGATACTACCGGAGATTTATTGAGAATTTCTCAAAGATTGCGAAGCCTATGACGGAGTTGTTGAAGAAGGATACTAAGTTCAAATGGACTGAGGAGTGTGAGGCTAGTTTCCAGGAGTTGAAGAAACGTTTGGTTACCTCACCAGTATTGATTTTGCCAGATCAGACCAAGGATTATGAGGTGTATTGCGACGCTTCACGTCGAGGACTTGGAGCAGTGCTTATGCAGGAAGGAAGAGTTGTTTCGTATGCTTCACGGCAACTGAAGCCTCATGAGTTGAATTATGCCACGCATGATTTGGAGTTAGCAGCCGTAGTGCATGCATTGAAAACATGGAGACATTTCCTCATTGGAAATCATTGTGAGGTGTACACGGATCACAAGAGTTTGAAGTACATTTTCACGCAGAAGGAGTTGAACCTCAGACAAAGGAGATGGTTGGAGCTCATCAAGGATTATGACATGAGATTGCATTACCATCCCGGAAAAGCTAATGTAGTAGCTGATGCATTGAGCCGTAAGAGCCATGTCAATACTCTAATGACGGGGAAAATACCAAAGGAGTTAGCAGAAAACCTTCGTGAGCTATGTTTGGAAATAGTTCCGAGAGGCTATGTAGCAGCATTGGAGATTCAGTCAACATTGATGGATAAAATCAGAGAAGCTCAGAAATCTGACAAGGAGATTGCTGCTATAAAAGAGAAATTGAGCAAAGGAAAAGCAAAGGGATTTCGTGAGGATGAGCACGACACCCTATGGCTTGAAGACCGTGTTTATGTGCCAAATGACCCGGAGATCAGGAAGTTGATTTTGCAAGAGGCACATGATTCACCGTATTCGATTCACCCAGGGAATACCAAAATGTATTTGGATTTAAAGGAAACATTCTGGTGGACCGGAATGAAGAAGGATATTGCAGCATATGTAGCAGTTTGTGACGTATGTCAGAGAGTAAAGGCAGAGCATCAGAAGCCAGCAGGATTGTTACAACCATTGCCGATACCCGAATGGAAGTGGGATAAGATAGGCATGGATTTTATCCCGGGACTACCCAGGACAAAGGCAGGCTACGATTCGATATGGGTAGTAGTTGATCGTTTGACGAAGGTAGCACATTTCATTCCAGTTAAGACCACTTACACCAGTGCTAAGTTGGCAAAGATATACATGACTAGAATCATTTGTTTGCATGGAGTTCCAAGGAGTATTGTATCAGATAGAGGAACCAAATTTACCTCAAAGTTTTGGAATCAGTTGCATGAGACTTTAGGAACCAGAATAGAGTTTAGCACAGCTTTTCATCCGCAGACAGATGAACAGACCAAGAGAGTCAATCAGATTCTGGAAGATATGCTGAGAGCTTGTGCACTAGATTATGGATCTAGCTGGGACGATAACTTGCCATATGCGGAGTTTTCTTATAACAACAGTTACCAAACTAGTTTGAAGATGGCACCTTTCGAAGCTTTATACGGAAGGAGGTGCAGGACACCGTTGTCATGGGACGAAGTTGGAGACCATAAATTCTTTGGACCAGATTTGATTAAGGAGTCTGAACGGAAAGTAAAGTTGATTCGCGATAGGCTCAAGGTAGCCCAGTCCAGGCAGAAGAGCTACGCAGATTCTAAATGCAAGGAGACAGTTTACGAAACCGGAGACAGAGTTTATCTTCGAGTATCCCCACTTCGAGGAGTTAAGCGCTTTGGAGTTAAGGGAAATTAGCACCGCGTTTCGTTGGACCGTATAAGATCTTGCAACGTATGGGAGAAGTCGCTTATAAGTTGGAATTACCAGAGGGACTGTCAGGAGTTCATGATGTATTCCATGTTTCTCAGCTGAAGAAGTGTCACGCCGAGATGGCGGAGGTACCACTAAGAGATACCGTGCCACTCGAAGCGATTCAGTTGAAGGACGACTTAACGTATGAGGAGAAGCCAGTCAAGATTCTCGATTATGCCAGCAGAGTTACTCGCAGCAAGGTTATCAAGTTTTGCAAAGTTCAGTGGAACCACCACTCAGAGGATGAAGCCACCTGGGAAGAGAAGAAGATTTTCTCAAGGACCACCCTCACCTATTTTCTAGCCAACCCGAATCTCGAGGGCGAGATTCATCTTAAGGGGGGTAGGTATGTAACATCCCAAATTTTCAATTTGGAATGTTATACATTAGATCATCATGCATGTCATATTTTCTTGCATTTTGCCCGATCCTAGAAATTTCACGCAACTCAAGGACCCTCGGAGAGAGTTGGAGATTTCTTTATTTTCATATTTGAGTTTTCTCAAATTTTGAAAAGAGGATCATTTGATTTATTTTATTTCATCTTCAATTATTTTTCCAATATCAAAAAAAATAAGAGAGGGAATAATATGACTTTCCCAAAATTGAGGAAAAATGAAGATTTAATAAATAGATCAAATTTTAGTTTTGCCGGAGTTTTGTTTGCATTTTATTTGGATAGGGAAAAATGCGTGTTTTCAAAAATTTCATATTAGGTCCAGAGTAAAGTTCATTTTGTTCGACTCATTTTTAGGAGTCGGGGAAAATTTACTTTAGAATTTTTGGAGCCCGTTTAGATTTTCTTTTCTGTGTTTTTTTGCGCGCGAAACCGTTTAAAAAAAATCCAGCAGGCCAGCCGGGCCAAGGCCCAGGCCAGCCACCGCCTCCCCACCGCAGGCAGCCGGCCGCGCCAGGCCATTGCGCGCGCCAGGCGCCAGAGGCAGGAGCCGCCGCCGCCCCTTTTTGATTCCTAGTAGGACTTTAGTCCTACTCCGTTTCCTCTTTTTCTTTCCTTTTCCTACTCTATTTCTTGTCCCCTACCCCAAGAAACCCCCTCCCCTCACCAATATAAATACCCCCACACCCCCCCTCTCCTCACACCAAAATCCCAAGCCCCTCTCCTCCTAAGCCGTAGCAGCGCGCAGTCCTAAGCCGCCGCCGCCGCCCTAAGCCGCCGCCGCCCTTAGCCGCCGCCACCCGGAGCCCGCCTCCCGAGGTAGCCGCGCCTCTCTTTTTCTTCCCCGGTCCGGTTTTTCCTAAAAGAACCGTTCCGTTTTCTCTCCGATTCTTTTCTTTTTCTTCCGGTTTTTGTTTCGGTTTTCTTCGAAACCCTAGATCGGTTTTCCGTTTCTTTTTCGGTTTCTTTTCCGAAAACCCTAGATCAGTTTTTGTTCTTCTTTCGGACCGTTCGTCTCAATGAACGTGATCATCGATTTTTCCCGGTTAACGATGCGTGTTTGTTTAACCGTTCGTCTCTTTCTTTTCGTCGGATTTATTCCGCGATCGTGATCTCAGATCCGATCTTCGTTCTAGTCTTTCTTCTCGCTCGTTTATCGGAATCAGGTGATTCAAGCGCCTGGAGTTTCGTTTCGAAACCGCCGTTCCGTCTAATCAACTTAAACAAGTTTTTGCCCCGGTAAAATTTGACCTAGTTTCAACTTGCTAGAACCGAGTTGTTTTCTTCCGCCGTTTGGTTTTCCGTCGTCCGTTCGGTTCGTTCTTTCTTTGCAACCGGAGTTCTTAAGTTGAAATTTCTGGTTCGTTCTCTTGTTCGAGTTTTACCTGTGCATTAGATGAGTACTTATTGTGTGCTTGTTGTTTGTCTGCGATAGATCACCCGGATTGCGCCGCTTGTTACTTCGAAACCCTAGGTCTCGCGGATCATCAGCAAGGCAAGTAACACTTTGATCATACCTTTTCTACAACCCATGTTTTATTGCATTAGATCAATCCTCACACATTGCATGATTAGGATCTAATTAAATTATGGGATGGGAAGTAGATGAGGTAGTACCTATCACCTGTATTATTATGAAACCTTTGGGAGTTACTTCTACGTTTGCTTATTATGCCATGCTATGCTAGTAGACGTGGATTGGGTCAGTGATATCCATGACAGATGTGAGTTGATAATTTTAATGGTTTATCTAAGGTGGCAACTTAAACACACATCTGGGTGGATTGAGGCACCTGATGTCTATCAGGACTTGCCTGTTTTTTTCGGACCACCACCCAGGCTCAAAGGGATCATAAGATCTTTCATGCTAGAAACTTCCGTGTGCAGCCACAAGCCATTATGGGCTCTGGCATAGTTGACTAAGTTGTGCGAACTCTTACGGGTAGACTAGCAGATGTAGGGGAAAGTAGGTGTACCGGTCTACCCACATGTAAGGTGCTAGTGCTTCTGAAAGACTGTGTCTCGGTCATCCGTTTCTCAAACACCGTGTAGTGCGAGAAACCAAACGGAGGCGATCGAGTCTTGTGGGGAAAAGTGCGCAAACCTCTGCAGAGTGTACAAACTAATCATGATTAGCCGTGTCCCCGGTTATGGACAACTTGAGTATCTAGTACTTGATTATCATATGAATCTCATCATGTTACTTCTAATTAATATTGTTGGGTTTAATTGTTCACTTAATTGGGATCGGAATGCTGTCAACCATTCTCGATGTTTAACAACCACCATGATAGTTAAATAAATTTATTCCTTTGCAGTAGGGAAAAATTGGCTTTACGCAAAACTGTAACCATAGAGCTTTCCACCAGCCATATATGCATATAGTATAGCTGTTTCATTCCATTACTCTCTATGTGTTACATTGCCAGCATATTCCATGTGCTGACCCGTTTTCGGGCTGCAACTTTCATGTTGCAGACTTTTCAGACGACAAGTAAGGTGTTTCTAGGTCGTGGTTCTATACTCAGTGATGCCGTTGGAGTTGATGGACCCATTAATCTTCCGAGTCTTCCGCTGTTATCGACACTAGATGGCCTTAAGCCATATTTATTGTAATAAGTTCTCTTTGAGACAACGATGTAATAAGTGTGTGATTGCCACTCTGCTATAAATCCTTCGATGTACTGTGTGGTGTCAGCATTACTGATCCAGGGATGACACCTGAGCACAGAGCACTTGATCCATTCGGGTCGGGTCGCTACAAAATGTGTCTTCATAGGATACCCAAAGGAGACTGTTGGGTACACCTTCTATCGGAGATCCGAAGGCAAGATATTCGTTGCTAAGAATGGATCCTTTCTAGAGAAGGAGTCTCTCTCTAAAGAAGTGAGTGGGAGGAAAGTAGAACTTGATGAGGTAATTGTACCTTCTCACGAATTGGAAAGTAGTTCATCGTAGAAATTAGTTCCAGTGATTCCTACACCAATTAGTGAGGAAGCTAATGATGACGATCATGAAACTTCAGATCAAGTTACTGCCAAACCCCGTAGGTCAACCGGAGTACGGTCCGCAATAGAGTGGTACGGTAATCTTGTTCTAGAGGTCATGTTACTTGACCATGACGAACCTATGAACTATGAGGAAGCGATGACGAGCCCAGATTCCGCAAATGGCTTGAAGCCATGAATTCTGAGATGGGATCCATGTATGAGAACAAAGTGTGGACTTTGTTTGACTTGCCCGATGATCGTCAAGCCATAGAGAATAAATGGATCTTCAAGAAGAAGATTGACGCTGCCGGTAATGTTACTATCTACAAACCTCGACTTGTTGTGAAAGGTTTTCGACAAGTTCAAGGAGTTTACTAGGACGAGACCTTCTCACCCGTAGCAATGCTTAAGTCTGTCCGAATCATGTTAGTAATTGCCGCATTTTATGATTATGAAATTTGGCAAATGGATGTCAAAACTGCAATCCTTAATGGATATCTTAAAGAAGAGTTGTATATGATGCAACTAGAAGGTTTAGTCGGTCCTAAAGGTGCTAACAAAGTGTGCAAGCTCCAGCGATCCATTTATGGACTGGTGCAAACCTCTCGGAGTTGGAATATACACTTTGGTAGTGTGATCAAAGCATATGGTTTTATACAGACTTTTGGAGAAGCCTGTATTTACAAGGTAGTGGGAGCTCTGTAGCATTTCTAATATTATATGTGCATGACATACTGTTGATTGGAAATAATATAGATTTTCTGGATAACATAAAAAGGATACTTGAATAAGAATTTTTTAATGAAAGACCTCGGTGAAGCTGCTTACAATGGGCATCAAGATCTATAGAGATAGATCAAGACACTTAATTGGACTTTCACAAAGCACATACCTTGATAAAGTTTTGAAGAAGTTCAAAATGGATCAGTCAAAGAAAGGTTTATTGCCTGTGTTACAAGGTGTGAAGTTGAGTCAAACTCAATGCCCGACCACTACAGAAGATAGAGAGAAAATGAAAGTCATTCCCTATGCCTCAGCCATAGGTTCTATCATCTATGCAATGCTGTGTACCAGACCTGATGTGTGCCTTGCTATAAATTTAGCTGGGAGGTACCAAAGTAATCCAGGAGTGGATCACTGGACAACGGTCAAGAACATCCTGAAATACCTAAAAAGGACCAGGGATATGTTTCTCGTTTATGGAGGTGACAAAGAGCTTGTCGTAAATGGTTACGTCGATGCAATCTTTGACACTGATCTGGATGACCCTAAGTCACAAACCATATACATATTTATATTGAATGGTGGAGCTGTCAGTTGGTGCAGTTCCAAGCAGAGCGTCGTGGCGGGACCTATGTGTGAAGCGGAGTACATAGCTGCTTCGGAAGCAACAAATGAAGAAGTCTGGATGAAGGAGTTCATATCCAATCTAGGTGTAATACCTAGTGCATCGGGTCCAATGAAAATATTTTGTGACAATACTGGAGCAATTTCCTTGGCGAAGGAATCCAGATTTCACAAGAGAACCAAACACATCAAGAGACGCTTCAATTCCATCCGTGATCAAGTCAAGTAGGGAGACATAGATATTTGCAAGATACATACGCGATTAATGTTGCATACCTGTTGACTAAACCTCTCTCATGAGCAAAACATGATCAACACCAAGACTCCATGGGTGTTAGAATCATTACTATGTAATCTAGATTATTGACTCTAGTGCAAGTGAGAGACTGAAGGAAATATGCCCTAGAGGCAATAATAAAGTTGATATTTATATTTCCTTATATCATGATAAATGTTTATTATTCATGCTAGAACTGTATTAACCGGAAACTTAGTACATGTGTGAATACATAGACAAACAGAGTGTCCCTAGTATGCCTCTACTTGACTAGCTCGTTAATCAAAGATGGTTAAGTTTCCTGACCATAGACATGTGTTGTCATTTGATGAAAGGGATCACACCATTAGAGAATGATGTGATGGACAAGACCCATCCGTTAGCTTAGCATAATGATCGTTTAGTTTTATTGCTATTGCTTTCTTGATGACTTATACATATTCCTCTGACAATGAGATTGTGCAACTCCCGAATACCGGAGAAACACCTTGTGTGCTATCAAACGTCAGAACGTAACTGGGTGATTATAAATATGCTCTAAAGGTGTCTCTGAAGGTGTTTGTTGAGTTGGCATAGATCAAGATTAGGATTTGTCACTCCGTGTATTGGAGAGGTATCTCTGGGCCCTCTCGGTAATGCAAATCACTATAAGCCTTGCAAACAGTGTGACTAATGAGTTAGTTGTGGGATGATGCATTACAGAACGAGTAAAGAGACTTGCCAGTAATGAGATTGAACTAGGTATGAAGATACCGGCGATCGAATCTCGGGAAACTAACATACTGATGACAAAGGGAATGACGTATATTGTTATGCGGTTTGACTGATAAAGATCTTTGTAGAATATGTAGGAGCCAATATGAGCATCCAGGTTCCGCTATTGGTTATCGACCGGTGATGTGTCTCGGTCATGTCTACATAGTTCTCGAACCCGTAGGGTCTGCACACTTAACGTTCGATGACGATTTGTATTATGAGTAATATGTTTTGGTGACCGAAGTTTGTTCGGAGTCCCGGCTGAGATCACGGACATGACGAGGAGTCTCTATATGGTCGAGAGGTAAAGATTGATATATTGGAAGGTTATATACGGACAACGGTATGGTTCTGATATGGTTCAGGGATTTTTCGGAGTACCGGAAGGTTATGAGAAGCCCCCAGGAGAGTTATTGGGCCTATTGGGCCATAGTGGAGAGAGGGAGGCTGTAGGTGTCAAAACCGGCGGATCTCGGGTAGGGGGTCCCGAACTGTGTGTCTAGGATTGATGGTAACAGGAGACAGGGGACACACTGTTTACCCAGGTTCGGGCCCTCTCTATGGAGGTAATACCCTACGTCATGCTTGATTGATATTGATGAATATGGGTGTTACAAGAGTTGATATACCACGAGATCGTGATGGCTAAGCCCTAGAAGCCTAGCCTATAGAACTATGGTAATGAATATGCCCTTTCCGGATTATCCCCTCCGATTTATATAGACACTGGGGGGATCTAGGGTTTACATAGAGTCGGTTACATGAGGAGGAATCTTCATAGTCGGTCGCCAAGCTTGCCTTACACGCCAAGGAGAGTCCAATCCGGACTCAAATATAGTCTTCGGCCTTCATGTCTTCACAGCCCATCAGTCCGTCCCACTAGATAACAGGCCGGACGCCCGAGGACCCCTTAATCCCGGACTCCCTCAGTAGCCCTTGAACCTGGCTTCAGTGACAAGGAGTTCGGCGCGTGGATTGTCTTCGGCATTGCAAGGCGGGTTCCCTTTTATCCGAACTTCAAAATAGTCTTCGGATGCGATGATAGTATCCGAACCTGTCGCACACCATACAAAACCGTAGAGAATATATATTTGCACGAGTCTAATCCGCTGATAGCTTTTACAATATGACATCATGCTTGTCCGGTCATAATTTTGGAACGTTTTTGGTTTGCCGCTCCATGTTTCAAGACGCGGTTGCCATTGGCACGTCTTGCCGAAGCAGAGATCATGCCCCCTTATTACGGGATTCGCATCAATACGGGCATGGGCGACCCAACTGTGCCGCTTTTGCACGGCCCTTGGGAATAGGCGAGTTCAGGGCGAGTGGGGAGATGCTTGACATTCGTGGTCTTTATAAGGGGATAAGGATTCCCTGCCTTCACCCACACCTCAGCCCCTCCTCAGCCTTTCCGTCCCTGAGCTCCAGCGCCCAGGCTTCTAGCTTTTCCCTCAACCGAGAAAACACTCCAAAAATGTCCGGATCCGGAGCTGGGGGTAAGTGGATGGCCTCCTCCGTCAAGAATAAGGATATCAAGGCACTCTGGGAGGCCGGATATCTGGCCAAGGAGATCGCTCACCGACTCCCAGATAAGGGACAGATCGTCCCTACCCCAGAGCGCCACGAGAGGGTTGTTTTTCTCACACATTTCGTCCGAGGGCTGGGTTTCCCTCTCCACCCCCTCGTTCGTGGACTGATGTTTTACTATGGGTAGACTTCCATGACCTAGTCCCCAACTTCATCCTCAACATCACGGCATTCATTGTCATGTGCGAGGCCTTCCTCCGCATACCGCCTCATTTCGGCCTATGGTTGAAGACCTTCAATGTGAAGCCGAAGGTGGTGAGCGGCCAACAAGCAGAATGCGGAGGCGCCATGGTGGGCAAGATGCCCAATGTTACCTGGCCCGAAGGCTCATTCTCAGAGACGGTGACAGGGTGGCAATCGGGGTGGTTCTATATCACTGAGCCGCACGACGCCAACTGGGTGGTGGCCCCCAAATTCAGATCTGGATTCCTGATGCGGCTCACCTCCTGGCAAGAGAGGGGCCTAACCTGGGGTCCCTCGGACGAACTGACTGGGCTCCAGACGTGTGTCCAGAATATGATGGTTAAGAAGATCAAGCTCGTCAATGTGGTCCAGGTCATGCTCATTTGTCGAGTTCTTGCATGCCAACGCCGGACTTGCTATCTTTGGGAGTTCGATCTAGCCAAGCACCAGACGCTACAAGAGCTCTTTGGCACAACGCACGAAGAAATCTGGAAAGTGCTCTTCAAGGCCGGCGAGACGCCACCGCCCACGGCCGAAGATCGCGGGCTCAGCTTAAAACGCCAGGCTAACCCAGTAAGCTCTTATAATGTTTTCAAGGCGTACCCTTTACTAGCATATTTTAAGAAAAGCCTAAGCCTTCCTACCCGTGTTTTCAGGCCTGGATCAAGATAGCGGAGGGGATTAACAGTCCGACACTGCTACCCGAAGACCAAGAATTCCCATTATTGATGAAAATGCTTTTTCCTGCACCTTATGAGGTGCCGGAGAAGACGGCCAAGAAAGCGGCCAAAGGGGCCAAGAACGGCCTTCGCCGACAAGGCGCTCCAGACATGATGTCCAAAGACGAGACCTCCTCTTCGTA
The DNA here is from genome assembly GCF_018294505.1 of Triticum aestivum. NCBI lineage: Eukaryota > Viridiplantae > Streptophyta > Magnoliopsida > Poales > Poaceae > Triticum > Triticum aestivum. The sequence goes on from NC_057794.1 coordinate 435,723,869, forward strand.
CGCTGACGACGATGACGAAGAGGAAGAAGAAAGTGACTCCCCACCCGAGGTGGGGAGGAAGAAGAGAGCGGCCTCCACAAATCCGGAGGCGGGAGAGCCTAAAAGGGTTAGAAGTTCCCACGCGGATAACTCTGTGTGGGATGTGGACAACAGTCCGGAGCGGCCTCGCCGGACCAAGCCTCATGCCACCTCGTAAGTACTAGGGTCCGAAAACATCTAGCTTTCCCGGTTCATAATATTGATAAACCTTGTTATTACAGTCCTGCGCATGATGGCTCCCTGCGATCTTCGTCCGAGGAATCACTAGACTCAAAGGAGATGGCTAGCATGTATCCGCCATCTGCTCATTCCGTCTCTCCCAAGGGTGACGATGAGGTGGTGTCGCAAAAGATCATCCCCAATCGGGGGGGGGGGGGCTTTCGGAGATCGTCGGGGCGGTGCCCCAGGACGATTCCTCAATTGCCGGACGCATGGGGGGAAAAGCCCCTGCAAGGACCGGCGACGGGGGCCGGGTTACCTTCGGATCGGAGCCGGGTACCATTCCGGAGACCTATGCAGCTCCGGAGTCTAGCGAACGACATGCTCCGAGAGGAGGGAGTGTGCCTGTTCCGCCGGTGACCTCCATCCAACTAGAGGCACCGGATAACCTGCTGGAGGCGCTATGAGGTGCCTCTATTGTGGATGCACAACGCGCCCTTATGGGCACGGTAATAGAGAAGGTCCAGTTCGTGAAAAATGGACTGGCCGAGGCCTGCACTAGCCTTCTATCAGGCTTTGAGGCAAGTAATGTGTTTGTAGAAAGAATATCACAGTATAGATAGTAGCCCATGATGCTCTGTTTGGTGTTCGGAAAGAAGAAGCCGAACAGAGGATCGAAGAGAAAAAATCGCAGGAGTCTAACATAAGTTGTCTTTGTGAATAAGCAGGTGTTGCTGCAGGCTACCACCGCTCATGCTGTAGAGGTCTCCGGACTGAAGCGGAAACTGGAGCGGGCCGAGGAAGAGCTCGGTCTCATAAACAAGCAGCTGGAGGATAGCCAAGGTATGTGCTGATCTGCTGGTACCTTTTAAGAAAAAATGAAAAGTCCATCCAGACTGAGCTATCGTGAACTTTATTAGGGTCCCTGGCCGAGGTGGCAGCCCTCAGGAAGGCGCTGGCTGAGGCCGAGGACAAAGCGGCCAAGGAGCATGCCGTGAGTGAGAAGCATGAGGCCCAGGTCGACGAGGTGTAGCAACAGCTCTAGGACGCGATCAAGAGATTTGAGTCCTTGGAGCGTGATTGTAAGGCGCAAGAGTCCGAACTGGCAACGGCCCGCCGGAGCGCACAGGATGCACGAGCCGAAGCCCAGGACGCCCTCCAGGAAATTCAGGCGGCCAAGGATATTACGGCGGGTAATTCTTTCACCATGCAAAGCAAGTATCTAAAAGAAACATTCCATGTACTTATCCAAATTCGGGTTTTCCAGGGGCATTTGCGGATCTGCCGCGCAGTATATCTGATGCGGCCGAGTATTACAGAGCCGAAGAAGGGATGTCTACAGAGAAACTATTCTGGTCCCAGTATCTTGGACCCGAACATCCGTTGCCTTCACCGACCACCTGAAGTAGTTGGTCGAGCTGCACAAGTCGGCAGAGCTAGCCATGAAGGACCTGATAGTCCGACTGTGGCCTGCCGAGCCTATACCTAGTAGCTATTTCGGACTTATTAAGCGGCTTGTAAATGCCTGTCCGTGGCTTGAAACCGTGAAGCGGTCGGTCTGCATGGAAGGTGCATGTATGGCCTTTGCCCACGTCAAGACGCATTGGGCAAAGTTGGATGCCAAGAAGCTGATGACCGGGGGACCGCCGGAGGGCAAAGAGCATCGTCGACCTGAGCTCTATTTTGATGGCGTCCTGGAGGGGTCCCGCCTTGTGGCGGATCAATGTTCGAAGGATATGATTTTCCCATGAGAACATTTGTATTTTCTTGTCCTGTAATGTGGAGTAGTGATGTTATGTATTATAATGCTTATGATTTACATTTTACCTCCTGTGCGGCTGTTTATGAAATCTGAGAGTTGACCAGTCGTCGGCTTCTGCCCCCACGTAGATAGTACGGGGGTGTTCGGGATAAATCTAAACACTCTTTACTCCACATTCTAGTCCTTAAAGGAGGTGTTTAGCGCAACGAACAAGGCAATCAGACTATGCGGCCTTTACCACCCTCACTTAGCCATAGGAGTTTGACAATTTAAAAAAGTTGGCGAAGCCCCTGGTATTCGGAAGGCCGAACTAGGGGCGTTATACACGCCTAATTGGAGGGACCGACTCTTCGCATGAAGCGGTAAAAATCTCTAACAATTTGTAACTTCTCGAACAGCTGACCGGCTCTCGCCGCATCATGACAGTCAGTTTTTTGGCTTTCTCTACTGAGGTGCTCATCCGGAAGGACCGAGACACAATCATAGTAGTTCTCCCTTTACTACCCTAGCCGATATAGAGGAACGTAGGGTAGTAAGCACAGGAGCCGGGCAACCCAAGTATTGACCAAAGACATGATTCAGAGCTGATGCATATAGTGCTATAAGTTCAGGGTGCCGAACTATACTGAAAAAAGTGTTCAGACTTTTCTTGCCATAGAAGGGGGTGTAATGAAGCCCCTGGCGCAGTAATACGTACCTTAGTGTATGCGTGTAATATATAATATACACAGAGATGACGAAACAGGAAAATTAAGTAATAAGCTGACGTCACCATTTATCGATCATTGTGATGTAATTAGTACGTCGAGGTGTACTTTGTGCGAGTGATGCGATAAGCAAGTAAAGCTATTTGACATGTCGCAACCAAGGCCGAGCTACGTGCGGGTATGTAAAACAAGTATAGCAATCGTTTGATAGAGACCACCTGGGGATTCGCTTTTATGCCAGAGCTTCTTGCCTCCTTTGGTGTGTTCTGTAAGTGGGTCGTCCATATAGACCTTGAAAAGAGAAAAGACCCATGATAATAGAAAGAAAAAATAAAGGCGTGCGAATCCCAGGGTTGGTCAAGCCGCACTATGGATCACGAGCGAGTTATGCCTCCGTTAGTACCCATGAGGTTTGGGTGTGTCATTATGTACGCGTGGCACGGGTGCCTCCTTCCTTATCGGGGTTGGGACGGAGGCTGAATTTACTAATTCAGCTCTTGACGAACTGAACTACCCTTTCGTGGTGTAGTATGGACCTTCTTGACGATGTCCAGGGGTTCGGTGGCCGGATTATGGTGCCGCTTTAGAAGGCCGCTCTGTACTTCTGCTACTAGGGCTGCGGTATGTTCCTCTGTACGGAGGGAACATTCCATATTTCCATTTACTATAATGACGCCGCGTGGCCCGGGCATCTTGAGCTTGAGATAAGCATAATGTGGCACCGCGTTGAATTTGGCGAATGCGGTTCGTCTGAGCAGTGCGGCCGCTGCGGAAGGGGACGATGTCGAAGATTAGCTCTTCGCTTCGGAAGTTATCCGGGGAACCGAAGACCACCTCCAGCGTGATTGAGCCCGTACAGCGGGCTTCCACACCTGGTATAACTCCTTTAAAGGAAGTTATCATAGGCTTGATTCGTGAGGGATTAATGCCCATTTTGCATATTGTATCCTGATAGAGCAGGTTGAGGCTGCTACCACCGCCCACTAGGACTCGTGTCATGTGAAATCCGTCGATGATTGGGTCCAACACCAATGCGGCCGAACCGCCGTGACAGATACTAGTTGGATGATCACTATGATCGAAGGTGATCTGGAATGACCACCATGGGTTGAATTTTGGGGCGACTGGCTCTACCGCGTAAACGTCCCTAAGTGCGCGCTTGCGCTCCCTTTTGGGGATGTGTGTAGCGTGTATCATGTTCACCGTGTTGACTTGAGGCAGGAATTTCTTCTGCCCCCCGTTGTTTGGCTACTGAGGTTCCTCGTCTTCATCCTTGCTCTGCGATTCCCCTTCCTTGTTTCCGCTATTTACCTTGCTGGCTTGCTTAAGGACCCGACAATCTCTGGTAGTATGGTTGGCCGGTTTTTCTGGGGTGCCATGTATTTGGCAAGGATGATTGAGTATGCGGTCCAAGCTGGATGGTCCTCCGCCGTTCCTTTTATAGGGCTTCTTTCGCTGGCCGGATTTGGAGCCGCTGAATCCGGCGTGAACTGTGGTGTCATCGGTATAATCGCCATTGCTTCGGCATTTGTGTCTGTTGCGCCGGAGCTTGCTATTGCTATTTTTTTGCCTCGGAGGGGCCTGCTTTGTTGGCTGTGTTTGTGCTGCGAGCCAGCCAACTGTCTTCTCCCACGCAAAAGCGAGTCATAAGTGCCGTGAGGGCTCCCATGGATCTGGGCTTTTCTTGGCCGAGGTGGCGGGCTAGCCATTCATCACGGATGTTGTGTTTAAAGGCCGCTAGGGCTTCGGCATCCGGACAGTCAACGATCTGGTTCTTTTTGGTTAGGAACCTAGTCTAGAATTTTCTGGCTGATTCACCAGGTTGTTGAACTATGTGGCTTAAGTCGTCGGCATCGGGTGGCCGGACATATGTACCTTGGAAGTTGTCAAGAAAGGCCTCTTCTAGGTCCTCCCAGCTGCCGATGGAATTCTCAGGCAGGCTATTCAGCCAGTGTCTAGATGGCCCTTTGAGTTTCAGTGGGAGGTATTTGATGGCGTGGAGGTCGTTTCCCCGGGCCATGTGGATGTGGAGAATAAAGTCCTCAATCCATATCGGGGGTCGGTTGTTTCGTCATATGATTCGATATTGATGGGCTTGAACCCCTCGGGGAATTCGTGGTCCAACACCTCATCTGTAAAGCAGAGAGGGTGTGCAAAGCCTCTATATCGGGCCGCATCACGGCGCACTCCTGATGGAGTGTGTCTGCGGTTATCGGCCCGGGTGTGACTAGGTTTGTCACGCCCGAATAGGTAGCCGTCATCCCGAGTCGAGGAGCGTCCTCATGATCCGTATATTGATCTGATGTGTCCTTCTCTGCTGTCCAGCTCCTGGCAAAGGTCGTATGTATGGTCCCGAGCTGTTATGTCCCTGTTTTTGCGAGGTGGTGGGGCGAGCTGTTGTTCGGCCTGAGTTGTCGCTTTATCCCAACTGCGGGGTGGTCAGTCCGCCGCACTATCCCGACCGCGTGGTGGTCGGTCCGCATTGCGTGAGGGAGGTATGGGATTTGGTGCTTCCTCAAAGAACTGAGGTAGCAGTCTACGCTTTGGGTAACTCTTGACTTGGCGCTTGAGGCCGTATTCTTCGGCTGCCAGGACGTCGGTCCACCTGTCAATGAGCAAGTTTTGATCGGCCTGAAGCTGCTGCTGCTTATTCTTCAGGCTTCTTGCATTGGCTATTAGCTGACGCTTGAAGCGTTCCTGCTCGAGGGGTGCCTTAGGTACAATGAAGTCCTCACTGCCGAGGCTCTCATCGTCCTCGGAGACTAGACGATAACTGTCATCGTGTGGGTCATTGGGCATGGTTTGATTATCAGGGTTATCTTGCCGTTGTCTTGTTCCTCCTATTCAGATGCAGCTCCAACAGGGTCTTCATTGTTTTCGCCGTCGCCCGGAGTGCTGTTCTCTCCGGTGCCAGTATTCCGGTCATTTGAGTGATGAGGCTTAGAGCGGCGTTTAGGGCGCCAACGCTTGGACTGTGTCTCAGGAGATTTATTCGCAACCGGATCTCCTTTGTCATTGTCGCTAGCTTTTTTAGGTGTGTCGACCGTGTACACATCATACGAAGAGGTGGCCGTCCAATGTCCAGTAAATGGAGGGTTTTGGGCTTGCTCTTGGTCGGCATCGTCATCCATACCGTCGATGTCTTCGGAGCCATAATCGAGCACGTCGGTTAAATCATCGACAGTGGCTATGAAGTGGGTGGTGGGTTGGAAACAAAATTTCCCATCATCAGCCTTTGGTTTGAACCGAACATAGTTCGGCTGTGAGTCCTTCTCTAAGGACAGGTTCTTTAAAGAGCTTAGTACATCACCTAAGGGTGAATGCTGGAAGATGTCTGCGGAGCTAAATTCGAAAATCGATAACCGATCCAGCTCGGTGTCCACAGGCGTACCCGATTTGGAACTCATAGCTGGAAACGAGTCCGGAGTTCCATTGTCGTAGATATCGCGAGGTGCCGAGTCCGTGTGCGGCTCCAACGCCAGGGACTCTGTGGCTTCGGATGACACGATTTGCTCTGGTTCTAAGGCCGTTGCAGCAGCAGGGACCATCCTCTGGATGTGATCTGGTGACAGATTTAGGTCATGTTCATCGGAGCGAGGGGGAGCGATTGCTGCGGTATCAAATCCATTGAAGATCAAGTCTCCACAGATATCCGTGACGTAGCTTAGGCTTCCAAATCTGACCCAGTGGCCAGGGGCATAGCTATCGATCTGCTCCAGATGGCCAAGCGAGTTGGCCCGCAGTATGAAGTTGCCGAACACGAAAATTTGTCCTGGGAGGAAGGTTTCTCCTTGGATTGCATCGCTGTAGACGATTGAAGGAGCCATCGAACCTTTCGCGGACGGCACACTGGAACTCTCAATGAAAGCACCAATGTCGGTGTCAAAACCGGCGATATCGGGTAGGGGGTCCCGAACTGTGCGTCTAGGATCAATGGTAACAGGAGAGAGGGGACACAATGTTTACCCAGGTTCGGGCCCTCTCTATGGAGGTAATACCCTACGTCCTGCTTGATTGATATTGATGAATATGGGTGTTACAAGAGTTGATCTACCACGAGATCGTGATGGCTAAGCCCTAGAAGCCTAGCCTATAGAACTATGGTAATGAATGTGCCCTTTCCGGACTATCCCCTCCGGTTTATATAGACACCGGGGGGATCTAGGGTTTACATAGAGTCGGTTACATGAGGAGGAATCTTCATAGTCGGTCGCAAAGCTTTCCTTCCATGCCAAGGAGAGTCCAATCCGGACTCAGGTATAGTCTTCGGCCTTCATGTCTTCACAGCCCATCAGTCCGACCCACTAGATAACAGGTCGGACGCCCGAGGACCCCTTAGTCCAGGACTCCCTCAGAGGCTGCTACAGGAGGTGGCGGACGCCCCTCCAAGCCCAAACCAAATTGGACAAGGGGTGGGGGCGCGGCCCCCCTTTCCCCTTTCCCCTTTCCCCTCTCCATTGGATGGAAGGGGCGGGGGTCGAATCCTACTTGGATTGGGAGTCCAAGTAGGACTCCCCCCTTTGGCGCGCCCGCTTGGGCCGGCCTCCTCCTCCCCCTCCTTTATAAACGTGGGCAGGGGGGCACCCTGAAGACACAACAGTTGTTTCTTAGCCGTGTGCGGTGCCCCCCTCCATAGTTTACTCCTCCTGTCATAGCGTCGTAGTGCTTAGGCGAAGCCCTGCATGGATCACATCACCATCACCGTCACCATGCCGTCGTGCTGTCCGAACTTTCCCTCGACCCTCTACTGGATCAAGAGCTCAAGGGACGTCATTGAGTTGAACGTGTGTTGAACACGGAGGTGTCGTACGTTCGATACTTGGATCGGTTGGATCGTGAAGACGTTCGACTACATCAACCGCGTTAACCTACGCTTCTACTTTCAGTCTATGAGGGTACATGGACACACTCTCCCTGTCTCGTTGCAATGCATATCCTAGATAGATCTTGCGTGATCGTAGGATATTTTTTTTGAAATTGCATGCTACATTCCCCAACAGTTGCTGCTCCGGCTCTCGCTCACGTTGTTGCTGCTGCTGCTGCTGCTGCTTCGGCTCTCGCTCGCGTTGCAGGTCTGTTCTTGCTGTTGGTCATGCTTCTGCACTGCTCTTGCTTTCGTTCATGCTGCTGCTCTGCTCTGCTGTTGTTGTTGGTCATGATGCTGCTCCACTCTTGCTGTCGGCCGCATTGCTGCTCCGTTCTTTCTCTCATTTGTGCTGCTGCTCCGCTCTTGCTCTCGTTCATGCTGCTGCTCCGCTATTGCTCTCGTTCATGCTGATGCTCTGCTCTTTCTCTCGCTTGCGCTACTGATGCTGCTGCTGCACGACCTGCAACAGCTATAGGAGTTGCTGCTTTAGCACTCGCTCACAGTGATGTTGCACGAGCTGCTCTCTGCTAGTGTGTTTCCTGCTCGAGGTTGCTCATTTAGATCACTGCTTCTCTGCTACCAGTGCTCGAACACCCTAAACTTCTATTGCAGTGCTCTGCTACTAGTTCAATCAGTTTCGTCAGTAAAATCCAGTTTCGACATTAAAATTCAGAATCAACTGTAAAGTTCAGTTTCTTCAGTTAAGTTCAGAGTCAACAGTATTTACAACATCTGTCGGAGCGGTCGTGGGGCGGCTGATGCATTTTACATCTAGCACTTTTTGGTGATGTATTTTACATCATCTATTGCAGATGCTATTAGACTCCCACTTCAGATTAACATTCTCTGTCTTGTCCTGCTTCAACCTCGCCGTCGTACACCTCATCGGAGCTGCTCCAACGACAAAATCGTTCATCACAGCAGAGCAGTACCCTCGGCGCCATCTCCAGAGGCCTCAGATCTCTTCCCCGCCTCCGACAGTCACACCAACATCACCATCCTCCACGTCCAACCCAATGATGCTGAGGTCGACAAGCACTACAAAAAAATACACTTCTGTGATGATACGTGTTTGTCACAATAGGTCACGTTTTCTGTCATGCATGTACATCCATGACAATTTTATGACACAATCAAGATTGTCATCCGTGTGCTGTCGTAGAAGTGTTCCATGACATTACCAAAATTATCATCACGGAAGTGTCCACTTCCATGACGATAAATGGCACGTCATGGAAGTGCTTTCGTCAAGGGTGACCGACACGTGGCATCCACCATAACGGGTCGCCGTTAAGCTACCGGGTCCGGTTTTGGATCCGATAACCCGCTAACAGCTTGGAACAATGAGGATTTTCCACGTGTAAAATTCTCATTGGCCGGAGGAAACACGTGTTGGCTCACTGTTGGGACAGATGTCATCCATTCATTGAATAGGAGGAACTTATGATACGTCGACATGTGGCACAGCCCAACAGAGGCCCATTCCGGTGAAAAGGCCGGCCCGTTTGACTTGGTCAAAAGGTAACGGGCCGGCCCACGGAAAGCCTGTTAACGGACTATTCGTATATAGCCCATTTACGACTCGCTAACTCACGACCCGTTATGGCCTATTGGAATTAAGCCCAGTAGCTTCATCTGGGCCATCCAATATGATTCCAGCTCGTTGTAACTTCCGGCCCATGTATGGCCCATGATGTCTTTCGGCCCATACGAGGCCATTTGTAACTCTTGGCCCATTAACGGCCATGGTGAATCTGGCCTGCAATGAACAGTGTACCGCCTTACACCCATTAACGGCCCATTATTCCATTGGGCCATTCCCAACCCTTGTTATCTTTCGGCCTTCTCAGGGCCCATTTATTCTTGGGCTCATTTCTAGCATCCGGTTACTTATGGCCTGTTACTGACCTTTTCTGCTTGTGGGCCAAATTTAGCCCATGGTTTCAACCGTCCCGTTTGTGGCCGTTAATCCGTTGGGCCGTTTTCATAGCATCATCAAATACGGCCGATTAACGACGACCCATTATTGTCGGCCCATGAACAGACAATTCCAAATCTAGCCTGTTTACGGCCCATGATGCGGTCTGTTATTGGCCCATGTTTGGCCGATCGATCATACGGCCCATAGAAGACCCATTGATGCTACGTCCTAGAGAAGTCCCATTGTTTCTATGGCCCGTAGGAGGCCCATGGTAACTACAGTAAATATGTAGTCCATGGTTATTGTGGCCTAGTTTTAAAAAATAGGTTATTGCGGCCACTAGCAAACCGCGTAAAAAGAACTGCACTGACTAAAAGCAAACAAATAAACAAGACAACAAGGAAATAAATACGCAAGCAACTTATGCTAGGCTATCATGGCTATTATACATATTACATCCACTAGGCATCAAAGTTCGCCACTAGTGCAAATATAGGGAACAAAGCAGCATATCATATACACTAGTTGTCAAAGTTGGAGACCAGTGCAAATAAACGCCGCAACAAAACAAGTCCAGAACTGAAACCACTTCAGAAGAGCTCAAGAAACAATATCCTGGGTATCCATAATGCTGGCAAGATGCTTAGCAAGCTTATTAACTTTCTCTTGTTTGGCGCTTAAATCCTCCAGCACTTGTTGTTGCACCAGAAAGTATGCATCTAAATTCTCCAGGGACTTCCTCAGTCCTTCGGCTTCCTATCGCATAACATCTGATCGATGTCTTTCAACTTGAAGTTGAGACTCAAGAAGCCAAACTAATTCAGGCAGCGAGTTCGAAGAGCTGGTGCCAGCAGTAGTAGCAAGTAACTCGAACACTACATCAAGACAAGACTTTGGGGTTGTCTCAGTGTCTTCATATAATTTTTTATCAGCTTTCTTGGAGACCATCAGGGATGTCTCACTATCTTGAACCTTATCTACATTAGTCCCCTTATGATTGCATAACAGGGTACTCTTCTCCCATATTTTATCTGCGTTCTAAAAGAGAAACAAACAAACACATCACATGTTTACCATGTTGTATATGAAAATCATTTTGGTAAACCAGTTCAGTAGTAAGGTGGACAGGATAACAACATGAAACAAACATATATCTATGTAGTATGGTCATTGTATGGTCTATAGCATTCTAGTTTATGTTGCCAAATCAAGATAGAGACAGTTCGAATCATATCTATTTAAGACAAAGCAACATAGACAAAATATAAGTGTGGGAAACTACACAACAATAACAACACTTGTAATGTGCGTGGCATGAGAACATAACTGTTTATTCAATTGAAACTAAAATCAACATAGAGCAAGTTACAACAGCAAACATGTTAAAGAAACAGGTTTAAAACATAGCTATTGCGCCATTGGAGTTTCAATTGCATCCTTCAAATTTGAAATTAGTTGGTATTAGTAAATATAGTGATGCAAGAGCAAAGTAGCATGAACCATAGCTGCGGTACCTAACCTGGGAACAATTCTTCTTCTGCTTTAAGCGTTGACTTGAGGTTTGGAGTGGTGGTCCTCGTGATTTGGGCACTGCAGTTGCCTTACTAATTGCTCGTGTTTGGGTGCTCTGTGGTGGAGACGGTGTTGTGTCAACTGGAACTGGGGTACTATCTGCTAGGGTTGGGGTTAGAAGGGGTGTAGCTGGTTCTCTGTCCAACTAGGTAGGGGTACAATTTGCATGAGTCCGGGTTATGTGTGGTGGGGCTGGTTCTTGGGCAAGTACAACCGTGGTTCTATCTGCATCGACTGGTAGCACGATCTTTTCTGAAGACAGTGTTTTTACTCCCACAGATACTGCCATCACCCCCTCCAATTGAAATGGTTGATAAACAAGAAAAGTAATTGAATGTACAGACATTGTAAGATAGACAGGTGAATGGATAGTAGGGAAGAAAACAGGACATGAAATAATTCACATTTATGTTGTCTAACCAACCAGAATAGCAGGACATAATTTCACATATATGATGGCTAATTAAACAGGATAGCATGACACAATTTCACATGTATGAGGGCTAACTAAACAGGGTAGAATGACGTACTTCAAAATATGATGACTATGTAAACAGGATGACATGATATAACTATACGATGTGTCTATTTAAGTGGTTGGCATGCCATAAATCACAAACATGTCATCGATGGAAACATGATGGCATGATATAATTCACGGATAGAATGACATAATTCAAAATATGATGACTATGTAAACAGCATGAGATGATATAACTATATTATGTCTTTAGAAAATGGGTTGGCATGCCATAATTCAGATACATGCTGTCTATGTAAACATCATGGCATGATATAATTCAAATATATAATTTATATACTAAGCGAGTGAGCAGAGGGCAATCACATATGTGATGTGTCAACTAAGGAGATGGCATTCAATATTGTGTATATGATGTAAAAACCAAGCATTGCAATACAACATATGCATGATATGAGTAATATAACCCTGCCAAGTTTGAGCATACACCTCAGGGGGATAATAGGACTGGTCATCTGCCTCTGGATCCTCCTGTGAAGAGCTATCTATAACCAACAAGATATCTGCTTCAGCAGGCAGCATTGTCTGCTCTGAAGACCTTGTTTTCACTCCAGATTTCTCCATCACCAATTCAAATGGCTAATGCACAGGAAGATCAGTTGAATATACACACATTGTTGACAAATGCAACGAGAAATACAAAAAGGACGATATCATTTACATATATGACACTTGGCTAAACAACATGGCATTGCATAATTCACATATATAATGCCTTGCAACAAGATAACATTGCATAATTCACATATATAATGTCTTGCAACAAGATGTCATTGCATAATTCACATATATGGTAATTAGACACAAAACATGTCTTAACTAAGAAAATGACATAGCAATGCAAGATACCATATGCACTATATGAGCAAGATAACCCTGCCAAGTTAGAGCATGCACCTCGGGGGGGATAGGACTGGTCATCTGTCTCTGAATCCTCCTCTAAGGAGCTATCCGTAACCAGCAAGATATGTGCTTCATCACATAGCATTGTCTGCTCTGAAGACCTTGTTTCCACTCCAGATTTTTCCATGACCGTGCCAAATGGCTGATGCATAGGAAGAGTAATTGAATGTACTAAAATTGTTGACAAATTTAACACATAATAAAAAATGATGGCATGATATAATTCACATATAAGATGACTGGCTAACGAGGGTGGCATTGCAAAATTCCCATATATGATGCCTGGCTAAACAAGATGGCATTACATGATTCACATATACGATAAAGAAACTAAGCAGATGGCATTCACACAAAGCATGTCTAAACTAAGCAGATGACATATTTGATGTATAAAGTAAGCAATGCAAGGCACAATATGCATGATATTACCAACATCAGCATGCCAAGTTAGAGCGAAGACCTCAGGGGGTAAATAGGAGTGGTCTTCTCCTTCCGAACCCCCCTCAGAACAATTATCTTCCTCTTAATTACAATCCGAAATGGGTGGAGGGGGCTCTGCCTTTGCGCCCACCATGGAGCGACGTTTGCATGAAATTTTATTGCCACGCAAGGCTCGTCTCTTTTGATCTACATGTTCAGTTCCATTGTGTACAATAACTAACATGCATAGGAATAAAACATAGTGAGATTATGTAAGGAGTGCATGCACAAATCCAGAGTGATGGTAGCAAACTGTGGATGGACCCAAAGCCAATGATAGCAGGCAGATAATAGCTTTAGTCAAAAAATACAGATAATGGCTCCTTTAATGTTTGTTTGCACCCAACATGAAACTCATAGTAGACACCCAAGATTAACCAGATAGTAGACATATAGTACTGATTGGTGCCCCAATATGTACCCCACAACCATTTAAAAACTCAAGTTTCAGCATTAGTTTGGACCCGACTCAAAGTTTAATTGGTGAACATGACGATAAAGTAGCATGTCATTATATTAAGCGATGCATAACGTAAGCAGACATGAAAGAGTGCGATCTCTCTTGCAGACCCGTGTAGTCCTCAAGGTCATCTGCTCAGTTGATGATGGTAATGCAGTTGTTGTGGCTGCTGGTGGCGGGGAAGAAGATCTGAGGCGATGAAAGACAGTCTGGAGAGCGGATCCCTGCTATGGTGAACCCTTCCGTCATTGGAGCAGTTGAGCTTGGGTGGAACACATCGCAGCAGGAAAAGGACAAACCACACAAGGTTTTCTTTGACACATATATGTAACAGAAGTAATTGTGTAAGGGCTTGTTTGAGTTTGAGTATTCTAACAATGCAGGGATAGGAAATAGACAGGAATAGGATAGGAATACACGTGCAAAACAGAGAATTTAAAAACACAGAATTTCTGCCAATCTGGGTGTTTGGTTCACAAGAATTGGAAGATCACATGATGCAAAGAAGCATGGTGAGATTAAGTCAAACCACAAGAAAATGTATGGTTATAATGCTATTATGCTACTATCTCTTAGTCGTGTGCTTCATGAATAGGAATTTGAAAAGGAGGACAAGTGGAAATTAAAATTCCTACGGTTTTTCTTTCAAGGAGACACTAAAGGAACAAACCCTACAGTTTTCCTTTGCTCCATTCCTCTGAGCCAAATGCATGAATAGTAGTACCATAGGAAACTTTCCAATTCCTGTGTTTTTCTTTATTTTTCCTTTGAAGCACTGGCGATTCTAGTAGGCAGGCTTGAGTAAGGAAAAGCCTACACTCCAAAAATGTTTTTGTCCAAGGTGGGACAGGATCGCGCTTAGCACCAACACGGGTGAGGATATCCTCCGCCTCATTGTTTTCCCGAGCCACATGGTGGAATTCAAGCCCCTCGAATCGAGCTGACATTTTGAGGACGACATTGCGATATGCCGCCATTTTCGGATCCTTGGCATCGAAGTCTCCATTTATTTGAGATATTGCAAGGTTCGAGTCCCCACGCACCTCCAGGCGTTGAATGCCCATGGAAACTTCCATCTGGAGACCATGTAATAGGGCCTCGTATTCGGCTGCGTTGTTGGAGCCTGTGTATAGTATTTGGAGTACGTATTGGACTGTACCTCTAGTGGGGGACGTCAGGACGACGCCAGCCCCCAGACCAGCCAGCATTTTAGAGCCGTCAAAGTGCATGATCCAATTGGAGTACGCGCCGTACTCTTTAGGGAGTTTGGCTTCTGTCCACTCGGCGATGAAATTGGCCAGTACTTGCGACTTAATGGCTTGCCGTGGTTTATATGTTATGTCGAACGGGAGGAGCTCGATAGCCCATTTGGCAATCCGGCCCGTGGCATCGCGGTTGTTTATTATGTCGTTGAGTGGTACTTCTGAGGCCACCGTAATTGAACACTCTTGAAAGTAGTGTCGTAATTTCTGGGATGCCATGAATACCGTGTATGCTATCTTTTGATAATGTGGGTACCGTGATTTGCATGGAGTGAGGACCGTGGATACATAATATACTGGCTTTTGAAGTGGGAATTTATGTCCGTCCGTCTCTCGTTTGACGACGAGCACTGCGCTTACAACTTGGTGAGTTGCCGCTATATATAACAACATTGGTTCGCCGACATTTGGTGCGGCCAAGATTGGGTTGGTGGCCAGGATGGCTTTTATTTCTTCCAATACGGCTGTGGCTGCGTCCGTCCACTCGAAGTGTTCGGTGCGCCGAAGAAGGCGATAAAGGGGGAGTGCCTTTTCTCCTAATCGGGAGATAAAGCGGCTTAAGGCCGCCACACATCCAGTTAACTTCTGGATTTGCATGAGGTTAGTTGGGATAGCCAACTGCGATAGAGCTCGGATTTTAGCCGGATTTGCTTCAATTCCTCTACTAGAGACGATGTAGCCCAGGAGCTTTCCGGTGGGTACGCCAAAAACGCATTTTTCCGGATTGAGCTTAATGTCATATGTTCGGAGTTGTCGAACGTGAGCCCCAAGTCGTCTATTAAGGATTCGACGTGTCTGGTTTTAATGACCACATCGTCTACGTATGCCTCCACTGTTTTGCCGATCTGCTTTTCCAGACATGTCTGAATCATGCGCTGATACGTTGCGCCGGCGTTTTTGAGCCCGAAGGGCATTGTGTTAAAACATAAGGGGCCGTATGGAGTGATAAATGCTATTGCGGCTTGTTCGGACTCCGCCATCTTAATTTGGTGGTAACCGGAGTATGCGTCGAGGAAGCACAATGAGTCGTGTCCTGCGGTGGCGTCGATAATTTGATCGATGCGAGGGAGGGGGAAGGGATCCTTTGGGCATGCCTTATTAAGGTCCTTGAAGTCGACACATAGGCGCCAGGATTTGTCCTTCTTTGGTACCATCACCAGGTTTGCTAGCCAGTCCGGATGTTTTATTTCTCTAATGAATCCAGCCTCCAGTAACTTGGCTAGATCCTCTCCCATGGCTTGTCGCTTAGGTTCGGAGAAACACCGAAGAGTCTGCTTGACCGGCTTGAATCCCTTTAGAATGTTAAGGCTATGCTCGGCCAACCTGCGTGCAATTCCTGGCATGTCTGAAGAATCCCAGGCGAATATGTCCCAATTCTCGCACAGGAACTCCCGTAGTGCGGCGTCTACAGCGGAGTTTAACTGTGCCCCAATGGATGCTGTTTTTGTGGGGTCCGTTGGATGGACTTGGAATTTGACTATTTCATCTGCTGGTTTAAAAGAGGTGGACTTGGATCTTTTGTCGAGTATCACGTCGTCCCTGTCCACTGTGGAGCGCAGCGTAGTTAATTCCTCTGCCGCAAGGGCTTTGGATAATGCCTCGAGGGCTAGTGCGGCCGTTTTGTTCTCGGCGCGGAGTGCTATGTCTAGATCACTAGCTAGAGTGATGGTTCCATTGGGCCCAGGCATTTTGAGCTTCATGTACCCGTAATGGGGTATGGCTTGGAAGATCGTGAATGCCTCCCGCCCTAGAAGGGTGTGGTATCCGCTACTGAACGGGGCCACTTGGAATGTAATTTCTTCGGACCTATAATTCTCCGGAGTGCCGAATACCACATCTAGTGTGATTTTCCCAGCGCAACGTGCCTCCTGATACGTCCATTTTGCATCATGCTTTTATATCGATATTTATTGCATTATGGGTTGTTATTTCACATTATGTCACAATACTTATGGCTATTGTCTCTTATTTTATAAGGTTTACATAAGGAGGGAGAATGCTGGCAGCTAGAATTCTGGGCTGGAAAAGGAGCAAATATTAGAGACCTATTCTGCACAACTCCAAAAGTCCTGAAACTCCACGGAATACCTTACAATAAATAATGAAAAATCCTCGCCAAAGATGAAAACCAGGGGGCCCACACCCTGTCCACGAGGGTGGGGGTGTGCCCCTACCTCGTGGGCCCCCTAGTGGCTCTCCGATGACCATCTTTTGCTATATGAAGTCTTTCATCAAGAAAAAAAACCAGAAGCAACCTTTCAGGATGAAACTCCGCCGCCACTAGGCGGAACCAATCTAGGGCTCCGGCAGAGTTGTTCTGCCGGGGAAACTTCTCTCCCGGAGGGGGACATCATCGCCATCGTCATCACCAACGCTCCTCTCATCGGGAGAGGGCAATCTCCATCAACATCTTCATCAGCACCATCTCATCTCAAAACCCTGGTTCATCTCTTGTATCCAATTCTTGTCTCCAAGTCCGGGATTGGTGCTAGTAGGTTGCTAGTAGTGTTAATTACTCCTTGTAGTTGATGCTAGTTGGTTTAATTGGTGGAAGATCATATGTTCAGATCCTTTATGCATATTATTACCTCTCTGATTATGAACATGAATATGCTTTGTGAGTAGTTACGTTTGTTCCAGAGGACAAGGGAGAAGTCTTTCTATTAGTAGTCATGTGAATTTAGTATTTGTTCGATATTTTATTGAGATGTATGTTGTCTAGCCTCTAGTGGTGTTATGTGAACGCCGACTACATAACACTTCACCATTGTTTGGGCCTAGAGGAAGGCACTGGGAAGTAATAAGTAGATGATGGGTTGCTAGAGTGACAGAAGCTTAAACCCTA
Source organism: Triticum aestivum (assembly GCF_018294505.1). Classification (NCBI taxonomy): domain Eukaryota; kingdom Viridiplantae; phylum Streptophyta; class Magnoliopsida; order Poales; family Poaceae; genus Triticum; species Triticum aestivum. The sequence continues at coordinate 435,741,387 of NC_057794.1, forward strand.
GTTTATGTGTTGCTTCGTAAGGGGCTGATTTGGATCCATATGTTTCATGCTATGGTTAGGTTTACCTTAATGCTTTTTTTGTAGTTGCGGATTCTTGCAATATAGGTTAATCATAAGTGGGATGCTTGTTCAAGTAAGAACAGCACCCAAGCACCGGTCCACCCACATGTCAAATTATCAAAGTACCGAACGCGAATCATATGAACATGATGAAAACTAGCTTGACGATATTCCCATGTGTCCTCGGGAGCGCTTTTCCTTATATAAGAGTTTGTCCAGGCTTGTCCTTTGCTACAAAAAGGATTGGGCCACCTTGCTGCACTTTATTTACTTTTGTTACTTGTTGCTCGTTACAAATTATCTTATCACAAAACTATCTGTTACCACTTATTTCAGTACTTGTAGAGAATACCTTGCTGAAAACCGCTTATCATTTCCTTCTGCTCCTCGTTGGGTTCGACACTCTTACTTATCGAAAGGACTACGATAGATCCCCTATACTTGTGGGTCATCAAGACTCTTTTCTGGCGCCGTTGCCGGGGAGTGAAGCGCCTTTGGTAGGTGGAATTTGGTAAGGAAAAATTTATATAGTGTGCTGAAATTTACTGTCACTTGTTACTATGGAAAGTAATCCTCTGAGGGGCTTGTTCGGGGTATCTTCACCCCGACCAGTAGAGCAAAGAGTTGCTCCTCAACCTACTGAACCTATTGAAAATGGAAATTCCTTATGAGTATCCTTCGGGTATGATAGAAAAACTGCTAGCTAATCCTTTTACAGGAGATGGAACAAAGCATCCTGATGAACACCTAATATATGTGGATGAAGTTTGTGGATTATTTAAGCTTGCAGGTATACCCGATGATGTTGCTAAGAAGAAGGTCTTCCCTTTATCTTTGAAGGGAGACGCATTGACATGGTATAGGCTATGTGATGATACGAGATCATGGAACTATAGAAGATTGAAATTGGAATTTCATCAAAAGTATTACCCTATGCATCTTGTTCATCGTGACCGCAATTATATATATAATTTTTGGCCTCGCGAAGGAGAAAGCATCGCTCAAGCTTGGGGGAGGCTTAAATCAATGTTATATTCATGCCCCAATCATGAGCTCCCAAGAGAAACAATTCTTCAAAAAATTTATGCTCGGCTTTCTGAAAATAATCGCACCATGCTCGATACTTCTTGTGCTGGCTCTTTTATGATGAAGACTATTGGATTTAGATGGGATTTATTGGATAGAATTAAATGCAACTCTGAAGATTGGGATCTCGACAAAGGTAAGGAGTCAGGTATGACACCTAAGTTTGATTGTGTTAAATCTTTTATGGATACCGATATTTTCCGTAAGTTTAGCACTAAATATGGACTTGATTCTAAGATAGTAGCTTCTTTCTGTGAATCTTTTGCTACTTATGTTGATCTCCCTAAGGAGAAGTGGTTTAAATATCATCCTCCCATAGAAGTAAAGGTAGCTGCACCTATTAAAGTTGAAGAAAAGACTGTCACTTATAATGATCCTATTGTTCCTACTTGTTATGTTGAGAAACCACCTTTCCCTATTAGGATAAAGGATCATGCTAAAGCTTCAACTGTGGTTCATAAAAGCAATATTAAAACATATACACCTCCTGAGCAAGTTAAAGTAGAACCTAATATTGCTATTGTTAAAGATCTCTTGTCTGATAATATTGATGGGCATGTTATTCAGTTCTGCGGTGAAACTGCTAGAATTGCTAAACCTTGTGCTAAAGATAAAAATAGACATGTGGTAGGCGTGCCTGTTATTTCTATTAAAATAGGAGATCATTGTTATCATGGCTTATGTGATATGGGTGCTAGTGCTAGTGCAATACCTATTGACGTATACAAAGAAATTATGCATGAAATTGCACCTGTTGAGTTAGAAGAAATTGATGTCACCATTAAACTTGCTAATAGAGATACTATTTCACCAATGGGAATTGTTAGAGATGTTGAAGTCTTGTGTGGGAAAACTAAATATCCTGCTGATTTTCTTGTTCTTGGTTCCCCACAAGATAGCTTTTGTCCCATTATATTTGGTAGACCCTTCTTGAATATTATTAATGCTACCATAGATTGCACAAGGGATGTTGTTACTGTCGGCTTAGATGATATGACTCATGAGTCTAATTTCTCTAAATTTAGTAAACAACACCGTGAAGAAGAATTGCCTAGTAAGGATGAAATTATTGGTCTTGCTTCTATTTCCGTACCTCCTAGTGATCCTTTAGAACAATATTTGCTAGACCATGAGAATGATATGTTTATGAATGAAAGAAGGGAAATAGATGAAGTATTCTTTAAACAGGAACCTATTCTGAAACACAATTTGCCTGTTGAAATCCTAGGGGATCCCCCTCCACCTAAGGGTGATCCCGTGTTTGAGCTTAAACCGTTGCCTGATAATCTTAAATATGCTTATCTTGATGAAAAGAAGATATATCCTGTTATTATTAGTGCTAACCTTTCAGAGCATGAAGAAGAAAGATTATTGAAAACTCTGAAGAAGCACCGTGCTGCTATTGGATATACTCTTGATGATCTTAAGGGCATTAGTCCCACTCTATGTCAACATAAAATAAATTTGGAAGCAGATGCCAAACCAGTTCGTGATCCTCAACGACGTCTGAATCCTAAAATGAAAGAAGTGGTAAGAAAAGAAATACTAAAGCTTCTGGAGGCAGGTATAATTTATCCCGTTGCTGATAGTCAGTGGGTAAGTCATGTTCATTGTGTCCCTAAGAAGGGAGGTATTACTGTTGTTCCTAATGATAAAGATGAATTGATTCCACAAAGAATTATTACAGGTTATAGGATGGTAATTGATTTCCGCAAATTAAATAAGGCTACTAAGAAAGATCATTACCCCTTACCTTTTATCGATCAAATGCTAGAAAGATTATGCAAACATACACATTACTGCTTTCTAGATGGTTATTCTGGTTTCTCTCAAATACCTGTGTCGGCTAAAGATCAATCAAAGACTACTTTTACATGCCCTTTTGGTACTTTTGCTTATAGACGTATGCCTTTTGGTTTATGTAATGCACCTGCTACCTTTCAAAGATGCATGATGGCTATATTCTCTGACTTTTGTGAAAAGATTTGTGAGGTTTTCATGGACGACTTTTCCGTCTATGGATCTTCTTTTGATGATTGCTTGAGCAATCTTGATCGAGTTTTGCAGAGATGTGAAGAAACTAATCTTGTCTTGAATTGGGAAAAGTGCCACTTTATGGTTAATGAAGGTATTGTCTTGGGGCATAAAGTTTCTGAAAGAGGTATTGAAGTTGATAAAGCCAAGGTTGATGCTATTGAAAAGATGCCATGTCCCAAGGACATCAAAGGTATAAGAAGTTTCCTTGGTCACGCCGGATTTTATAGGAGGTTCATTAAGGACTTCTCAAAAATTTCTCGGCCTCTGACTAATTTATTACAAAAAGATATACCATTTGTCTTTGATGATGATTGTGTAGAAGCATTTGAAATACTTAAGAAAGCATTAGTCTCTGCACCTATTGTTCAGCCACCTGATTGGAATTTACCCTTTGAAATTATGTGTGATGCTAGCGATTATGCTGTAGGTGCTGTTCTAGGGCAAAGAGTTGATAAGAAATTAAATGTTATCCATTATGCTAGTAAGACTCTAGACAATGCTCAAAGAAATTATGCTACTACTGAAAAAGAACTTTTAGCAGTTGTATTTGCTTGTGATAAGTTCAGACCTTATATTGTTGATTCTAAAGTAACTATCCACACTGATCATGCTGCTATTAAATATCTTATGGAGAAGAAAGATGCTAAACCTAGACTTATTAGATGGGTTCTCTTGCTACAAGAATTTGATTTGCATATTGTTGATAGAAAAGGAGCTGAGAACCCCGTTGCAGACAACTTATCTAGGTTAGAGAATGTTCTTGATGACCCACTACCTATTGATGATAGCTTTCCTGATGAACAATTAAATGTCATAAGTACTTCTCGTAGTACCCCTTGGTATGCTGATTATGCTAATTACATAGTTGCTAAATTTATACCACCTAGCTTCACATACCAACAAAAGAAAAAGTTCTTCTATGATTTGAGACATTACTTTTGGGATGACCCACATCTTTATAAAGAAGGAGTAGATGGTGTTATTAGACGTTGTGTACCTGAGCATGAACAGGAACAGATCCTACGCAAGTGCCACTCCGAAACTTATGGAGGACACCACGCGGGAGATAGAACTGCACATAAGGTATTGCAATCCGGTTTTTATTGGCCTACTCTCTTCAAGGATGCCCGTAAGTTTGTCCTATCTTGTGATGAATGTCAAAGAATTGGTAATATTAGTAGACGTCAAGAAATGCCTATGAATTATTCACTTGTTATTGAACCGTTTGATGTTTGGGGCTTTGATTATATGGGACCTTTTCCTGCCTCTAATGGATATACACATATTTTAGTTGCTGTTGATTACGTTACTAAGTGGGTAGAAGCTATTCCAACTAGTAGTGCTGATCATAACACTTCTATTAAAATGCTTAAAGAAGTTATTTTTCCGAGGTTTGGAGTCCCTAGATATTTAATGACTGATGGTGGTTCACATTTTATTCATGGTGCTTTCCGTAAAATGCTTGCTAAATATGACGTCAATCATAGAATTGCATCTCCGTATCACCCACAGTCTAGTGGTCAAGTAGAATTGAGTAATAGAGAACTCAAATTAATTTTGCAAAAGACTGTCAATAGGTCTAGAAAGAATTGGTCCAAGAAACTTGATGATGCATTATGGGCCTATAGAACTGCATATAAAAATCCTATGGGTATGTCTCCGTATAAAATGGTATATGGAAAAGCATGTCACTTACCTCTCGAACTAGAACATAAGGCATATTGGGCTATTAAAGAGCTCAACTATGATTTCAAACTTGCCGGTGAAAAGAGGTTATTTGATATTAGCTCACTTGATGAATGGAGAACCCAAGCTTATGAAAATGCCAAGTTGTTTAAAGAAAAGGTTAAAAGATGGCATGACAAAAGGATACAAAAGCGTGAGTTTAATGTAGGTGATTATGTATTGCTATACAACTCTCGTTTAAGATTTTTTGCAGGAAAACTTCTCTCTAAATGGGAAGGCCCCTATGTTATCGAGGAGGTCTATCGTTCCGGTGCCATAAAAATCAACAACTTCGAAGGCACAAATCCGAAGGTGGTAAACGGTCAGAGAATCAAACATTATATGTAAGGTAATCCCATCAATGTTGAAACCAATATTATTGAAACCGTAACCCCGGAGGAATACATAAGGGACACTTTCCAGAACGTTTCAGACTCCGAAAAGGAATAGGTATGTGGTACGGTAAGTAAACCGACTCCAAAACAGTTTTTAAGGCAATATTTCTCCGTTTTGGAATATTTAGAAATATAGAAAATTAAGTAGCAGCCCGGGAAGTACACGAGGGCCCCACGAGGGTGGAGGGCGTGCCCTACCCCCCTGGGCGCGCCCCTACCTCGTGAGCACCTCGTGTGCCTTCCGGACTCCGTTTTCTTGCACGATACGTATTTTGGTCGGTAAAAAATCACTATATATTCTCCCGAAGGTTTTGACTCCCGTATCACGCAAATATCCTCTGTTCTTGTTTTGGGCTGTTCTTTGTCAGGGTTGTCAAGGCCAGGCATCATGACGTCCCCCTCCTCCAACAACGGTGACAAAGATGCCTGGCTAATGAAGATAGAGCTGGAGAGGGAAGAACCCATGGAGATTAACAAGGATGAAGGGATCAAGAAGGCCACGGAGAACCAAGCTCCAACAACAGAAGACATCCTTCAACTTGATCACAACCTTCTTACCCCAACTGAGATTGAAGCTTTCTAGATGATTGAGTTAACTCATATTCAAAACAAGTATCTCACAAGTGAAAATATTTTGTTGAAGGAGCATATCTTTGCACTCAAGGGCATTATTCGCAAGCTAGAGGACCTCTTATGCTTGATGTGCGACTATCCATCACCTCCATCTTCACCAACCAAGGAGATATAATAACATGGGTATGGGCACTCCCCTTGGCAACGCCAAGCTTGGGGGAGGTGCCCCGGTATCGTATCACAATCACAACTCCTATCTTTACCGTTTTCCTTAGTTCGATCCTATTAGTAGTATTTTGATCTAGTAGAATAAAGTTTATGGCATGATCTAGTTTTGAGTTTTGCTTTATGATCTCTCTATGTAATCGAGTCCGTGAGCTATATAATAAAGATTAGTGTTGAGTCAAGGGCTTGATTTTCTTGCTATGATCTTGGGTGAATAAAAGAAAAGAGAAAAAGAATAAGAAGAAACAAAAGTTCATATTGATCTTATTGATAGTAATGACTTCACATAGAAAGAGTGTGATGATTAAAAGTTGTTGGGAGTTGGCAGACATAGCTTTGGTCATCGTTGCAATTAATAGGAAGTAATAAGGAAAGAGAGGTTTCACATATAAATATACTATTATTGACATCTTTTATGATTGGGAGCACTCATCAAAATATGACATGCTAAAGAGTTGATGTTGGACAAGGAAGACAACGTAATGGGTTATGTTTTCTTATATCTGAGATAAAGTATGTTGTCATGGATCATCCAACATGTTGAGCTTGCCTTTCCCCCTCATGCTAGCCAAATTCTCAGCACCAAGTAGAGATACTACTTGTGCTTCCAAATACCCTTAAACCAGTTTTGCCATGAGAGTCCACCATATCTACCTATGGATTGAGTAAGATCCTTCAAGTAAGTTGTCATCGGTGCAAAGCAATAAAAATTGCTCTAAATATGTATGATTAGTGTGGGAGAAATAAGCTTTATACGATCTTGTGATGTGGAAGTAATAAAAGCGACGGACTGCATAATAAAGGTTCATATCACAAGGGGCAATATAAAGTGACGTTCTTTCGCATTAAGATTTTGTGCATCCAACCATAAAAGCGCATGGCAACCTCTGCTTCCCTCTGCGAAGGGCCTATCTTTTATTATTATCTTCTACCTTATGCAAGAGTCATGGTGATCTTCACCTTTCCTTTTTCATTTTATCCTTTGGCAAGCCCAGCATGTTGGAAAGATCCTGATAGATATATCTAATTGGATGTAGGGGGCATGAGTTATTATTGTTGACATTACCCTCGAGGTAAAAGGTTGTGGGGCGAAACTATAAGCCCCTATCTTTCTCTGTGTCCGATTAAAACTCCGTAACCACAAGTATTGCGCGAGTGTTAGCAATTATGAAGGACTAGATGATAGTTGAGTATGTGGACTTGCTTTTTAGCTCTGACATAGACTCTTTCTGATGTTATGATAAATTGCAATTGCTTCAATGACTGAGGTTATAGTTTGTTGGTTCTCAATAAGGTTTCTGATTCATACTTTTGCATTGTGAATAGATCATCACTTGAACATAAGTAATCATATGACAATATCTATATATGTTGCTGTTATGAGAATAATCATGATGCCCTCATGTCCGTATTTTATTTTTATCGACGCCTCTACCTCTAAACATGGGGACATATTTATTGTTATCGGCTTTCGCTTGAGGACAAGCGAGGTCTAAGCTTGGGGGAGTTGATACGTCCATTTTGCATCATGCTTTTATATCGATATTTATTGCATTATGGGCTGTTATTTCACATTATGTCACAATACTTATGGCTATTCTCTCTTATTTTACAAGGTTTACATAAGGAGGGAGAATGCCGGCAGCTGGAATTCTGGGCTGGAAAAGGAGCAAATATTAGAGACCTATTCTGCACAACTCCAAAAGTCCTGAAACTCCACGGAATACCTTATAATAAATAATGAAAAATCCTCGCCAAAGATGAAGACCAGGGGGCCCACACCCTGTCCACGAGGGTGGGGGGCGCCCCCCTAGGGCGCGCCCCCTACCTCGTGGGCCCCCTGGTGGCTCTCCGATGACCATCTTCTGCTATATGAAGTCTTTCGTCGAGAAAAAAACAAGAGGCAACCTTTCGGGACGAAACTCCGCCGCCACGAGGCGGAACCTTGGCGGAACCAATCTAGGGCTCCGGCAGAGCTGTTCTAACGGGGAAACTTCCCTCCCGGAGGGGGAAATCATCGCCATCGTCATCACCAACGCTCCTCTCATCGGGAGAGGGCAATCTCCATCAACATCTTCATCAGCACCATCTCATCTCAAAACCCTAGTTCATCTCTTGTATCCAATTCTTGTCTCCAAGTCCGGGATTGGTGCTAGTAGGTTGCTAGTAGTGTTAATTACTCCTTGTAGTTGATGCTAGTTGGTTTAATTGGTGGAAGATCATATGTTCAGATCCTTTATGCATATTATTACCCCTCTGATTATGAACATGAATATGCTTTGTGAGTAGTTACGTTTGTTCCTGAGGACAAGGGAGAAGTCTTGCTATTAGTAGTCATGTGAATTTGGTATTCGTTCGATATTTTGATGAGATGTATGTTGTCTAGCCTCTAGTGGTGTTATGTGAACGTCGACTACATAACACTTCACCATTATTTGGGCCTAGAGGAAGGCATTGGGAAGTAATAAGTAGATGATGGGTTGCTAGAGTGACAGAAGCTTAAACCCTAGTTTATGCGTTGCTTCGTAAGGGGCTGATTTGGATCCATATGTTTCATGCTATGGTTAGGTTTACCTTAATACTTTTGTTGTAGTTGCGGATACTTGCAATAGAGGTTAATCATAAGTGGGATGCTTGTTCAAGTAAGAACACCACCCAAGCACCGGTCCACCCACATGTCAAATTATCAAAGTACCGAACGCGAATCATATGAACGTGATGAAAACTAGCTTGATGATATTCCCATGTGTCCTCGGGAGTGCTTTTCCTTATATAAGAGTTTGTCCAGGCTTGTCCTTTGCTACAAAAAGGATTGGGCCACCTTGCTGCACTTTATTTACTTTTTTTACTTGTTGCTCATTACAAATTATCTTATCACAAAACTATCTGTTACCACTTATTTTAGTACTTGCAGAGAATACCTTGCTGAAAACCGCTTATCATTTCCTTCTGCTCCTCGTTGGGTTCGACACTCTTACTTATCGAAAGTACTATGATAGATCCCCTATACTTGTGGGTCATCACCTCCCAACTGGGGACGATTCCTCGGAAGGTCGTGTTGCTTTGCTCAATGCGGTTTTTGTCTATTTCCATTTTTTGAAGAGTCTCTTCATAAATGAGGTTTAATCCGCTGCCGCCGTCCATGAGCACTTTAGTAAGCTGAAAGCCGTCCACAATTGGACTGAGGACCAAGGCGGCTGGTGCTCAGGCTGTTCGGAATTTAGGTTCATCACTGGCATTGAAGGTGATAGCCGTGTCACTCCATGGATTTATTGCTGCCACATGGAAGACTTCGGCAAGGCTACGGAGTGCTCGCTTACGCCTATTATTTGAGGCGAAGGTCTCGAAGACTGTCAATATTGTATTGTTATTCATGGGATGGTGCTCTGTGGTGTTTTGGATGAGGAGATCCTCACCGCTCTTGGCCACCTGCCGGAGTACCCAACATGCTCTAAGACTGTGTGTTGGTATGGTATCCGTTGTTCTATGAATTTTGCAGGGCCCGTTAAGCCATCCCTCCAATATGGTTCCATGCCTTGTAGTGGGCTTTTGCTTCTTTGTAATTGAGTCGGGCACCTTATGAGAGTGCACCCTTTTAGTTCGGACTGGGGGTTTTATCAGAGCCGGATTATCCCAAAATTTTGTTTGGGTTTTCCAGGCGCTTTCCATCACACAGTACTTCCATACTATGGCCACTAAGTTAGCGAAGTGTGCTATGTCATGGTGACTTATGGCGTTGAGGATTCCCTTGTCCGTGCAATTGTTGCAAAAGCGAAATTGTGTCTTCCTCACGATAGTCCTTGACCTTGTTCATTACAAGGAGGAATCTGGGCCAATAGTGATGTACTATCTCTTGGGGCTCTTGGATAATGTGGGAAAGATCATTTATATCTGGGTGGGTGGGTGGATTTAAGTCTAGACCTTGACCCAATCTGAGACCCCAGGGCGGGGGAGTTTCCGATCTTGGAAGTTCGGGCTCCAGGATGTTGCCTCGCAGGTTCGGCATGCAGCCTGATTCTAGGTTCAGGGTTAGGGCGATGTCCTCCCATGGGCAGGTATCCGGCTCGGAGAGCTCGGGAATCCAGACATAGTTCGTCCTCAGGATAGAGGGAGAATCGCCGCATTGCTCCTCCACCACCGCTATCTGATGGGTGACCGGCGGAGAGTTAATCTCCCTTTGGTGGGGTTTAAGCCCAATCCGATCGTAGTCCGTAGAGACTCCCAGAGCGGCGATGCGATCCAAGAGCTCGTTCAAAGAGGAGAGCTCCATTGGATCCATCTGCTCGGTGAATTTCGAGCCGATGTAGAGGCTATTTTTGATGACCCGAGAAGTCATCATCGGCGCAACGGCCGAGCGGGCGGTCATGACGAAGCCGCCTAGTCGAAGAGTTTGGCCTACAGCCAGGGCTCCCCCAGAGGTGATGTTATTCTTAACAATGATACGAGCCATCCCTCCTTATGATGATGACACAGTGGAACTCTCAATCAAAGCACCAATGTCGGTGTCAAAACCGGCAGATCTCGGGTAGGGGGTCCTGAACTGTGCGTCTAAGGCGGATGGTAACATGAGGCGGGGGACATGATGTTTACCCAGGTTCGAGCCCTCTCGATGGAGGTAATACCCTACGTCCTGCCTGATTGATCTTGATGATATGAGTATTACAAGAGTTGATCTGCCACGAGATCGTAGAGGCTAAACCCTAGAAGCTAGCCTATGGTATGATTGTATGTTGTCCTACGGACTAAACCCTCCGGATTATATAGACACTGGAGGAGGCTAGGGTTACACAAAGTCGGTTACATGGGAGGAGATCTACATATCCATATTGCCAAGCTTGCCTTCCACGCCAATGAGAGTCCCATCCGGACACGGCATGAAGTCTTCTATCTTGTATATTCATAGTCCAACAGTCCGGCCAAAGGATATAGTCCGGCTGTTCGGAGACCCCCTAATCTAGGACTCCCTCATCAACCATGGAGTCTTCTAGATTGTACATGTGGCAAAATCTGGTGGAATCTAGATGATATCCAACGGCCAGTAGTGCTCAAATTTGCCATCTCTGCACCATCAGATTGGTTTCATCCAACGACCATCTTTCAAAGTTGAAATTATCCGCACACTATATAAAAAATATAAAATATAATATATAGGGGTATATATAGATATGTGATGTGAAAGCCACCCATCATCTCCAATTAGAATAGTGTGTCCATGCACGGATGCAATGTGGCCAAACGATGTCTGCCATCGGTATCTCAAATTCAAATCAGTCTAACCTTGTTCAATGTGTATACAGTACAACATGCTCGTTTGCAAACCACACCGCGCATATCTCAGTTATATTCGTGCATGCATGGGTTTCAAACATCATGATATCTTATTCAAATATTAGAATTCAACTTTACATTGATTATGACCTCACCTAGTCTTTTACACCCACACAGTCGTCTTCTCTTTATAATTGTACCACTAACTTTCTCTTGTGCATGCATGCACACACACTACCAATCAGCATTATCCATCGCACACATGCAATCTTTTTCTTCAGGCCGGTCTCCCATGCATGCACACACACACACCTTCCCCTCTCCATCATATCGGGCATTCTTTATCTCTCAAGTGCATGCGCAATGATCGATGTTCCTCTATGTGTGTGTATATATAGCTAGGTCTTTCCCAGTTTTCCACACAAACTGATCAATCTATATATCTAGTGAGGTCTCACCCTCTTTCCCACATCCACATCGATCAATCTATACCTCTCTATATAGGATTACATAGCTAATACACCCACATTAATTATATATCCAATGTCCCCTCTCATCATCCATGCCCTCCGCTTCATCTCTCAGATGCGCGCACAGTGGCGGAGACAGGGACAGCAAGGGCCCTGCCCCCTCCCTAACATCACTATATATCGAGGCTAATATGAATGTGATCAATTAGACAATTGCTGGTAAAATGGTTTAAGTTGATAAATTGGCCCTCCTCATAAAGGAGTAGCAATGCTTGCCCCCCTAGATACATTTATTTTTCATGGCTCCACCACTGCGCTCAACAGCGCACGTTCTCGCCCCCTCTCTTTAAATATCAATCTCACACTTGTGCACTCCTTCATAGTCTCCCTCCACTTGGCCCCTCGCACCATCTTCTAGTCCCCCACTGGATTTTGCCACATGTACAATCTAGTAGACTCCATGGTTGAACTTAAGCATAACGCACAAACCTCAAAACACAAGTGCTTCTCCTTTGTTCTAGGATCTTCCGCATCATAACTTCCCAAACTTTTTTTAGTTGAATTGCCATTATTTATTTTTACTTTATGCTTTACAACACACAATTCCATGAATCATAAAATAGATTAAGGGCTTCTTTGATTCAAAGGATTCTCAAAGGAATTTTGGAGGATTCTAATCCTTATGAATTTTCCTATCTTGGTTGTTTGATTCGTAGGATTGTAAACCATAGGAATTTTTCCATAGGATTCATTTGCACTAGATTTCATAGGAAACATCCCATCCACTCAAACCTCTTTGAAAGAATCCTGCGTTTTTTCTATGCACAATCAAACACTCGTACAATCCTGTAGGATTCAAGACGACATTCCACTCTAATCCCATGTTTTTCCTATTCCCGCATTTTGGAAATCCTACGAATCAAAGAGGCCCTAGATTTTTTTTAAAACTAATTGATTTTGAATGAGATGAACTATAAGAATTAAACGAACATCTACATCAGGCATATATGAGTCAAAGCTTACATGTTATAGTGTGGTATTTATTCATAATTTGGTTGCCAAATCTGATGCGTGCAATGCACGTGTACCTTACTAGTACTTCGAGTATGTGCAAAACACGTAAATTAAAATTCCAATGGCACGCTAAACAGTGTCTCTCTTACATTTCTTGAAGCCACGTGGCCATGTGTAGGCGTTGTCGCGACCTCCTTGTGTGGATTGATCACAACGACATGCTGCTCGTTCCAGAAGAATGTACTCATCCTCTTCGAGGCACACTGGCGGTACATGCACGAAGCAAAGATGTGCACGCACGCCACGCACGCACTCATTCCCTCGCACGCACGCATTTTTGTATGAAGATCCACCCCATGTGATAATTTACCGCATGTAAAGTCCTTCACTTCATTGATGGTCAATTAATACAGCGCACGAAAATTGAGTGGACGTGAGGGAGGAAGAAAGACATTACTACCCTACATGCATGCGAGTATTTAAATCATGGGTTGCTATTTCCATTTGTCTCCTTCGTATTTTGTGCCAATTTTTTACCATATTTTAAGTAACATAATATTTATGCACGTCATAAAAAGTGGCATGAAAAAAGGGGTCAATAAACCAGGACACAGGCAGCATGATCAATTTTTGCCAGGGCTACTGTTTGTGGCCTTTGTATTTAAATATGGATGGAGTGGAGTAGTACTATCTTTATCTTAGCCTCGTAGGGCTCTCCCAGTGCCTAGGCTCGCCTCCCCGCCTCACCCACGGGATCCCTCCATGGAGGATCCCGCCATGGATAATCCCTTAGATCCTAGGATCCCGCGGGTTGCCCTCTCGCTACGGCCCGCAACACTGCCGCCTTTGAGTGAAACCCACATGTGTTTTAGAGGGGATCCATTGCTATGGAATCACAGATCAGTGGCGTCGGAGGACATGCCAGGGCTGCATTTCAGGTGGTTGGCAGCAAGGGCAAATCGGATTGAGGAACCATCACATCGATTGGAGAGAAGTTCCAAGGAGCTGCACCTGGCGCAGCATAAGGCGGAGGCGCAAGACAATCTCAGGGAAGAGATGCTGAGGGAAGTCAGCGTCTGGCAGCATCGCGTTGATTTCGAGCTAGGGCTAATGGCAGAGATCATATTCACGGAGTCAACTGTGGAGGAAAGAATGAGCATGCCTGCGCAATGGCATGAGAAGCCGGTGCAACTATTCAAATGGGCGGTAGGAGAAGCCAAATCCCGGGACCAATTGAGGCGGCGCCGCTGGGCATGCATCGTAGGCGAGGTGAGATGCCCTCCTTCCTTGCCAGTGATGCAGTAACCTAGTCGGTTGCTGCTGCAGTGAACTTGCAACGCCATGTCAGTTTGCAACCTCGACAATCACTCCATCTATATGTACTGATTGTATTCCTCTGAAAATACTTGGTCATTTGGAAAAAAGATGGTAATTGATTTATCAAAACTTTAGCTAGTTATGTACCCACTCTTTTGGATTACAAAGACTTTAATTATGATAGTTTCTCTTTGATTGATTGTATTTCTTTGCTGCAATCCATGATAAATTCACCCCATGCTTATGAACAAAATAAAGCTTTTACTAAACATATTGTTGATGCTATGATGAAAGATCTTGAAGAAAAATTGGAATTAGAAGTTTCAATTCCTAAAAAATTGCATGATGAATGGGAACCTACTATCAAAGTCAAGAGTAAAAATTATGAGTGTTTTGCTTTGTGTGACTTGGGTGCTAGTGTTTCTACAATTCCGAAATCTTTATGTGATGTGCTTGGTCTTACCGATCTTGAACCGTGTTCTTTGAATTTGAAGTCAGTGGATTCTACTATTAAAAAGCCTACAGGAAGAATTAATGATGTTCTCATTCTTGCAAATAGGAATTATGTGCCCATATATTTTATTGTTCTTGATATTGATTGCAATCCGTCTTGTCCAATTATTCTTGGTAGACTGTTTTTACGCACTATCGGTGCCGTGATTGATATGAAAGAAGGCAATATTAGGTTCCAATTTCTTTGAGGAAGGGTATGGAAGACTTTCCTAGAACTAGAATTAAGCCACCTTATGAATCAATCATGAGGGCATCTCATGGATCTCGAACCAAAGATGACAAAACTTAGATCCTTGCTTTATGCCTAACTAAGGGCGTAAAACTATAGCGCTTGTTGGGAGGCAACCCAATGAATAAATTTTATTTTTTCTTTTGCTTCCTGCTTTTGTGTGTTAGAACAATTGTGCTACTTTTATTATTGTGTTTTTATGTTCTAATTAGTGTTTGTGCCAAGTAAAGCCTTTAGGATCTTCTTGGGTGATAGTTGTTTGATCATGCTGAAAAACAGAAACTTTTACGCTCATGAAATTAATTTTCCTTTTTCTACCAGAGAGCGATAAAATACACATAACACTTGTAGTAGATCAATATACAAATTGCACAGGTCATTCTGATTTTTCAGGATTTTTGGAGTTACAGAAGTATTCGAAATAGTCAGATTGCTACAGACTATTCTGTTTTGACATATTCTGTTTTCTTTGTGTTGTGTGCTTATTTTGATGGATCTATGGTTTTCTTTGATGAGTTTTTGCCATAGAAAAGTTGGAATACAGTAGATATAATACAAAAAAATATGAATTGGTTTGATATAGTACTTATAGTAGTGATTTATTATTCTTATACTAACGGATCTCACGAAGGTTTTGTTGAGTTTTGTGTGATTGAACTTTTCAAGTTTTGGGTTATCTTACGATGGATCAAGGAAGGATGAAAGAGCCTAAGCTTGGGGATGCCCCGGCATCCCTAGCTATTATCCAAAAATGATCAACCAACTAAGCCTGGGCATGCCCCCGAGTGGCATCCCCGCTTTCTTGTAATGACCATCGGTATTTTACTCGAAACTATATTTTTATTCGTCACATGATATGTGTTTTGCTTGGAGCATCTTTTATGATATGAGTCTTTGCTTGTTTTATTTTGTGTTTTAAGTCATCAATCCTTGCTGCACATACCTATTTTAGAGAGCCAAAATTATGTCATGACTTGTTAGAATTGCTCTCTATGCTTCACTTAAATTTTTATAAGCTATGGACTTGCTCTAGTGCATCACTTATATCTTTTTTAGCATGGTGTGCTTTAGTATTTTTGAAGAAATGCTCTCTTGATGCACTTAGATTTATTTGAGAGTTAGTAAAATTTTCGAGAAATTCTCTCTTGCTTCACTTAAATTAATTTGAGAGAAAGAAAAATTTATTATGCTCATGATCTTCACTTATATTTGTTGGAGCTTGTCAAAAGCAACACATGAAAATTAGTCCCAAAGTGATAGATATCCAAGAAGGATATAATAAAAACTTTCATGAGGATCATTGGACAAAATAAACTTGATTCTTAGTAATAGTTTTGAGATATGATGATGTGATATGTGAGTCATCTTGATGAATAATTATGCTTTAGTAAAAATATTGGTGTTAAGGTTTGTGATTCCCTATGCAAGTACGAAAGTCAATAGTCATGCAATGAAATTACATCCTACTTGTGGTGCATTATTTGGTGTTATTTATGCTTAATGCTTGCTTATGAGGTTATCTGTTTCTTAGATGGTCGCTTCCCAATCTTTTGCTAGCCTTCATTTTGCACTAAGTATGATCACTACTTGTGCATCCAAAAACCTTTAACCCAGTTTTGCCACACGAGTCCACTATATCTACCTATATGTGGGATTCTTTTGCCGTTCTAAGAAAATTCGCATGTGCCAACTCTAATTTTCTAAATAAACTTCTCTTTTGCGTGTTTGTTTCACTCGCAGAGCGGTGAGGGGTGGCTAATATTTTCCATGCTAGATGTGTTATTCTCAAGATGAGTGTTTATTCACTTGTCATTGCACGAGAGTAAGGCAAATGTATTAGGGATGCCCAGTCCTGAAATGCAAAAAAAAAAATGAATTTACTTCATGTTGTCAAATATTAGATTCCTTGGAAAGTGTTGGTATGGAAGGCAACCATGGATACAGCTAGCCATAGAAAGTGAAAGTATGGTGGAAAAAGGAATACACTTTATTTTTTTGTTTGGGAACTGCCTATGATATATCTATGCATGGAAAGTATTGGGAACTCTAAGTTGTTTTCGTTGGTGGGATGGATACACCTCTCAAAATGTTTTTATCTCTAAGTTTTTCGCTTTGAGCTCTGGCACCTCTACAAATCCCTACTTCCCTTTGCGAAGGGCCTTTCTTTTACTTTATACAATTTTTTTGAGTCCCCATCTTCTCTTATAAAAGCACCAACTAGGAAGCAATATGATCATACTTAAGTATTGGGTGTAGCAAATATTCGAGTGTGTTTCATGAATGGGTCAATGTTTGAGCATGATGGGCTAGGGTAACTTATTTTAGCGTTGATATTTTGAAAGACATGGTTGCTTGTTGATATGCTTGAGTATCTAAATTATCATGTCAAAACTAGACTATTGCTTTGAACAACTAAAAGTCCAATTGTCCATGCTATAAAGAAAAGAATATGATATGACATGATAGGCAACATTCCACATCAAAAAATTCTGTTTTTATCACTTACCTACTCGAGGACGATTAGGAGTTAAGCTTGGGGATGCTGATACGTCTCCAACGTATCTATAATTTTTGATTGTTCCATGCTGTTATATTATCAATCTTGGATGTTTTATAATCATTTTACAGTCATTTTATATCATTTTTGGTACTAACCTATTGACATAGTGCCAAGTGCGAGTTCCTAGTTTTTCCGTGTTTTTTACATCGCAGAAAATCAATATTAGACGAAGTCCAAATGCCAGGAAACTTTACGAAGAATTTTTATGGCCCAAAAGGAATACAATGGGCCCTGATTGTGCCTTGGGGGTGCCTCGAGGGGGGCACAACCCACCGGGGCATGCCAGGAGGCCCAGGCGCGCCCTGGTGGGTTGTGCCCACCTCAGGTGCCCCCCGGACCGCCTCTTTGCTTTATAAATACCCCCAAAATCCCAGAACCATAGGGGAGTCGACGAAATATTCATCCAGCCACCGCAGAGTCCAGAACCACCAGATCCAATCTAAACACCATCTCGGATGGGGTTCACCACCTCCATTGGTGCCTCTCCGATGATGCGTGAGTAGTTCTTTGTAGACCTTCGGGTTCGTAGTTAGTAGCTAGATGGCTTCATCTCTCTCTCTCTCTCTCTCTCTTGATTCTCAATACAGTGGTCTCTTTGAGATCCATATGATGTAACTCTTTTGCAGTGTGTTTGTTGGGATCTGATGAACTTTGAGTTTATGATCAGATCTATCTTTTTATATCCATGAAAGTTATTTGAGTTTCTTTGATCTCTTATATGCATGATTGCTTATAGCCTCGTATTTGTTCTCCGATATTTGGGTTTTGTTTGGCCAACTTGATCTATTTATCTTCCAATGGGAAGAGGTGCTTTGTAGTGGGTTCGATCTTACGGTGCTTGATCCCAGTGACGGAAAGGGAAATGACACGTATGTATCATTGCTACTAAGGATAAAACGATGGGGTCTATCTCTAGATAGATAGATCTTGTCTACATCATGTCATCGTTCTTATTGCATTACTTCGTTTCTCCATGAACTTAATACACTAGATGCATCCTGGATAGCAATCGATGTGTGGAGTAATAGTAGTAGATGCCGGCATGAGTCGGTCTACTAATCTTGGACGTGATGCCTATATAATGATCATTGCCTGGATATCGTCATAATTATTTGAAGTTCTATCAATTGCCCAACGGTAATTTGTTTACCACCATTTGCTATTTTTCTCGAGAGAAGCCACTAGTGAAACCTACGGCCCCGGGTCTTCTTTCTCATATCATTTGCCAATCTATTTTTATTTGCTTTTATTTTCATATCTACTAAAACAAAAACCCCAAAATACTTTGCTGCACTTTATTTTATTTGCGATCTATTTATTCAATCTATTACAACCTTTTTACCGTCACGCACCAATTTCTGGCACCGTTATCTGAAAGGGATTGACAACTCCTTTAACACGTCGGGTTGCGAGGATTTGTTATTTGTGTGCAGGGGCTGTTTGCGTTGTGTTGCTTGGTTCTCCTACTAGTTCGATAACCTTGGTTTCATATCTGAGGAAAATACCTACCGTCGCTGTGCTGCATCATCCCTTCTTCTTTGGGAAAATACCGATGTAGCTTCAAGCGACATCAAAAGGAATTTCTGGCGCCGTTGTCGGGGAGGATCTTCAACATATACCTAGTTCCTAATCACAAATACCATCTCCTCTCAATTTACATTATTTGCCATTTGCCTCTCGTTTTCCTCTTCCCCACTTCACAAAAATTTGCCGTTTTATTCGCCTCTCTTTTTCCGTTTGCTGTTTTCTTACCGGATCTGTTTTTGAGTGCAATCTTGTTGTGTAGTCATCATGACTCAAGAGGACACCAAGTTATGTCATTTCTCAAATACCAACAACAATCATTTTATTGGCACTCCGCTTGCTCCTCCCGCCACTAGTGGGAGACTTGTGATATTAATACTACTTTGCTGAATCTTGTTATGAAAGACCAACTTTCTGGTACTCCTAATGAGCATGCCGCGTCCCATCTTAATACCTTCATGGAATTATGCGATATTCAAAAGAAAAAAGATGTGGACAATGATGTGGTCAAGATGAACTTATTTCCGTTTTCCTTGCGTGATTCTGCAAAAATTTGGTTCTCTTCTTTGCCACACAATAGTATCAATTCTTGGAATAAGTGCAAAGATGCTTTTATCACTAAGTATTTTCCTCCCACAAAAATTATTTCCCTTAGAACCCAGATCATGAATTTCAATCAACTTGAACATGAGCATGTTGCACAATCTTGGAAAAGGATGAAAATTATGCTAAGGAATTTCCCAACTCATGGGTTAAATCTTTGGACGATCATACAAATTTTTTATGCGGGGTTGATTTTTTGTTTCTCGTAATCTTTTAGATTTCACCGCGGGTGGTACTTTTATGGAAATTACTTTGGGCGAAGCCACCAAATTGCTTGATAATATTATGGCAAATTATTCGCAATGGCATACCGAAAGAGCTCCTACTAGTGAAAGCTTAATTCGGTTGAAGAAATTTCTTCTTTGAGTGAAAAAGTTTATGCTCTTGTGAAATTGGTTGTTAGTAGAAGTGCTCCTATTTATCTTAATGATATGCCTTTGTCTACTTTGATTGAGAAAAATAGTGATGCCATAGATGTGAATTTTATTTCTCATTATAATTTCAACAACAATGCTTATAGAGGTAATTTTAATCCTAGGCCTTTTCCTAGTAATTCCTCTAATAATTATGGTAATTCCTATGGAAATCAATCTTATAATAATAATAATTGGAACACCTCTGATCTTGAGAATAATATTAAAGAATTTATCAACACTCAAAAAGTTTTCAACACTTCCATAGAAGAAAAATTTAGTAAGATTGATGATTTGTCTAGAAGTGTTGATAGAATTGCTCATGATGTGAAAAATCTCAAGATGAATTTTTTTGTGCCTAAAGTATATGAATCACTTAAAGCTCTTTATGTTTCTATGGATGAAAGTAAGAAAAGAACCTCTATGCTCAGAGCTAAAAGAGAATTTTTAGAAAAAGCATTTTCTAGTGTTTTCTTTCGCAAAAGTGATGAGGATCTTAAAATGATTGGTGTTTCTTCTATTGATTCTTTGTGTAGTAAAGTTAATATTGACGAAAAAGGGACTGGAGAAGATTCAACTTTAGGTAGAAGGCGTCCCAATATTTTGGAGGGTGAAAATCTTGTTGAGAAAATTGATGAAAGTGGGTTTGGAGAGGTCAAAACTATAGCTAGGCATGTACCCAAACTTTTGGATTACAAAGACTTTAATTATGATAGTTGCTCTTTGATTGATTGTATTTCTTTGTTGCAATCCATGATAAATTCACCCCATGCTTATGAACAAAATAAAGCTTTTACTAAATATATTGTTGATGCTATAATGAAAGCTCTTGAAGAAAAATTGGAATTAGAAGTTTCAATTCCTAGAAAATTGCATGATGAATGGGAAACTACTATCAAAGTCAAGATTAACAATTATGAGTGTTTTACTTTGTGTGACTTGGGTGCTAGTGTTTCTACAATTCTGAAATCTCTATGTGATGTGATTGGTCTTACCGATCTTGATCGTGTTCTTTGAATTTCACTCAGCGGATTCTACTATTAAAAAGCCAATGGGAAGAATTAATCATGTTCTTATTCTTGCAAATAGGAATTATGTGCCCATTGATTTTATTGTTCTTGATATTGATTGCAATCGTCTTGTCCAATTATTCTTGGTAGACCGTTTTTACGCACTATTGGTGCCGTGATTGATTTGAAAGAAGGCAATATTAAGTTGCAATTTCCTTTGAGGAAGGGTATGGAACACTTTCCTAGAACTAGAATTAAGCCACCTTATGAATCAATCATGAGGGCATCTCATGGATCTCGAACCAAAGCTGACAAAACTTAGATCCTTGCTTTATGCCTAGCTAAGGGCGTAAAACTATAGCGCTTGTTGGGAGGCAACCCAATGAATAAATTTTATTTTTGCTTTTTGCTTCTTGTTTTTGTGTGTTAGCACAATTATGATTGTGTTTTTATGTTTTAGTTAGTGTTTGTGCCAAGTAAAGCCTTTAGGATCTTCTTGGGTGATAGTTGTTTGATCTTGCTGAAAAAACAAAAACTTTTACGCCCACAAAATTAATTTTCGTTTTTCTACCAGAGGGCGATAAAATACCCATTCCACTTGCAGTAGATCAATATACAAATTTCTTAGGTCATCCTAATTTTTCAGAATTTTTGGAGTTACAGAAGTATACGAAATAGTCATATTTATACACACTGTTTTGTTTTGACAGATTCCGTTTTCTTTGTGTTGTGTGCTTATTTTGATGGTTCTATGGTTTTCTTTGATGAGTTTTTGCCATAGAAAAGTTGGAATACAGTAGATATAATACAAAAACAAAATATGAATTGGTTTCATATAGTACTTATAGTAGTGATTTATTATTCTTATACTAACGGATCTCACGAAGGTTTTGTTGAGTTTTGTGTGATTGAAGTTTTCAAGTTTTGGGCTATCTTACGGTGGATGAAGGAAGGGTGGAAGAGCCTAAGCTTGGGGATGCCCTGACATCCCAAGCTATTATCCAAAAATGAGCAACCAACTAAGCTTGGGGATGCCCCTCGAGTGGCATCCCTGCTTTCTTCTAGCGACCATAGGTATTTTACTCGAAACTATATTTTTATTCGTCACATGATATGTGTTTTGCTTGGAGCATCTTGTATGATATGAGTCTTTGCTTGTTTTTTTTTTGTGTTTTAAGTCATCAATCCTTGCTGGACACACCTATTTGAGAGAGCCAAAATTATGTCATGACTTGTTAGAATTGCTCTTTATGCTTCACTTAAATTTTTATGAGCTATGGACTTGCTCTAGTGCTTCACTTATATCTTTTTGAGCACGGTGTGCTTTAGTATTTTTGAAGAAATGCTATCTTGATTAACTTAGATTTATTTGAGAGTTATTAAAATTTTCAATAAATTCTCACTTGCTTCACTTAAATTAATTTGAGAGAAAGAAAAAATTATTTGCTCATGATCTTCACTTATATTTATTGGATCTTGTCAAAAGCAACACATGAAAATTAGTCCTAAAGTGGTAGATATCCAAGAAGGATATAATAAAAACTTTCATGAGGATCATTGGACAAAATAAACTTGATTCTTAGTAACTGTTTTGAGATATGATGATGTGATATGTGAGTCATCTTGATGAATAATTATGCTTTAGTAAAAATATTGGTGTTAAGGTTTGTTATTCCCTATGCAAGTATGAAAGTCAATAGGCATGCAATGAAATTACATCCTACTTGTGGTGCATTATTTGGTGTTATTTATGCTTAATGCTTGCTTATGAGATTATCTGTTTCTTAGTTGGTCGCTTCCCAATCTTTTGCTAGCCTTCATTTTGCACTAAGTATGATCATTACTTGTGCATCCAAAAACCTTTAACCCAATTTTGCCACATCATTCCACTATATCTACCTATATGCGGTATTCTTTTGCCGTTCTAAGCAATTTTGCATGTGCCATCTCTAATTTTCAAAATAAACTTCTCTTTTGTGTGTTTGTTTCGCTCGCGAAGCGGTGAGGGGTGGCTAATATTTTCCATGCTAGATGTGTTATTCTCAAGATGAATGTTTATTCACTTGTCATTGCACGAGAGTAAAGAAAAGGTATTAGGGATGCCCAGTCCTGAAATGAAAAAAAATTGAATTTACTTTAGGTTGTCAAATAATAAAATCCTTTGAAAGTGTTGGTATGGAGGGCAACCGTGGATAGGGCTAGCCATGGAAAGTGAAAGTATGGTGGAAAAAGGAATAAAATTTATTTTCTGTTTGGGAACTGCCTATGATATATCTATGCATGGAAAGTATTGGGAACTCTAAGTCGTTTTCGTTGGTGGGATGGATACACCTCTCAAAATGATTTTATCTCTAAGTTTTTCACTTTGAGCTATGGCACCTCTACAAATCCCTACTTCCCTCTGCGAAGGGCCTTTCTTTTAGTTTATGCAATTTTTATTTTGAGTCTCCATCTTCTCTTATAAAAGCACCAACTAGGAAGCAATATGATCATACTTAAGTATTGGGTGTAGCTAATATTCGAGTGTGTTTCATGAATGGATCAATGTTTGAGCATGATGGGCTAGGGATAACTTATTTTAGCGTTGATATTTTGGAAGACATGTTTGCTTGTTGATATGCTTGAGTATCTAAATTATCATGTCAAAACTAGACTATTGCTTTGAACAAGTAAAAGTCCAATTGTCCATGCTATAAAGAAAAGAATATGATATGACATGATAGGCAGCATTCCACATCAAAAAATTATGTTTTTATCACTTTCCTACTCGCTTCTTGTTGTTAGTATATGTTTCATCAACTAGTACCATTGTTAATGTTTAAGAGTTTCTGCAAACTGGGGTGCTTAATTTTAGTTGATCTGCACAAAAATAGAGATTGGAATGTCTCAAGGCCCCTCCTTGTACTACCACTGTACACTGATGTTCATCACTGGCAGAACATGTATCAGGGAGACTTGGGTCGATTTCTAGTATGAGGCGTACCATGTGAGGCGCCGCAGGGCCCATCTCGCCCTCGCAGCATGGCATACTATGATACTATCGTAATTTTTTCTTCTATTTATTAGTGTATGTTTCATCAACTAGTACCACTATAATGTAATCACTGCTTTTCATTATATGTGGAAATAGGGTTATTCAGCTGCATTTTGGTGGAATTGCACAAATGTACGGATGGAACTGGCATATATGCAGAGTGCAAGGTGTGCCAAGTAAAAATTACCGACACCAACCATGCTCCATGCACGCATTAGCATCCACCACCACCAGTGGGATGTGTGGCACTCTCTGTGGATGGATCTTTCTCGGCAGCAAATCCTCTAACCAAATACTAGTAGCTTATATTGGCAGTTTTCTAGGGAGTACTCTTTTCTGAAAGAAGCACCAATCTATTTTTCTATATTTGTACACAGTGTCACAACTTTGACCCAAAGGTCCAGAGCTATTTTAGGGTGATTGGCGGAGTACTCGGAGACTAATTGTAAGCATGATTTTCATTAGCTGTCACACTGATTGTAAGCATGAGCAGATGGAAGATTAGGTTAGTGCGAAGCTTACCTTAAACCCTACCGCCGCCGTTGAAACGAGGCGAGCGTCGAGGGAACCATGGAGAACGGTGGGGAAGCAACGTCGCGCCATCCGGCCTCCTCTTGCGGTGGGAGAACGAATACTCCTGTGGCTCCGGTTGGCTCTGCACCCTCACGAACGACACACCGTACTCGATCGATTCTTTATCCTCTGGATGCTCGACCTTCGACCTGTACGACACCACCTTCGCCTGACTTTCACCTCAGGGGAATCTGTCTGCTCCATCGCCCAGAGGAGATACTCAATGAACTCAAAGGACTGCGACGTGACTGCCGCTGAGGAGTACATCGCCACCGTCTCGCTCTTTCACATACATTGCCACATGGCCCTCACCGTCCTCAAAATCTCCCACTCATTGTCAAACCAAGTAAGGATCTCCTTCAACCTAGCTAACTTCTCCTGGTCGCCACCGGCGATCTGCCTGATTCGATGCTGCATCCTCTCCATAGATGTCATTCTGAGTGGTCTGGTGCTAGCTTTGGAAGATGGGAGGAGAGATGGTGGTCTTGCAATAGAGAAGAGGGAGAGGCGAGACGGTGGTTTTTGAATGGAGATGATGGATAGGAGATGGGGTGGTTTTGCAATGGATAAGAGGGAGAGGCGAGACGGTGGTTTTGGAATGGAGATGATGGAGAGGAGAGGAGGTGGATTTGCAATGGAGAAGAGGGAGAGGCAAGACGGTGGTTTTGGAATGGAGATGATTGAGAGGAGAGGAGGTGGTTTTGCAAAGGAGAAGAGGGAGAGGAGCGTGCGACAGCGATTTAGGATTGGATGAGAGGGCCGACGCGCTATGACTCGATCAAAATCAAAATTAATTTACCCTTCAATTAAGAAAGTGACCCCACATTAACTAGTTTCCCTTTTATTCTGGGTCATAATTGACCATGATTTTCACAAATAAAATATATGTTATACGTTGCAAAAATAATATAATTTGAAAGTACATTTAGATATGAACCAAACAATACAATTTTTGGTGACATGCATTCACATTTTTCTTGTCAAATACAGTACGTGGTCAAACTTTGACCCAAAATACGCAAAACAAAAAAATACTTCCAAGACCAGCGCCGCTCCTCTCCTCTTAAACCACCGCCGCTCCTCTCCTGTTCCAATCTAAATCCAGCGCCGCTCCTCTCCTCTTCCATTTCAAAACCACCGCCCCTCCTCTCCTGTTCCAATCCAAAACCAGCGTCGCTCCTCTCCCGTTCTAATCCAAAACCAGCGCTGCTCCTCTTCTCTTCCATCAAAAAACCACCACCAGCGAGTGAAGGTGCTGTGGAGAAGTAGATCAATGGAGGAGTACAACCGATATGTGAGGATCGCAGACGGCGACCCTATGAAGCTAGCTAGGATGTTGGAGATATAGTCTTGATTTGACAACAAGGACCAACTAACAGCGACGGCGACATCCATGGCCAAATATCTACAACAGAGCAAAAAAGTGGCGATACTCCCGAAGGGAGTCGCGCTGGAGTACATAGAGTTTCTCTTCTGGGCCATGGAGCAAACTGATTCACCGAATCCGATTGTGAGGGAGCGATGGTGGGAGTATCGATCCCAGATGGAGCATCCACCAGAGATTGAAGGATCAAGCATCTATAGGGTGCCGTTTGTGAGGGTGTCGTGCCAGAGCGAGCCAGTGGAGTCTTCGTCGACCGAACCCAACTGCAAGAGGAGAAAAGCAGTTGGCTCGACGATGCTTCCTCGCCATCCTCTCCCTCGCCATTCACATCGTCTCATGGGGAGGTGGTCTGCCGACGAGGAATAGGAGGGGACTGCCCCCCAGCCCAATAGTTGGGTAGGTTGTGAATTGTCAGGAGGAGCTTAGGGTTGTCAGTATTTGCACGTTGTGAATTGTGTTTTGTGTTGTGTATTTTGAGAGTACTTTCAAATATGAATGTATTTTCAATTTTAGATTTGCAGTATTGAGCATATGAAGTATTTTATGAATTCTAGAGATCAATTTTTAGCACTTAAAAATGTAGTTTCATAGGAGTATAAAAGTGCAGACAATGTGATTCTCGGAGAAGAAACTGCAAGTTCAGTTTCAGATAAGAAACTGCATCTTTCAGAGGCAGAACATTTATATTAACACGGCCTTTTCAAATAGGGATAACATCATGTTGGAAGTTTTATTCATGGTCCAAAATGGAACTACCAGCCAGTTAACATCATGCTGATCAACATTCATGCATAGCACATCTTCATATGACGCACAGCCAAAAAGATATGCTATTTTCAAAATGCCCACACAATGTCGAGTGTGCGAAAAATAGAGAAAACGAGGGACGAAGTTTTGGCAAGTGTTGGACGTGGTGTGCGTAGATGACAATGGGGAGCCACATGTTAATAATGGCAGAGGCAAAAAAATTGGAGATATTTTCTCTGCATCAGGTGGAATCGAACCCGGGCGGAACAGCGGTCGGGTAGTGTCACTTGGCCACTAGGATAGTTCAGTAGTTTTGGTACAAATAAGGCACTGCCTCAGGTGGTTCGATCTCGTCTCGCGCCTTTGTGCACTCGCCGTGGCGCCACTGTCTGCCGTTGTGCACATGCTGAACAAACGAGAGGAATCTGGAGAGGACTATACGTGGAGAGGAGGACAGTTGGGACCCACCAGGTCTATGGCCGTACGCAAGCAAGTGCCTTATTGAAAAAAATACTTCCTCCTAATGCTATATTGACGTTGGAGCCCACGGGTTTGTCAACATAGTTACATTTTTAGGTGCTTCAATGTAGTTACTAGAGGAGATAAATTTACAACGAAGCCGGGGAGCTGGAAGGTATCATTTATTATCACTGGGGCAGCATGTATCAGCTGGGTTGTCGGCTGCCTTGTCTAGGCTTTCTTTTTTAACATGTGCAGCCCACGACATGCCGGTTTGTATTCTCTTGAGGGTCGTCATGTATCAACCGGCCTATGGACCTCCCATCCAAGGTTTTATTTTTCCTGAAACATCGGCAGCCCGACTTATGTATTTTTTTGAAGAAAACACAGAGGTCTGTTCTATTTTTCTATACAAGAATAGGAACGCCTGGTCCAACTTATGTTTCCCTTCTAACTATATTATTTGTATTTAAATTATTTTATATGTTATTATATATTATTGTTATTGTCATCATATATTTAACAAATACTTACATATGTAAGAAAACAATATCCCACATCTTATTAACTTATTAAAATAATTTCTTAACAATAAAATCCTGGATTTTTTTGGCAACGAAAATCCTGGTGATTCTGTACAAAAGCTTGGTAAGATTTAAGGACCAATGTAATAATAAATCACTTATTATTTAAATATATTTATAACAAAATGCTCAGCCCTTGTTTATTTTTTGATAACATTGATGCGCCCAACCCAATATTATAATTAGAATCAGCCCATCGTGTATTTCGAGAAAGTGCAAATGGCTTGTAATTTTTTAGGAAAAAATAAATGGGCCACATGGACGCTACATTATTTGTTCACTCAACCCAGTAAATGTACTGTAATTCTAAAAAAAGAGATCAAATTGACTGTAAATTTTGAAAAATGGGTTGAATACATGCCACATTTTTGGAGGCTGAAATGTGGGCCAATAGGTCGAAGCCAATGCAAGTCGTTGTCAACTTAGTCAACAAATGATTCTGACATCGTTAGCCATTGGATTTACATCCAATGACCGGCATCCATTTTCAATCTCTCATCTTCTTCCTCCATCGCGGTCAGGACCACCTACTCCCGCCTCCTGCTGCTAGCAGCTCTGCTTAGCAAGCTTTGCTTTGAAGCACTACCCTCCCCCCCCCGCCACCGGCCAGGCCATCCCTCCACCCCTCCACACCTCTTGTTCTTCTCCATCGACTGCCGAACCACACCGCACCAGAACCAGTTAACCCTCATACACCTCTCCGTCTGCGACTCCACTACCGCGTCTTCCCATCTCCGACTCGTTGCTGTCCGGGGCCTCGCCGTCGTCCACCACCTTGGATGCGCTCGGCGCAGAGTGGTCAAAGAACGACATCCATCGGAAGTGGACTGTACATGGAGAGGCTGACAGCTGGGTCCAAGGCCGCACGCAAGGAAATGCCTCCTTATTACACGCAAAATAATGAATCCTCCACCTGAAAGCTGGGACCCACCGGAAGGGCCTCTGTATTTCATGAAAAAAGACCCCCCCTCCGCTGACAGGTTGGACCCACCAGCTATATCTTCGCACGCAAGGAAGTGCCTCCTTATTACGCACAAAAACTGAATACCCCCTGCTAGCTGGGACCCACTATAGTGGGAGGCTGACTTGTGGGCCTACTAAGTTGATGGGGATGGAGGGCTTTGTTACCTTAGCCAATATGAACGATTCTAGCTCTAGTGACCGTACGATGTCCATCCAACGGCTGTAGTGCTTCTTCAACCTATGGTCTTCTTGCTCCAGCCACCCAAACCAGCGCCGGTCGTGCCACGTGGTCCTGCCTCCCGTGGCCGGCTGTGATGCCGCGGAGGCCTCACCGCCCCTACTACTCCCACCGCTAGCCAGGCCATCCCTCTACTCACCCACACCCCCGGTTATTCTGCGGCGACAACAGCCTCACACCATAGCCAGACAAGTGAACCCTCGTACTCCTCTCCGCGTGGGCATCCACTGCCGCGTCTTCCCCGGCTCCATGTCGTCCCCTTCCTAGGCCTCGCCGTCGTCCACCGCCCTGGTGCTCTCGGTGGGGCATGGTCAACGTGGTCAAGGAATGACTTCCATCGGAAGAGTACTGTACGTGGAGAGGCGAACAACTGGTTCCACGGCCGCAGCAAGGAAGTGCCTCCTTATTATGTGGAAAATAATGATTCCTCCACCTGACAGCAGGGACCCACTGGACGGTCCACCGTATTTCACGAAAAAAGGTTTCCCCCCTGAACGCTGGGACCCACCAGCTACATATTCGCATGCAAGGAAGTGCCTGAAAGTCGAGACCCACCTGGTCGAAGCTTATGTAGCGTTGTCATTCTGGTCGCAAACATGTACGTACATACTGGTTGATCGGTCTGTCTGCAGGCTGCAGCGATGAACTGTCGCCGTGTAAGGAAGGGCACGTGTCGTAGTAGAGGCGTGCACGTAGCATATCACGCAGTCCCGTTAATATCGTGTACACATACGTACAGCGGCCAGGGTGCAAGGAAGTAAATACGACCACGTACGTACATATAGGCGGGGTCTCGACCATACATACGACCAGGTCTCGTGTACATACGACCAGGACTCGTGCATACATACGACCAGGTCTCGTGTACATGGCTGTGTCGGAACGAAGAAACTACGTCATCGTCATGTTCATGGTGAGGCAACGGAATGCCTCGTGTTCATCGGGAGGCAACGGAATACGTCGTGTTCATTGGGAGCCAACCGGCTTAGACGAAACAGCCAATCGAAACGAGGCCTGGCATATCGCTGAATGGAGGAAACAACCTTGTGTTCGACCGGCCACGGTCGAAACAGGATCCTGTTCATCAGGAGGGGTCTGGCGTACTGTAAAACGGAGGAAACGAACTTCTCTTGGACCTCCTACGGTAGAAACAGGGTCCTGTTGATCGGGAGGGGTGTGGCGTACCACAAAACGGAGGAAACCGACTTTCGTTGGAGTGCCACGGTCGAAACGGGGGTCCTGTTCATCTGGAGGGCTGTGGTGTACCGCAAAACAGGACTCCACGGGATACTGTTCGTCACCACCGTCGACTACCTCCACGGGCTGCTGTTCATCCACTGTCGACCTCCTTTAGCCTCCACCTGCAATTGTTCATCCAGCCTCCACCACTCCTCCATCGGCTACTTTTCAACCAGCCCTCTCCACGGGGTCCTGTTCAACCACCCCTCCACAGGCTACTATTCATCCAGCCCTCCACCAGCTATTGTTCAGCCAGCCCTCCATAGGGTCCTATTTGTCCAGCCCTCCACGGGGTCCTATTCATCCACCCCCAACCGGCTCGATCGATCGGGGTCCTGTTCATCCAGCAGCAACGGCCTCTACTACCACGAGGTCCTGTTCATCCAACCCCCACTGGGAACTGTTCATCCAAACTCCCCAACAATGCTCACTGTTCATCCAGAGGCAGCATCAATCGACTTCAGTTAGCAGAAGTGTGGCGAAGGAATCGCTCGATCGAGTTCAGTTAACAGCCATCGACCAATCGCTCGGGATCAGTAACACGTAGCCTACAGTGTAATCGCTCAGGTTCAGTAGGTGAAGCCTCGCTTGGGTTTAGTTAGATCCCAATGACTCACACCCACGCACATACGTGTACGAGAGAAACGTGCATCGCTCGGCCCCCGACTACCCACCGTAACCGGGAACTCCCCGATATTTTCCTCGCCCTCGCTTCTACCACGGTTTTTTCTGTCATGGACGACCCAAAGAATATCATGCAGCTGCATGTACGACCCGCCCAGGACGAAAAGCCCATTTTCTGTCATGATTTTTTGTCATAGAAGTAGGAGCCCACCACATCTATGATGATACCGGGTTTTTTCACAATTATCATCATAGAAGTGTCATAAGTATGACAAATTTTTTTCGTTCGGGCCAAAATGTCATGGATGTGTCTTTTTTGTAGTGAAGGCTATGCCAAAGAGGTTGTACACTCGTCGCATCACTTTGTTACTCTACATTCATGTCGATCCCTCAGGGATCCTTTGGTTCAAAGGAGTTGCAAATCTAGAAATAAATGAATCGTGGTCAGAAAGTTAACAAGGAGAAAACTAAATGCTCTTTTGAACCACAATTTGAATCGGTTTAACAAGATGGCCATTATGTGATATTAATGTGGACCAAATCTAAGCTCACAAAATATTTCGAGGGTAGGCTTCAACCTGTTGAAGACTGCCTACTAGAACCGCCACTGGTTGAAAGAAAAAGTGAAGGAAAACATAGGAATTGGAAACTTTACTATGGTACTACTATTCATGCATTTGGTTAGAAGGAATGGAGCAAAACAAAATTGGAGGATTTTTTCCTTTGGTGTCTCTTTCAAAGAAAAAATGTAGGTATTTTAATATCCACTTGGATGTCCTTTTCAAATTAATATGCGTGAACAACATGACTAATTGCATTACTGGCATAATAAGATTCTTATTTTACATTTTCATGTGGTTTGACTTTAATTTGACCATGTTTATCCATTCCCGTGTTCTTCCAATTCATGTGAACCAAACACCCAGGTTGACAGAAATCATATGTTTGCAAATGCTCTGTTTTGCACGTCCATTCCTATCTTATTCTTGTGTTTTTCTTGTCCCTGCATTTTTAGAATCCTCCAATTCTAAGGAGCCCTTACAGATTTACTTCATTTTCAGATAGGTGTTAAATAAAACTCTATGTGTTTTGTCCCGCTCCTCGCGAGCCATCATCCACCCCACGTGAGGTGCACCATCGATGGAAGCGTTCACTGCAGCAGAGATCCCCCTGTAGACCTTCTTTCGCCGCCTCAGATCATCTTCCCCGTTGCCGACAGCCACGCCAACTGCATTACCATCATCAACTGAGCAGATGAACCTGAGGACTACATAGTTCCGTAAGAGAGGTCGCACTCTTTCGTGTCTACTTACGTTATACGTTGGTTATTATTACAAGCTACTTTATCATCATGTTCACCTCTTAGACTTCGAGTCAGGTCCAAACTAATGTTCAAACTTGAGTTTTAAAATGCCTGTGGGGCACATATCGAGGTAGCAATGAATAGTATTTGTCTACTATCTGGTTCATCTGGGGACTCCTATGTGGTTCATGTTGAGTGGGCAACAAAAAATAGATAATCCATCGTCTATCTTTTTAAACTGAACCTATCATCTGCTTGCTATCATTAGTTTTTGATCTATCCACTCATTTGCTACCATCAGTCTTGATTTTTTCATGCTCCCCTTAGGCCTTACATAATCTAACTATCTTTTTTATTATACATGTCAGTTACTGTACACAATCGTACTGAACATGTAGAGAAAAAGAGAAGACAATTGCGTGGGAATATAATGTCATGTACACGCCGCTCCATGGTGGGCGAAGTGGGGGCCCCTCCCCCCATTCCAGATTGTATTCCAGAGGAAGATAACTGTTCAGAGGGGGGTTCGAAGGGAGCCGACCACTCCTATTTACCCCCTGAATGTTTGCTCTAACCTGGCTTGCTGATGTTGGTCATATCATGCATATGGCGCCTTGCATTGCTTACTTTATACATCTTATATGTTATCAACTTAGTTTAGATTTGCTTTGTGTGAATGCCACATGTTTGGTTTCTATATCATACTCCCACCGTTCCTGAATATTTGTATTTTTAGAGATTTCAACAAGTGGCTGCATACGGAGCAAAATGAGTGAATCTACACTCTAAAATATGTCCTATATAAATCCGTATGTGGTAGTCCATTTGAAATCTCTAACAAGACAAATATTTAGGAATGGAGGGAGTATATGTGAATTATGCAATGCCATTTCTTTAGACATGCATCATATACGTGAATCATGCAATGCCATCATGTTTAGCCAGTCATCGTATATGTGAATTGTATCGTGCCATACTATTTTTTTCATAATGTATTCCATTTGTCAAAAATGTTAATACATTCATCTACTCTTCCTGTGCATCAGCCATTTGAGTTCGTCATGGGAAAATCTGGAGTGAAAACAAGGTCTTTTGAGCAGTCAGTGCTACCCGTCGATGCAAATTTGTTGCTTGTTATAGATAGCTCCTCAGAAGAGGATTCAGAGACAGATGACCAGTCGTATCCCCCCCCCCAAGGTGTATGCTCTAACTTGGCAGGGTTATATTGCTCATATCATGCATATGGTGTCCTACATTGCCATGCCATCTTCTTAGATTAGACATGCTTTGTGTGAATGCCTCCTGTCTGCTTTCTATACTAGATATGTGAATTATGCAATGCATGTTTTTTAGCCAGTTATCGTATATATGAATTATGCACCACCATCCTGTGTAGCTAGGCATCATATATGTGAATTATCTCATGCCATCCTTTTTTTCATTATGTATTCCATTTGTCGACAATCTGTGTATATTGAAGTACTCTTCATGTGTATAAGCCATTTGAGCCATTTATGAAAAAATCAGGAATGAAAACAAGGTCTTCAAAGCAGGCAATGATACCTGTAGAAGCATATATCTCGATGGTTCCAAGTATCTCCTTAGAGGAGGATTCAGAGATAGATGACCAGTCCTATATCCCACCTGAGGTGTATGCTCTAACTTGCAATGTTTATATTTCTCATATCATGCATATGGTGTCTTGCATTGCTTAGTTTAGACATCATATACACAATATTCAATGCCATCTGCTTAGTTTAGAGATCACACATGCGAGTGCCAGCTGCTAAGTATATGAATCAATTATGTGAATTATATCATGCCATCCTGTATACTTAGACAACATGTATGTGAATTATTCCATCCCAAACTATTTTAGAAAGACATCATATAGTTTTGTCATGTCATCTTGTTTAGATACTCATCATATGTTGAATTATGCCATTATAACCTGTTAAGTTATCCATCATATATCTGAAACTGTGTCATGCTATCTATTTAGTTAGCCATCATATATGTGAAATTGTGTCATGCTGCCCTATTTGGTTAGACAACATATATGTGAATTACCACATCTGTCTATCATACAATGTATGTACATTCAATTTCTTTTCTTGTTTATCAGCCATTTCAATTGGAGGGGGTGATGGTGTCGGCATCCTGGGAACGGGGGTACCCAGACTTTCCTGCCTGCGGCCCGTGGCGTGGCTCCATCAACGGCTCGGTATGGCCCATCTTCAGCGGCAACAACTCAAGACCCTTGCGAGGGGCCAAGCCTCGCTAGTCGGACGACACCAAGACCTCCCTGGGGGCAGCCTCACTAGGCTGGCTCCCGAGGAGCGGAGATATCTATGAAAGGGGCACCTCGTGAGGTTCGCGTGACGTGAGCCATGATGACCAAGGCCAGGCGGGCGCCAGCGGGCGCATTGTACCTGTTTCCTCTTTGGGGTCCCGAGGAAAAGGTTTCCATATTTGTGCAACAAGACCAAGACCAGCGGGACGGATGACGGAGTTCATCGCAGAGCCCACAACAACATCACCACCAGAGCCTTTGGTAGGTGAAGACTACTTTTGTCAGGGTAGCTTGTACTAGTTGTCCCCCTTTAAACTTGGCCATTGTGGGATCCCTTCCCGCCTAAAAATTTGGGAAGAGGACCAAGGCCACTATAAATAGGACCTAGTCACCACCGTAGAAGGGGACAAATCATTGAGATCACCCTCTCAACCACCAGCTCATCGATCTCAAGAACACATCACCTCCTGAGGCTGCCCATCCACTGTACTAGTTCATCCTCAGCCCCTCGAGGCAATCCACCCACAAACTAGAGTAGGTTATTACACCGCAAGGTGGCCCGAACCAGTATAAACCCCCGCGTCTCTTGTTCTTTGGGTTCGTCGAGCTAGTCCATGGAATCGTTGAGCACGTGAGTCGGGGAGAGAGTGTTCTTCGTGCACACCCCAGAGTTCGAACCTCAAGGGTTTGCCAGAACCCGTAATCTGACATTTGGCATGCCAGGTAGGGGTGCGCTGAATCCTCTCTTCCATCGATCGACGCCCCACTGCTCCACCGCTTTCATGGCTGACGATCTGAGGACTCGTGCCGACCACTGGTTTGCCTTGCCTTCCCGGGCAGGGCTGTCCGCTCAAGAAGACCTCAACTCCGGGCTCCAGGTGGCCCGCACGCCGCCTAATGCCCCCGGGCGCGGGCGACGCAGACCGGCGCCCTCCGCCCTCGCGCCGCGGCGCACGTGCACCACCATGCAGTCTTCAGGATACGCTGCGACAACAGCGCCGCACATCCGACGGGAGCAGGCGAACATGCGAGCCACGTTCATCGTGTCGCGGGAGCTACTACGATGCAGGCTGGTGGAGAGTGGCCGCGATGCGCTGCTGGAGCACGTCGCTGAACTGCTGGACGCTGCGTGTAGAGGTACGCCACCTTTCTGTTCCTTGCCCATGCCTCAGGTCGTCGGAGAGGCGTGTGCGAGGCCTCGGCGAGCTCGCTGATAACCCACAAGTATAGGGGATCAATTGTAGCCTCTTTCGATAAGTAAGAGTGTCGAACCCAACGAGGAGCTAAAGGTAGAACAAATATTCCCTCAAGTTTTATCGACCACCGATACAACTCTACGCACGCTTGACGTTCTCTTTACCTAGAGCAAGTATGAAACTAGAAGTACTTTGTAGGTGTAACGGGATAGGTTTGCAAGAATATAAGGAGAACATAAATAAAAACTAGGGGCTGTTTTAGGTAAAGAAGCAGTAAAGTTAGTATAGCGAGTGTGGAAAAGTGGTGGTAGGAGTTGTGAAATTGTCCCTAAGCAATTGACTACGTTACTAGACCGATAGCAAATTTTATGTGGGAGAGGCCACTGCTAGCATGTCATCACTGACTTGGAATTCTATGCACTTATGATTGGAACTATTAGCAAGCATCCGCAAGTACTAACATTCATTAAGGTAAAACCCAACCATAGCTTTAATATATATTGGCCCCCCTTCAATCTCGTATGCATCAATTTCTGTGCTAGGTTGAAGCTTCTGTCACTCTTTCCCTCCAATACATAGTCCTATCAACATACAACTAACCCTATGGTGTGATCCACACGCACGCTCATATGATGGTCACAAAAGGACAATAACATAACCACAAGCAAATTAAACCAATCATAGCAATTCACCAATCACCGATAGGACAATGAAAATCTACTCAGACATCATAGGATGGCAACACATCATTGGATAATAATATGAAGCATAAAGCACCATGTTCTAGTAGAGGGTACAACGGGTTGCGGGAGAGTGGACCACTGTAGATAGATGGGGGAAGGTGATGAAGATGTTGGTGAAGATGACGGAGGTGTTGGTGTTGATTGCGGTGACACGATGATGGCCCCGGCGGCGTTCCGGTGCCACCGGGAGAGAGGGGGAGAGAGCCCCCCTTATTCTTCTTATTCCTTGACCTTCTCCCTAGATGGGAGAAGGGTTTCCCCTCTGGTCCATGGCATCCATGGTGGCGGAGGGGCGAGAGCCCCTCCGAGATTGGATCTGTCCCTCTCTGTTTCTACGTTCCAGATTCTGCCCTTTCACCGTTTCTTATATTCCCAGAGATCCGTAACTCCGATTGGGCTGAAATTTGGACACGATTTTTATCCGGATATTAGCTTTCTTGCAGCGAAAGAAGGGCACCAACTGCCTTACTGGGTGGCCACGAGGCGCCCCCTGGGGCGCGCCCCCTACCTTGTGCCCCCCTCGGGCATCGTCTCGCGTTGATTCTTCTTCCCAAAAATCGCATATATTCCAAAAAAAATATCTGTCAGTTTTTATCCCGTTTGGACTCCGTTTGATATGGATTTTCTATGAAACAAAGAACAAGCAACAAACAAGAACTAGCACTGGGCACTCGATCAATATGTTAGTCCCAAAAATAGTATAAAAAGTTGCCAAAAGTATATGAAAGTTGTAGAATATTGGCATGGAACAATAAAAAAATATAGATACGACGGAGACGTATCAGCATCCCCAAGCTTAATTCCTGCTCGTCCTCGAGTAGGTAAATGATAAAAAAGATAATTTTGATTGTGGAATGCTACCTAGCATAATCTTGATCATGCAATCTAATCATGGCATGAATATTAAGACACGAGTGATTCAAAGCAATAGTCAATCATTTGACATTAAGACAATAATACTTCAAGCATACTAATAAAGCAATCATGTCTTTTCAAAATAACATGGCCAAAGAAAGTTATCCCTACAAAATCATATGGTCTGGCATGCTCCATCTTCACCACACAAATCATTCAAATCATGCACAACCCCGATGACAAGCCAAGCAATTGTTTCATACTTTTGACATTCTCAAACCTTTTCAACTTTTACGCAATACATGAGCGTGAGCCATGGATATATCACTATAGGTGAAATAGAATATGATGATGGAGGTTGTGTGGAGAAGACAAAAAGGGAGAAAGTCTCACATCGACGCGGCTAATCAACGGGCTATGGAGATGCCCAACAATTGATGTCAATGCGAGGAGTAGGGATTGCCATGCAACGGATGCACTAGAGCTATAATTGTATGAAAGCTCAAACTGAAACTAAGTGGGTGTGGTCCAACTTGCTTGCTCATGAAGACCTAGGGCATTTGAGGAAGCCCATCGTTGGAATATACAAGCCAAGTTCTATAATGAAAATTCCCACTAGTATATGAAAGTGATAACTCAAGAGACTCTCTATATGAAGAACATGGCGCTACTCTGAAGCACAAGTGTGGTAAAAGGATAGTAACATTGTCCCTTCTATCTTTTCTCTCATTTTTTTTATTTTTTCTCTTTTTTTCTTTTTTTATTTTTGTAGGCTTCTTTGGCCTCTCTCTTTTTTGCGAGGCTTCTTTTGCCACTTTTATTTTGATGACCTCACATGGGACAATGTTCTAATAATGATGATCATCAAACTTTTATTTACTTACAACTCAATATTACAACTCGATACTAGAACAAAGATATGACTCTATATGAATGCCTCCGGCGGTGTACCGGGATGTGTAATGATCTAGCATAGCAATGACATCAAAAAACGGACAAGCCATGAAAATATCATGCTAGCTATCTTATGATCATGCAAAGCAATATGACAATGAATGCTCAAGTCATGTATATGATGATGATGGAAGTTGCATGGCAATATATCTCGGAATGGCTATGGAAATGCCATAATAGGTAGGTATGGTGGCTGTTTTGAGGAAGATATAAGGAGGCTTATGTGTGATAGAGCATATCGTATCACGGGGTTTGGATGCACCAGCGAAGTTTGCACCAACTCTCGAGGTGAGAAAGGGCAATGCATGGTACCGAAGAGGCTAGCAATGATGGAAGGGTGAGAGTGTGTATAATCCATGGACTCAACATTAGTCATAAAGAACTCACATACTTATTGCAAAAATCTATTAGTCATCGAAACAAAGTACTACACACATGCTCCTAGGGGGATAGATTGGTAGGAAAAGACCATCGCTCATCCCCGACCGCCACTCATAAGGAAGACAATCAATAAATACCTCATGCTCCAACTTCGTTACATAACGGTTCACCATATGTGCATGCTACGGGAATCACAAACTTCAACACAAGTATTTCTACAATCCACAACTACCCACTAGCATGATTCTAATATCACCATCTTTATACCGCAAAACTATTGCAGCGAATCAAACATATCATATTTAGTGATCTACAAGTTTTATGTAGGATTTTATGACTAACCATGTGAATGACCAATTCCTGTCATCTCTCTAAATAGATATAAGTGAAGCAAGAGAGTTTCATTCTTTCTAAAAAAGATATGACCACGCT
Source organism: Triticum aestivum (assembly GCF_018294505.1). NCBI lineage: Eukaryota > Viridiplantae > Streptophyta > Magnoliopsida > Poales > Poaceae > Triticum > Triticum aestivum. The sequence goes on from NC_057794.1 coordinate 435,780,411, forward strand.
CTAACAAACATAAGTGAAGCAAAAGAGCATTCTAGAAATGGTGGTTTTCTATGTGAAGAGAAACAGGCAATCCAAACTTCAAATGATATAAGTGAAGCACATGAAGCATTCTATAAAGCCATACTCAAAAGATATAAGTGAAGTGCAAAGAGCATTCTATAAATCAAGCAAGGACTATCTCATACCCGCATGGTGCATAAAATAAAAGTGAAAACTAAATGAAAAAGATGCTCCAAGATTTTCACATATCGCATGAACGAAATGAATCCGAAAACATATTGATACTTGTTGAAGAAAGATGGGATGCCTTCTGGGGCATCCCCAAGCTTAGACGCTTGAGTCTACTTGAATATTTACTTGGGGTGACTTGGGAATCCCCAAGCTTGAGCTCTTGCCTCTCCTCCTTATCCTCATATCGAGACTTCCTCGATCTTCGAACACTTCATCCACACAAAACTTAACAAAAAGTTCGGTAAGATCCATTAGTATAATAAAGCAAATCACTACTCTAAGTACTGTTGCAAACCAATTCATATTTTGTTTTTGCATTGTATCTACTATAATATAACTTTTTCATGGCTTAATCCACTGATAGAAATCAATAGTTTCATCAAAACAAGCAAACTATGCATCAAAAACAGAATCTGTCTTAAACAGGACAGTCTGTAGTAATCTGAACATTCACCATACCTCTGGTACTCCAAACATTCTGAAAGAATTAGGAAAAATAAAAAATTTGTATATAAATACAGTGCAAAAAGTTTCAGAACCGTTTGACGTTCCGATAGAAAATGTAAAATCACACACTACAGCCAAAGTTTCTGTTCTGCACCGCACAAACCAACAAGCAATCTAAAACATCCTAAAGGCAAACCTCGGCAAATTATTTTATTTTTAAACTTTATAAAAGCACACAACAGAAATAAATGACTCTCTAAAACTTCTGGGTTGTCTCCCTGGCAGCGCTTTCTTTAAAGCCATTAAGCTAGGCATATAGTGCTCAAGTAATGGATCCACCCGGATCCCAAGGTATATCAAAGCCAATTTTAATTAACAATGATTTGTGATTTAGTAGTGAGCACAAAGTAACATGTATCATCTAATGACGAAGTCTAACTCTCTTCCTATGCATCAGCATGTCATAAAAGAACAATTCATGCACATAAAGTAAAGGCCAATACATAGCATAAGCAGTTTCTTGCAATTTTATCGTGTGGAAACATAGAGAGGTGGAGATATAGTTCCTCTCTCATAATAATTGCAAGTAGGAGCAGCAAGCACATGCATATTATATCTATCAAAATCATCATGTGTAGTAGTAAAACACAACCCATCAATATAATCCTTAATAAGGGCAAACTTCTCCGATATAGTGAAGTTGGGAGAATTCAAAAAGATAATAGGACTATCATGCGTGGGTGCAATAGCAACAATTTCATGTTTAACATAAGGAACTATAGCGAGTTCATCTCCATAAGCATAATTCATATTGGCATCTTGGCTACAAGCATAGCAAGCATCATCAAAAAGGGATATTTCAAAAGAACCAACGGGATCATAACAATCATCATAGCATTAATCCTTTGCTAAGCACGAAGGGAATTTAAACAATGTATGAGTTGAACAGTTACTCTCATTAGAAGGTAGGAACGGGTGATCAATCTGCTCTTCCTCCTTTTGTTCTTCGCTCTCCTCCTCATCTTTTTCATCCAATGAGCTCACAATGTCATTACTTTCTTCTTCCATAGACTCCTGAAAAATATTAATCTCTTCTTGGGCAGTGGAGACTCTCTCAATAAAATCATCAATATCGGGATTGAATTCATAATTCTCATAGCAATATTTAAGTATAGCAAAATTTTCAGGTCTATAAACTAAATCATCAAAATCTTGAAACTCTTTAAACAAAGATTCAATTTCATAAGAACCCATAAAAGCAACAAATTCTTCTATTCATTCCACATCATAGTAATCATGTATACCATTAACATAAGAAGCTAAGGTTTCATTATCATTAAATTCACATGAAAAGGGAAGGTGTGGAGCCTTCATCCTAGAGCAACAAGTATAATCATATCTCAAGCATAGTTGCCTAGCACACCAATACAACATATAAATTTGATCCCATAATAGTTTCCCTTTTTGAGTCAAGCGATAATCCCTAACGTATTCACGTTGATCCAACATATCTCCCATTACAAAGTTGAATGGGGTTTTCTCAGGATTATCAAAGTAGTACATAAATCTTTCACATAATGAGCATCGAGGGTTTTAGGAGGTTCCCCATCTCCATGACTGGCAAGTAAACCTAATTTTTTTGGTATTTCGTGTTCTGTATCCATAATTAAAGATAGAGAACAACTTAGAACAGCAAATAAAAATTACTTAGTGATAAACCAAACAAGCACACACGAGAATATTCACCCCATGCTATGACTCCCCGGCAACGGCGCCGGAAAAAGGTCCTGATAACCCACAAGTATAGGGGATCAATTGTAGCCTCTTTCGATAAGTAAGAGTGTCGAACCCAACGAGTAGCTAAAGGTAGAACAAATATTCCCTCAAGTTCTATCGACCACCGATACAACTCTACGCACGCTTGATGTTCACTTTACCTAGAGCAAGTATGAAACTAGAAGTACTTTGTAGGTGTAACGAGATAGGTTTGCAAGAATATAAAGAGCACGTAAATAAAAACTAGGGGCTGTTTTAGGTAAAGAAGCAATAAAGTTAGTATAGCGAGTGTGGAAAAGTGGTGGTAGGAGTTGCGAAATTGTCCCTAAGCAATTGACTACATTACTAGACCGATAGCATGTTTTATGTGGGAGAGGCCACTGCTAGCATGTCATCCCTGACTTGGAATTCTATGCACTTATGATTGGAACTATTAGCAAGCATACGCAAGTACTAAAGTTCATTAAGGTAAAACCCAACCATAGCTTTAAGATATATTGCCCCCCCCTTCAATCCCGTGTGCATCCATTTCTATGCTAGGTTGAAGCTTCTGTCACTCTTGCCCCCCAATACATAGTCCTATCAACATACAACTAACCCTATGGTGTGATCCATGAGCGCGCTCATATGATGGGCTCCAAAGGACAACAACATAACCATAAGCAAATTAAACCAATCATAGAAATTCACCAATCACCGATAGGACAACGAAAATCTACTCAGACATCATAGGATGGCAACACATCATTGGATAATAATATGAAGCATAAAGCACGATGTTCAAGTAGAGGGTACAACGGGTTGCGGGAGAGTGGACCGCTGTAGATAGATGGGGGAAGGTAATGACGATGTTGGTGAAGATGACGGAGGTGTTGGTGTAGATTGCGGTGACACGATGATGGCCCTGGCGGCGTTCCGGTTCCACCGGGAGAGAGGGGGAGAGAGCCCCCTTCTTCTTCTTCTTCTTGCTTGACCTTCTCCCTAGATGGGAGAAGGGTTTCCCCTCTGGTCGATGGCCTCCATGGCATCGGAGGGGTGAGAGCCCCTCTGAGATTGGATCTGTCTCTCTGTCTCTCTCTTTTTCTGCGTTCCAGATTCTGCCCTTTCACCGTTTCTTATATTCCCGGAGATCCGTAACTCCGATTGGGCTGAAATTTGGACACGATTTTTATCTGGATATTAGCTTTCTTGCGGAGAAGGGCACCAACCGCCTTATAGGGTGGCCACGAGGGCCCATGTCGCGCCCCCTGCCTCGTGGCCCCCTCGGGCATCGTCTCTTATTGATTCTTCTTCCCAAAAATCACATATATTCCAAAAAAATCTCTGTCAGTTTTTATCCCGTTTGGACTCCATTTGATATGGATTTTCTGTGAAAGAAAGAACATGCAACAAACAGGAACTGGCACTGGGCACTGGATCAATATGTTAGTCCCAAAAATGGTATAAAAAGTTGCCAAATGTATATGAAAGTTGTAGAATATTGGCATGGAACAATAAAAAATTATAGATACAATGGAGACGTATCACTCGAGCACCTCCTGGAACACTAGGGGGGCCGACAACACCAGCATAGCCCCCGGCACAGCCCATCCTTCCGTGACAGCGCCATCAGCAGGATGGGCAGGCGCTGGCGGTCCACCAGTAGGGCGCACTGGGATGCCACCCAGCGGACACCAGGGCCAGACGCCGCGGCTGGCGGCTCAAGGCGTGGGGCACCCAGGCGACGGCTCCGATGGGGCAATCGAGGACACCTACTTGCCCCGCATGGTGAACCTAGAGCACATGCCAGGAGAGGGCCCCAACTCATTCCGCAAGCCAAGATGGGAAGGCGGAGCGCTCGAGACCGGGGCCTACCACGAGCTACCCGGAGGCTTCACCGCCCCCTTCAGCGACGATGATAGTAGGGTACAACCATTGCCAAGGGAGCATGCTTATGCTGACCATGGGCTGCAGGTGAACCAGACCGCTGTAGTAGTCTGAGACCCCAGGGCGGTGGCCCCACCCCTGGCAGGAGAGGTGCACTGGGGGCTGCGCGGTGGGGGCCCAGAGCCAGGGCCTCCCCCGCGCCGCACGGGGGTAGGTCCTCTACCGGGGGAGGCGCAGGTGAGCCCTTCCCCCCGGTAGGGGGCCCGTAGTCGCCGAGGGCACTGCCAACGTCCTCCATGCCCCTTGGTGTCGTCCCGGTTTCCGGATGCCCCAACAGTGGTCGGGGGCAGCGCAGGGCGGGGCCCTCGTCTGGCGATATGAAACAAGGCTCGCGCCTGTGAAGGTCTCCGCTCATGACACTCTCACATAATAATGAGTGGGGCTGTACACGCCCCGGAGTCCGCGGAGTGCCACCCTCGAGCCTCGGGGGTTCCCTCCCACATCCTAGTGGCAACACTTAGCTCCGCACTGGTGAGAAGACTAGACTAGGTGCCAGACGCAACTGTTCATTTCCTTTCTATAGCTGGTTGCAATCATTTTGTGAAATTTGGAGTTCTGGCATTTCTCGGTTGCTTGGTTGAGCCCCCTTTTCCTCTACTTCTTCGCCTGCTTCTTTGTTTTGCATCAGGGAGGACGGCAGTTGCCCGATGATCTCCCTCGTGCGCCCCGCGCGGGGGCTGGGCAGGTGTGTGCATGCGCTGGGCTAGCCTAAACCACGGACACATCTCGCCAAAGCCCCGTCTCCCTAGAGCTTCGACTCCCTTGATCTCCGCGAGGCACCCTCGATTGAGCTCGTGATTGGCGCACCCTCCTAAGTCTATGCCCTACGGGTACAGTGATGTGGTGCACTAAGCCATGATTAGTGAAAGGATCGATATGGTTGACTAGAGGGGGGGGGTGAATAGGCAACTACCAATTTTTACTTTTCTTTACCAAATTAAACTTTGCATCAAAGTAGGTTGTCTAGATGTGCAACTAGGTGAGCAACCTATATGATGCAATAACACCAAGCATACAAGCAAGCAAGATAAGAAACACTAAAGAGCTTGCACGAGTAAAGGTAAGAGATAACCAAGAGTGGATCCGGTGAAGACGAGGATGTGTTACCGAAGTTCCTTCCTTTTGAGGGGAAGTATGTCTCCGTTAGAGCGGTGTGGAGGCACAATGCTCCCCAAGAAGCCACTAGGGCCACCGTATTCTCCTCACGCCCTCACACAATGCGAGATGCCGTGATTCCACTATTGGTGCCCTTGAAGGCGGCAACTGAACCTTTACAAACAAGGTTGGGGCAATCTCCACAACTTAATCGGAGGCTCCCAACAAAACCACGAAGCTTCACCACAATGGACTATGGCTCCATGGTGACCTCAACCATCTAGGGTGCTCAAACACCCAAGAGTAACAAGATCCTCAAGGGATGAGTGGGGGAATTGAAAATCCCTTGGTGGAAGTGTAGATCGGGGCCTTCTCAACCACTCCCGAGCAAATCAAAAAGTTTGATTTGCTAGAGAGATAGATCAGGCGAACATGGAGCTTGGAGCATTTAATGGAGCTTGAGCAATAAATGGAGCTGGAGGGGGAAGAGATAGGTCAAAGGGAAGAAGGGGATCCCTTTTTATAGTGGGGGCAACAATCCAACCGTTGCCCCTCACCAACCAGCCCCGCACAGGGCGGTACTACCGCTAAGAGGGGGCGGTACTACCGCTAGGTCAGCGGTACTGCCACACCAGCCAGCGGCACTGCCGCGCAGAGGAGACTAGTAGGGAATAGGACCCAACGCGGTACTACCGCGGTGGTAGGGGTGGTACTACCGCTCCAGAAACGGTACTACCGCCTCTACAACCGCAACTAGTGCCGCAAAACCCGACACGAGAAAAAGACCCCTCGAGTCGAGGCGGTAGGAGCCAGACAGCCCAGCGGTGCTATGGCAGCGGGGTCACGGGCGGTACTACCGCTGTGGAGCGGAACTACCGCTTGTGACCCTTCGGCCATACTACCGCTGGTAGTGCGGTACTACCGCTGGGACATAGAAGAGAGAGAGAGGATCTCTCCAAAGACTCTAAGGACGAGGCGGTGGTGCCAGGCACCCCAGCGGTACTACTGCTGTGGAGTCACGGGCGGTACTACCGCTGTGGAGCGGTACTGCCGCTTGTGGCTCCTCAGCGGTACTATGACTGAGTTGGGTGGTACTACCACTGGGACCCAGACAGGACAAAGAAAAGTGGAGAGAACTCTTCAATGGAATGGAAAAGCTCGGAGGGTGAGAAGCTGATGTGTACGTGTTGATTCCACCCATGCAATACCCTAGCGGACCCCCTCTTGATAGTACGGTGCCCTCTACGCAACTAGTCCACTGAGAAAGAAACGAAAGAGCTACACCTCTTGAAAGACACTCCGAAGGGAAGAAAATGTCTCGTGCCAGGGGTGAATCTATGAACTATTCAAAGCACATGATTAGTCCGCAAACATGTTGTCATCAATCACCAAAACTACCTTGAGAGAGATATGCCATAACAATTAGCTCATGCCTGACTGCTCACGTAAGGAGGAGCAAGGCACCCGACAGATGACATAACAAACTCTGCAGCTTTATGACACCTCCCGAGGTTAGTGGCTCCCGAGTCGGCAACAAGGAGGCCTCACTAGATGCCAGGAGGCGCGCCCTCCCGAGACAGGAAACTACCCCGAGCGTATCAAGCTAAGTCACCCCTTCTTTTTGCATCTACGTGGAACACGAAAAACGTCGGAGCAATAAGCATAACATAACAACATAGAGATCACAGTTCATTACACGCTCCAGCAGGGCCATCTACCTTTTTCAAAATATAGGAAGAAAGGAAAGGTCAAACAATAGCGGCCCGCATGACCGCGACAGCTGATGAGGCGCGGCTCCGAGGGCCTCCCGGACGCAGCTCAATCTGAGTCACTCTCGCGCTTCACCACCACGCGGCGGCGGGACAACCCGCCGCCGTCCTCGAAGCGGGCCCGGCGACTGATCATAGCCACTGCTGCTGGTGCTCTCGTTGGCGAAGAAGCTGCCGCCGCTGGGCGAACCATGACCGTCGCCAAGGGCAAGCTCGCGCTCAGCCTTGTCAGATGCCGTCGCCCAGACCGATCTCACCGTTGCCGCCGCTGTCTTCGGGGCAGCACCCTGCGTGGTGACCATCTTCCCCAAACACCCTCACGAAGAGGGGCGCGGCGCCATCATACTTGAAGTGGAGGGTACACTGCCCGCTTAGGCCACGCGCGCGGGCAAACACCTGCCGGCCGTGGGCCAGGGCCACGTTGCCCACGACGGAGACCTCCAACATGATCCATGAGGCCTTGCTGCAGCAACCGTCGGCCTGCAGCCAGAGGCCGTCAAGACCCCGGGCCGGTAACTCATCGACAAAGGAGCACGGAAGCCGGAGTCAGGTGCCAGCCGGACTCTCCGACCACACGACGAACTCCGGGAGCACCACACGACGAACTCCGGGAACTCCGGGAGAACCACCGCCGAAGAGGTCGGGCGACCACGGCATGCCTCCCCTCGATGCAAGGGCTGCTCCACCTAGAGAGGCCCTCGCCATGGGAGGAGACGCCGCTTTGGCCGCCAAGGACGGCGCCAGGCCCCGAAGGAGTGCGACCACACCCCCGGGGATCCACGGCCGGGGTCATGGCATGCTTATGGGGATGGCCCCACCCCTCTTTGGCGGTGGCGAGCCAGGCCCCTCCCGGCGAGCCTTCCACATCTCCACGGCCGAAAACCTCTTCGTGGGCACCATGGGACTGCAGCAAGGCGTCGAGGAGAAGAGGAAGAAGAAGGAGCAATCAGCGAGGAAGCAAAGATGAGCGAGGGGGCTCTGCCCCTCCCCTCATTTATAGCCAGAAGGAGGCCAACCGCCGACCTCCATGATCGCTCGTAATGATGATTTTCTCCTGCATGCAGCGACGTCTCGTCAAGTCAGAAAATTATCGAGGCAACATGGGGAAGCGGAGGCGCCCACATCCCATCAATCGCCACGCATCTACCAAGGTCGCAGGAAGTTGGGGCCCGCGGCGCTCCGCACTTGCCCTTTGGCTTCACCTCGAAGCCAAGCTCGAGGGCCTTGGGCCCAGGGGCTACTCTCGGCGTCCTGGGAATGGGGGTACCCGGACTTGCCTGCCTACGGCCCGTGTCGTGGCTCCATCAATGGCCCGGTACGACCCATCTTCAGCGACAACAACTCAAGACCCTCGCGAGGTGGACGACACCAAGACCTCCCTGGGGGTAGCCTCACTAGGTTGGCTCCCGAGGAGCGGAGATATCTATGCAAGGGTCACCTCGCGAGGCTCGCGTGACGTGAGCCATGACGACTAAGGCCAGGTGGGCACTAGCAGGCGCAGTGTACCAGTTTCCTCTTTGGTGCTAAGGAGGCAAGCGCAGGCGCAGGGTCCTGAGGCATCAGGCAAAGGTTTCCATATCTGTGCAACAAGACTAGCAGGACGGTAGGACGGAGCCCACAACAACGTCACCACCAGAGCCTTTGGCAGGCGAAGACTACTTTTGTCAGGATAGCTTGTACTAGTTGTCCCCCTTCATACTTGGCCATTGTGGGATCCCTTCCCGCCTAAACATTTGGGAAGAGGACCAAGGCGACTATAAATAGGACCTAGCCGCCACCGTAGAAGGGGACTGATCATTGAAATCACCCTCTCAACCACCAGCTAATCGAGCTCAAGAACACCTCACCATACCTCCTGAGGTTGCCCATCCATTGTACTAGTTCTTCCTCAGCCCCTCGAGGCAATCCACCCACAAACTAGAGTAGGGTATTACACCACAAGGTGGCCCGGACCAGTATAAACTCATGTGTCTCTTGTTCTTTGGGTTCGTCGAGCTAGGCCATGGAATCGTTGAGCGTTCGAGTCGGGGAGAGAGTGCTCCTTGTGGGCACCCTAGAGTTCGAACCTCAAGGGTTTGCCGGAACCCGTAATCCAACAGATGGCAGTATCTAAGGGACTAAAAACTCGTTCTTCCCAAAAGATGGTTCTACCCGTCGATGCAGATAGAACCATGGTTGTACTGGCCCACGAACTAGCCCCACCACACATAATCGAGACTTTTCCAGACTGTACACTTACACCGTTGGAGAGAGAACCAGGTACACCCCATCTAACCCAAACCCTAGTGGATAGTAGCCCACTTCTAGTTGACACATCACCATGTCCACCACATAGTACCCCCCACACTAGCAGTTTGTAAAGCACCTGCAGTGCCCAAAGCATGAAGACCACCACTGCGAACCCAAACTCCATGTTTAAAGAAGAAGAGCAACTGTTCTCAGGTCAAATTCCATAGATATGGTCCATACTCTTTTGCCCTTGCATCACTGTATTTACTCATACCAACTAATTTCAAATTTGAAGGATCCAATTGAAACTCCAATGGCGCAACTGGTATGTTTTAAACCTATTTCTTTAACTGAATTGCTATACTAACTTCTTGCTCTAAGTTGATTTCAGTCTCAGTTGTATAAACAATTATGCTCTCATGTCATGCACATTACAAGTGTTGCCAGTGTTGTGTAGTTTCCCACACTTATATTCTGTCTATGTTGATGTGTCTTAAAAATATATGATTTGAACTATGTCTCTATCTTGATTTGGCAACATAAACTAGAATGATATGGACAATACAGTGACCATAGTACATAGATATATGTTTGTTTCATGTTCTTGTCCTGTCCACCTTACTACTGAACCGGTTTACCAAAATGAGTTTCATATACTACATGCTAAACTTGTGATGTGTTTGCTTGTTTCTCTTGTAGAATGTGAACAGAATATTGGAGAAGAGCACCCCATTATGCAATGGTAGAGAAAGTAATGCAGATAAGGTTCAAGATAGTGAGACAACCCTATTGGTCTCCAAGAAAGGTGATAAAAATGATCTTGGCCACTACCGGTGGCACAAGCTCTTTGAACTCGCTGCCTGAATCTCTTCGGCTTCTTTAGTCTCAGCTACAAGCTGAAAGGCATTAGTCAGTTGTGTTGCGGCAAGAAGTCGAAGGACCGAGGAAGTCCCTACAGAATTCAGATGCATACTTTCGGGTGCAACAACAATCGCTAGACAATTTTAGCGCCAAACAAGAGACAACCAATAAGCTTGCTAAGCTTCTTGCCAGCATGGTGGGTATCTAGGATGTCGTTTCTTGAGCTCTTCTGAAGTGGTTTCAGTTCTGGACTTGTTTTGCTACCACGTTTATTTTCACTGGTGGCCAATTTAGACGCCCAGTTTATGTAATATGCTGCTTTGTTCACTATATTTGTACTGGTGGCGAGCTTTGATGCCCAGTGGATGTAATATTTGAAATAGTTGTAATAGCCAAGCGTAAGTTGCTTGCTTATTTATTTCCTTATTGTCTTGTTTATTTTTTTGCTTGTAGTCACTGCAATTCTTTTTCCGCGATAACCTTTTTATTTAGAACTAGGCCACAATAACCATGGGCAACCGACCCGTTGTAACCATGGTCATGCTGCCTGCTGTAGTGGGCCTCCTAAGGTCTGTATGATCCATGGGCCTTCTACGGTCCATAGATTCAACGGGACTTCTACGGGCCATATGATCCATTTGCCAAACATGGGTCGTACTTTCGTGGACAATTAACGGACTGAAATATGGGTCGTAAATGGGCTATAACAGGAATCGTCTGTTTATGGGCCACCATAACGGGTCGTTAATAAGCCCATGTGTACAACGGGCTTAATTCCAACGACAGGCATAACGGGTCGTTAATGGGCCATATTTGATGACACTATGAAAATGACCTAGTGGATTAAAGGGCCACATACGGGCCGACTTTAACCACGGGCTGAATTTGGCCCACAAGCAGAACAGGCCGGTAACGGACCGTAAGTAATCGAATGCCGAAAATGAGCCCAATAATAAATGGGCCCTTAGAAGGCCGAAAGATAACACGGGTTAAAACGTCCCAATGGAATAATGGGCCGTTAATGGGTATAAAGCGATATATTGTTCATTATGGGCCAGTTTCACTACGGGCCATTTATGGGCCATGATTTACAAAGGGCCTCATATGGATCGGAAGACGTCATGGGCCATGATTTACAAAGGGCCTCATATGGGTCGGAAGACGTCATGGGCTATACATGGGCCGGAAGTTACAATGGGCTGGAATTATATTGGACGGCCCATATGGCGTTACTGGGCCTAATTCGGATAGGCTACAACGGGCCATGAGTTTGCGGGCTGTAAATGGGCTATATGCGAACAGGCCGTTAACAGGCCTTCTGTGGGCCGGGTTGCTACCTTTTGACTAAGTCAAATGGGCCGGCCTTTTGACCTGAATGGGCCACTATTGGGCCATGCCACATGTCGATGTATCATAGGTGCGTCCCATCCATTCACTGGATGACATCTGTCCTAGCACTAAGCTGACACGTGGATACTTCGGCGAATGAGAATTTTACACGTGGAAAATCCGCACCGGCTAGGGCTATTAACGAGTTATCGGATCCAAACCGGAACTCGATAGCTTAATAGCGACCCATTATGGTGGATGCCAGGTGTCGGTTACCCTTGGCGGAAACACTCCCATGACGTGCGATTTATCGTCATGGAAGTGGACACTTCCGTGATGATAATTTTGGTATTGTCATGGAACACTTCTACGACAGCACAGGTATGACTATCTTGATTCTGTCATAAAATTGTCATGGATGTACATGCATGACAGAAAACGTGACCCACTGTGACAAACACGTATCATCACGGAAGTGGGTTTTTTGTAGTGACAACATAAAGCTTTAAATTACAAGCCAGGGCCATGAGGACCCGAATACATAAGACAGCGAAAGCATCAATATCTGAGTACAGACATAATTAGACAAGTTTGCCTTAAGAAGGCTGGCAAAACAACGAAAACTAGATCGAAAAGGCGCAGGCCTCCTGCCTGGGGCCTCCTAACTACTCCTGGTCGTCGGTCTCCACGTAGTAATAGGCTCCATCGGGGTCGCACTAGTCATCGACGGGATCAACTGACTCCTGGGCTCCATCATCTGATCGCAGCAATCGGGTAACGGGGAAAAGGTAGCAAAGCAACCGTGAGTACTCATCCAAAGTACTCGCAAGACTTACATTAGATCTATGCTAAGTATGCATCTGTATCAAAGGAAAGGGGGTGTATCTATGGACTATACTGCAGAATTGCCAGAATAGTGGGGAAGGCCTAGCCTATTGAAGACTAGCATCTTGTAGCATCTTGTAGTAATAGATGAGAGTAGAGGAACATATCATATAGTAACAAGTAAATAATAGCAACACCCAGAGGTCCTTCCTCGTCTACCCTGTGAGGAAGTGATCCCGGAGCCATCATACCAGTTTAGTGTAACAAGTATCCAGTTCTAGTTGTAGTAGATCGGGATACAACTCCGAGCGTCTGTTATTGTGGACACGGCTATTCGAATAGATTACTTCCTAGTAGGGGTGCACCAACTTACCCATCACGCTCATTAACATTTGCTGGACACACTTTTGCAGGTTATGCCCGGCCTCGGCTGATCGACACACCTACCTAGGCTCAACAGAGAGGCCAACACGCCGGTCTAAATCCTAAGTGTGAAGGGGTCATGGCCCAATCGTCCTAAGCACTCATGCATGTTATGTACGCGGTCTGGAGCAGACCCACCTCCTTATACAGGCGTAGGTAGCTACCGTCCAACCGGGAGCGCACCACTCAACTGCTGACATCCGAAGAGTTTTCGGGAGAATCGTACGACATCGAGTGCCCATACTTATTCCCATGTGGTGGTCAGTGTGAAAAGGCTAGAGGTCTACTCAGATCATATATCCAAACCCATTAGTGTGTTGGGAGCTCGAGGTGATGATCAGTGCTCCTATCGCCCCGTCTCGCGGTCTTACGACAAGGGTCAGGCCCATCCCTCTCCTAAGGCGGTCTCTGCCTGCCCGGTCATGCTGTGTTAATAACTCACATGGGTACCCTTGGGGCCGACCCAACTTATCAAGACACTGACGGGAACTCATGTCCTCCTCTACCATAGCGGTACCACATGTCCCTTCAGTCCCACAGTAACAGTTAATGGGGAACGGTTAAAGTAGTTGTGGGTCCATACAATCAAGGTGAACTCAAAGGAATCACCCTCGATAGATCACACCTATGGTAAAATGTCAAGGTGAAATTGGAGGAATCACTTGATACATATCCATCGTATCTACTTTTCCAAACACTTTTGACCTTGTTTTGGACTCTAACTTGCATGATTTGAATGGAACTAACCCGGACTGGCGCTGTTTTCAGCAGAATTGCCATGGTGTTATTTTTGTGCAAAAATAAAAGTTCTCGGAATGACCTGAAACTTCACGGAGAATATTTTTGGAATTTATTAAAAATACTGGCGAAAGAATCAACACCAGGGGGCCCACACTGTCGGCGTTCAGGGAACGGGGGTCCCCAGACTTGCCTGCCTGCGGCCTGCGGCGTGGCACAAAGGGGGGCCCTGCATGGCCCATCTTCACCAACACAGACCCAAGACCCTCGCGAGGGGCCAAGCCTCACGGGGCGGACGACGCGGAGCTTCCTCAGGCACGGCCTCATCAGGCTGGCTTGCGAGGAGGTGGAGAGATCAAGGCGGGGTACCTCACGAGGAGCCCGTGAAGCAAGCCATGACGACCGAAGGCACCAGGCGGGTGCCAGCCCGCGCAACGTCCTCCTTTCCTCTTTTGTGCAAAGGGAGCAAGCGCAGCCGCGGAGTACCGGGGCCTCAGGCAAAGGTTGCCATTTCGGTGCAACAAGACCAAGACCAGGAGGACTGCAAGACGGAGGTCATTGTGGATCCCAAGACGGCATCACCACCAGAGCTTTGTGCAGGCGAAGACTACTTTTGTTAGGATAGCTGGTACTAGCTGCCCCCTTAAAATTAGCTCGCCATTGTTGGCTCCCTTCCCGCTCGATATTTGGGAAGAGGACAAGGGCCTCTATAAATAGGACCAACCACCCACAGAACGAGGGAAGAGGAAAAGGACGAGAGAAGGGGAAAAAGAGAGAGAGAAGGGTGACTGAACCCCTCCCGGCAGTTCATCGCCCCAGCCAAGAGCAGACCCTCGTGAGGCTGTTCTTCCTTGTATTGTTCATCATCATCAGCCCAAGAGGCAATCCACCATGCCACACACTGGAGTAGGGTATTACACCACAATGGTTGCCCGAACCAGTATAAACCCTGTGTCATTCGTGTTGTTCTTTCCATTGCTTAGATCTTAGCATGCTGGAGGGGTGCAGGTAGGTAGGAGGCGAAATCTCCGCGCGCACCCCAGTGTTCGAACCTCAAGAGTCTGCCGGAACCCGAAATCCGACATTTGGCGCGCCAGGTAGGGGTGCGCCGGAGTTTTCTCTTCCGCCACCACCACGGCCTGCCTCGCGATGAGTAGCGCGTCGCCCGCTCCGGCCGCCGGCGCTAGCACGGGGGCCAGGGGGCTCCGAGCCCTGGCCCCAGCCCTGCAACGGGTACGGTGGTCGGACAAGTTCAGGCCAATGACGCCGCCGCGCTACGGCGGCGCGACAGATCCGCTGGCCTTCTTGCCGGCGAGCGAGGAGGCCCCCCCTCGAAGCTGGAGGTGACGATAGGGTCATGGCCAACTGGCTCCCCATGGCCCTCACTGGCGCTCCGTGCCCATGGCTGCTCCACCTGCCAGAAACCTCCGGGGCCTCTTGGGAAGAGCCCCGCGGCCTCTTCCCCACCCATCGCGCTACACCAACACCCCCGGTCGTTGCGGCCCTCCTGGGCGGCTCGCAGGCGCCGCCTACAAGTGACCACGTCAAGCCATTCATCCGCCGGGTCAGCGCCGCTTCCACGTGGCAGGAGGCTCTCCCGGACCGGGCGACGTCCAAGGCCGGCCTGACCTTCAGCTCGGAGGACCACCCCTCCAACTCGGCCTGCTCGGGTGTGCTCCCCATGCTGTGCACCCCCACCATCTGCCAGGTGGCCGTCACCAGAACTCTCATCGATGGTGGTGCGGGCCTCAGCATGCTCTCGGTCGAGGCCTTCAACCTCCTTTGCATACCCCTGGTGTCGGGTGGTAGGTGCGACATATGCCAACGGGTGGCTTATCATTGTGGGAGCTAGTAAGACATCACCGGTGCCTGGAAACGGGATAAGGCGAAGACATGCACGCCGGCGGATCTTACCCAGCTTCGGGGCTCTCCGTGGAGATAACACCCCTACTGCTGCTCTGCGGGGTCTCCGCATGTTCACTCGATGGATCAAGTAGCTACACAACGCTCCTTGAGCTGTTTGGTGGGAGGAGGAAGAAGGGCACGGCTAGCCTGCTTCTTCTCCTTGTGTGGTGTCTAGGACTAGCAAGGGGTCGAACCCTTTGCATAGGTGCTCCGAGGGGTTTATATAGGCCTACCCCCCGGGGGTACAATGGTAATCCGACTGGGCGCGGGGCCCAGCCGTCTATGACTGCACTCGCCGGCTTCTGCGCCGGCTGCTGGGGCCCGCCAGCTGGTGGGTCCCGCCGGCTCTGTCTTGGGCCGACTGGTTGGAGGCGTGGCCGCCTTCGGGCATCTCTCTGCTCAAAGTGGCCCTCCGTCTGTGGGCCACGCTGGCGGCCCGTCGTGGGTGATGCCAGGGTTAACATGGCAACAGTGCCGCGCCGGACGGGTCATGCCTACCATGTACGGCGCACTGTGCCAGGCGTGCTCCGGGATTCGGGGGTGGCAGGCTTCACTGTAGCCATGCCCCATCGCACCGCCGTTAGGTGGGGGCAAACTTTGTGGGCACGGTCTTGACTGCTTTATGGGGAGCCGGCTTCTTGGAGTCGGCCTTCTCATGGCCGGCTTCTAGGAGTCGGCCTTCTCATGAGGGCTAAAGTCGGACCGCCTTCCGAAAGACGGCCTGGGTGGCAACCAGCAAGGGGAAGGCGGCCCCCTGTCTTGGATTCTTGAGAGCCAGGCGGGCTCGTAACTTTTTCAGAAGGGCCAGGGGAAGCCGGCTAGGCTACCCATGGCTATTTACTCTGACAGTAGTCCCCGAAGCTGATCGAGCTCCGAGGCGAGCAGGGGGACGAGAAGCTTGGTCAGCTTCCCATCCTGAAGAGCCGGCTTTGCGGGCATATGCCGACTTCAGAGAGCCCCGCGTCTTGTAGGCGGGAGGAGCGGGGACCTGCGTGCTGACCACGGGCCCTCCCGCGGCCATGTGGCAGCAAGATCCTGCGAGCGCACGCGGGCGACGGGACGCCGCCGCAGGCCCGGGCCCGCCACTCGCGAGCCTTGGTCCAGGCGCGGATCTTCCGTGGCCCACAGGGGCCGCTCGCCTTCTCGAGGCAGTTTTGTTTCGCCGTTAAGGCTTGATAATCGCGGGACGTGGGGAGTGGGCACGATCGATCCCCACGCTTCCCCACGCCACGCCTCCTCGGCTCCGCCACGCGAGCCTATAAGTAGGGGGAGGAGGGAGAGCGACAGAGGTTCGCATGCTCTTTCTTGCTCCGCCTCTCCTAATCCTCGTTTCTTCCTCTCGCTGCCGTCGCAGCTTCCCATCACAGCACCCCCACATCGTCCTGCTCCCATGGCGTTATCAAGCTCGTGGGACGGCTCCAACGTCCATGAAGACCATGTGGAGTTCCTCCGCCTGACTCGGCGCCTGCTCGGCGCCGACCTCGTACAGGTCCGCCTGGCGCCGGAGAAGGAGATCTCGCCGGCGCTGGAAGAGGGCGAGCGGGTCGTCTTCCGCTCGCACTGCCTGCGCGGCTTCGGCCTTCCGGCGAGCGGGTTTCTGCGCTCCTTCCTCGAATTCTACAACCTCCAGCCGCATCACCTCACGCCCAATGCGGTGATGCTGCTGTCGGCCTTCGTCTCCCTCTGCGAAGGCTTCTTGGGGCTGCTCCCCATGCTGGAGCTCTGGGGAGAGTTCTTCCAGAGCAAACTCGGCACCGTCATTGCCGGCATGCCCGCACCCTGCGGGGCCTTCATCGCCATGAGGAGGGCGAGCGAGAACAATCTGTTCCCGTCCATCCCCCTAATCCAGTCGATGAAGGTTTGGCAAAGATCATATTTCTACGTGAAGATCGTCGCCGAGCAAGGAGACTACATCAACCTGCCGGCTTACGTAGCCGGCCCGCCGGCTGGGAGGCAGCCCTCGTGGAGTTTCCGGTCCCGGTCACTGTCTCCGGCCGGGAACGCCACAGTCTCCCGGCTTCGGGTGATGATCCAGTCGGAAGGCCTGCGCGGGGCCGACTTGGTGGCCGCCTTCGTGGAGCGCCGGATTCTTCCTCTCCAGAGCCGGCCCCATATGATGTGTCAGATGAGCGGCCGCTTCGACCCAAGCCGGCTGAGCACATGGGAAATGCCCCACGCGGAGGTGGCGCTCATGGTTAATTACATCGCCAACTGCAAGCTCGCCGGGAACTGGCAATACAGCAAGGCGCCGTATTCTCGTGCCAATCCTCCGCCCGTGGTAAGCTTCTCTCTCTATCTTCTTTTTGTCGTCAGCCGGCTTCATGATGGCCGGCCTCTGACCAGTCAGTTCTTTTGAGCAGAACCCTCTTCTCGCACCGCCGGCCGGGGCGGCAGGGATTGAACGCCAGTATGCCCCTGACCGCACGGTGGACGACGTTGATGACCCGGACTTGGGGGCGGCCGCCATGGAGGACGCCGTCGTGGGGGACAACGCCGAGCCCGGAGGCTCAAGGTTCACTGCGAGCTTCGAGGACTGGCCGGACGATTTCGAAGCCGAAGTCGCCCCGCGTCGCCAGCCGGCGGCCGACCATCATGGCGCGGGCTCGTCTATTGCGCCGGCTGCCGGCGGCGGTGCATAGAAACGCCGGGCCGCTTCAGGCCTCTTCGGCAGTCGGCCGAAGAAGTCCAAGCCCTCCACCACGGCGACGAAACGAGACGAGGCGGCCGCGAAGGCGGCCCGCTTTCGCGAGGCGGTGAAGCAGCCTCAGGCGGTTTCAGCGTAAGTCGCCGTTTGCCTGGTCGGATGCCCTTCACTATCCTCTTTCTCTTTGAATATTCTTCTTAACTTTTCTCGCTTGCTGGACAGGGCGCCGCTTTCCCTTAAGCGGGGTCCGGGCAGCTCCGTCGTGGGGCCGGCTGGAGGGTCTTCGAGCTCCCGCCGTGTGGACCCCCGCACCGATCTTAGGGAGGCCACAGAGCGGAACGCCCGCGAAGCGCGGGAGGAGCGCGAGGCGGCGGAGAAGGCGGCCGCCCAGGCGGCGAGGGAGCAGGCCGACGCGGCAGCCAAGGCCCAGACGGAGGCGGCTACCGCGGAGACGGAGGCGGAAAGCTCGCGCAACCAGCCTCCGCTGCTCGCCATTCGTCTCCGAGCCGTAGCCCCCGACACCCCATTGCCCTTGGCGGAGGAGATCGTCCAAGACCCGCCGCTGATGGATAGGGGGAGGACCCCGTCGCCTTTGCGAGGAGAGCGCCGCCAGCAGCGCCAACCGGAGAGGGCCAAGGCGGCCAATCGTCAGCGGCACTAGAGGGGCCGACCGAAGGTGAGCTAGAGAACAGAGCTGGCCTCGAGGTGCAGCCGGCGGCGAGCCGGCGCGCAGGGGGAGGCGCCGCTCCGCCGAAGTTGCGCCGAGTTGCGGGCGCAGGCCAGTCGGCGGAAGATCTAGAGGCGGCCAGCACCGCCACGTCCGAGTGGACTCCCAGCGGGGGGACTGGCGAGCTGGATGTGGCGGCTCAAGGGGTCCGGAGCCGGCTGCAAGCTTAGGCCGCCCTGCTGCAACAGTTCACCCAGGAGTTCTTGTCAACGCGAGGCACTATCCGGGTGAGTCCTTCGGTCTTGGCTGCTTTGCTTTCTTAATTTCTTCCGTGGGGGCGCGTCAGCGCACCCACTGGGTGTAGTCCCCGAGATTCGGGCCGACTGCTGCGCAGTCGGGTCGGATCTTTCTCGACGGCTACCTTTGCTTTTTTCTGAACTTTCAGGAATACCACAACCTTCATGCTGCCGCCTTCAACTCCCAGGCTCGGGAGTTGAGCCGGAGGACCGACGACTTGGCCGACAGCCGAAGTAAGTACTCGATCTTGTCTGTCTCCTGTGGGGGCGCGTCAGCGCACCCACTGGGTGTAGTCCCCGAGATTCGGGCCGACTGCTGGGCAGTCGGGTTAGATCTTTATTGACGACTCTTTCCTTATTGGTTTTTCTTTTTCTTTGTCTTCAGGGGCCAACGCCGACTTGAGGAAGGAGCTCGGCGAAGCGAAGGCCACCCTTCATACCAAGGAGGCCGAGTACGCCGCCTTGGTCCAGGAACGGGATCGCCTAGCCAAGAAGCTGGCCGACCAAGAGGAGAGCCACAAGGCGGCCCTGGGGAAGGTGTCGTAGGAGGCCGTGTCGGAGTCGACAGGCATCGGGTCGGTGGAGCCAACCGACTCCAGGTCCGCAGCGGGCTCGGTGGAGACATGGAGCTGGCCGAGAAGGTTGGCGAGGTGGTCGGTGCCTGCATCGGAGGCGAGCTCGTCGGAGATGAGAGTTTCGTCGAGGAGATCGGCGAGGCTGCTCGCCGCGCAGATGCTGGTGACGCCTTGCAGCACGTCGTGGCAAGCGCCATCGGGCGTGCCGGGCTGGCTACGCTCGCGGGGGAGGAATAAGGTTCCCGTCCAGAACAGGTCTCCGGACGACGGTGCACCTGGCCCCATGGTGGGCGCCAAATGTCGGGTGGTAGGTGCGACATATGCCAACGGGTGGCTTATCATTGTGGGAGCCAGTAAGACATCGCCGGTGCCTGGAAACGGGATAAGGCGAAGACATGCACGCCGGCGGATCTTACCCAGCTTCGGGGCTCTCCGTGGAGATTACACCCCTACTGCTGCTCTGCGGGGTCTCCGCATGTTCACTCGATGGATCAAGTAGCTACACAACGCTCCTTGAGTTGTTTGGTGGGAGGAGGAAGAAGGGCACGGCTAGCCTATTTCTTCTCCTTGTGTGGTGTCTAGGACTAGCAAGGGGTCGAACCCTTTGCATGGGTGCTCCGGGGGGTTTATATAGGCCTACCCCCCGGGGGTACAATGGTAATCCGACTGGGCGCGGGGCCCGTCCATCTGTGACTGCGCTCGCCGGCTTCTGCGCCGGCTGCTGGGGCCCGCCGGCTGGTGGGTCCCGCCGGCTCTGTCTTGGGCCGACTGGTTGGAGCCGTGGCCGCCTTCGGGCGTCTATTTGCTCAAAGGGGCCCTTCGTCTGTGGGCCACGCTGGCGGCCCGTCGTGGGTGATGCCAGGGTCAACATGGCAACAGTGCCGCGCCGGACGGGTCATGCCTACCCTGTATGGCGCATTGTGTCAGGCGTGCTCCGGGATTCGGGGGTGCAGGCTTCACTGTAGCCACGCCCCGTCGCACCGCCGTTAGGTGGGGGCAAACTTTGTGGGCACGGTCTTGACCGCTTTATGGGGAGTCGGCTTCTTGGAGTCAGCCTTCTCATGGCTGGCTTCTTGGAGTCGGCCTTCTCATGAGGGCTAAAGTCGGACCGCCTTCCGAAAGCCGGCCTGGGTGGCAACCAGCAAGGGGAAGGCGGCCCCATGTCTTGGATTCTTGAGAGCTGGGCGGGCTCGTAACTTTTTCAGAAGGGCCAGGGGAAGCCGGCTAGGCTACCCATGGCTATTTACTCCGACACCTGGAACGGCTGCAACTCAGCTGGCCCTTCTCTGGTGTTGGGGGCGGATCATCCAGCTCCTTGGGACAAATCCGGCTCCCAGTAACCTTCAACACCTACAACAACTTCCGCACGGAGCTGGTCGACTTCGGCATCGCCCCCATCGGCCTCCCCTACAACGCCATCCTCGGCTACCCAACGCTGGCCCAGTTCATGGCCGCAACGCACCCGGCGTACAACCTCATGAAGATGCCCGGGAGCAGCGGTGTCCTCACCGTGCACGGGATACCGGGGACGCGCTGCGGGTACTCAAGCTCGCCTTCAAGACGGCGGCATCAGCACAGCCTGCCGGCTTGGAGACCCCCAAGCCCAAGAGGGCTGCACCCGCCAAGAAGAAACAGTTGTTCACCCAAGACAAGGCAGAAACCAAGCAGATACCCGTCGATGAGGACGGGTCCACCAACGCCACTTTCACCATAGGCGCCAACCTCGAACTCGAGCAGGAGGAGGCCCTGGTCAAGTTCCTGCGCGCAAACAAGAAGGTATTCTCTTGGGAGCCTGACCAGTTGGCGGGGATCCGTAGGAGCGTAATCGATCATCACCTCAACGTGTGCCCCAACATGCGTCCTGTGAAGCAGAAGGAAAGGCGGCAGTCCACAGAAAAGCAGGCCTTCATCGGCCAAGAGACCCGCAAACTAGAAGCTGCTGGGGTCATTCGCGAGGTCCGATACCCGGATTGGTTGGCCAACCCTGTCGTTGTGCCGAAGAAGGGAGGGAAGGAGCGCATGTGTGTCAACTTCACCAACCTCAACAAGGCATGCCCGCAAGATCCATTCCCGCTCCCCCGCATCGACCAAATCGTGGATTCCACCGCAGAATGCGACCTGCTGTGCTTCCTGGATGCCTTCCCTGGGTATCACCAGATCAAGATGGCGGTAGAAGACGTTGAGAAGACAACCTTCCTAACCCCGTGTGGGGTGTACTGCTACACATGCATGCCATTCGGGCTGCGTAACACTGGGGCGACCTTTCAGCGGGTGATGCACATCACTTTGGGCCCGCAGCTCGGGAAGAATGTCGAGGCTTATGTCAATGACATTGTGGTGAAGTCTCGGGAGGCCAGGACCCTGATACAAGACCTGGAGGAAACCTTTGCGAGCCTCAACTCAGTGAACCTGCGGCTCAACCCAGAGAAGTGTGTGTTCGGAGTCCCCTCGCGCAAGCTCTTGGGTTTCCTCGTGTCCCACCGAGGCATCGAGGCTAACCCGGAAAAGGTCAAGGCGATCGAGGACATGAGCCCGCCGAAGACCCTCAGAGAAATGCAGAAGCTCACTGGGCGCGTGACCGCGCTAGGGCGCTTCATCTCCAAGTTGGGGGAGCGAGCGCTGCCCTTCTTCCAGCTAATGAAGAAAAAGGGGCCCTTTGAATGGACCGAAGAGGCCGACAAGGCTTTCCAAGATCTCAAGAGATAACTGACCAGCCCTCCGGTCATGGTGGCTCCGCGCCCTCAAGAGCCCCTGGTGCTTTACCTCGCCGCCACTCCCTACTCCACCAGCGCAGCCCTGGTGGCGGTTAGGGAGGAGCGTCGAATCAAAACCACAGCAGCAGCCCGGGACAAGGCAAAACGGGAACAAGGAAGGCCCACAGAAACCGCCACCACGGCTGAGGAGGATCAGCCGCCGCAGAGGAGTGCGCCGGAGGCGGAAGAGGCCCCTCTCCCAGATGGCCAGCCTTCGGAGGCCTCATCGCCTCAGGAGGCGCTATGGACTCTGGAGGGCGCCACCAGCACTGACGCACCCAACCTCGTTGAGCACCCGGTGTACTTCGTCAGCACGGTGTTGCGAGACGCGAGGGCACGGTACGCCATGCCTCAAAAGCTCCTCCTCGCGCTACTGGTGGCCTCGCGCAAGTTGCGGCACTATTTTCAGGGTCACCCCATCAAGGTCGTCTTGTCATACCCCTTGGAGAGAGTGCTCAGGAGCCCTAACTCAGCCGGAAGTGTCGCTGAGTGGAACATAGAACTGCAAGCGTTTCAGCTCGAATTCAGCACGACCAGAGTCATCAAGGGAGCAGCATTAGCGGATTTTGTGGCAGAATGGATGGAGGCACCAGGCCTCAAGGCCGACGAGGATCGGTCCCTCTCCCCGGGAAGCGAGGCGCCAGAAGGC
The DNA here is from genome assembly GCF_018294505.1 of Triticum aestivum. NCBI lineage: Eukaryota > Viridiplantae > Streptophyta > Magnoliopsida > Poales > Poaceae > Triticum > Triticum aestivum. Next base: position 435,803,549 of record NC_057794.1, read on the forward strand.
TGGGTCATGTACTTCGATGGGGCGTTCTCCAGGCATGGCGCTGGAGCTGGGGCGGTGCTTATATCGCCCACTCAGGACAACTTCTACTACGCTGTACAGCTCTGTTTCCAGCAAGGTGAAAAGGTCTCCAACAACATAGTGGAGTATGAAGGTCTAATAGCGGGCTTGAAGGCTGCAGCTGCCCTGGGGGTGAAACGCCTCAACATCAAGGGTGATTCGCAGCTCCTTGTCAATTTCTCCAACAAGGTGTACGAGCCGAAAGATGAGCACATGGAAGCCTACCTTGCAGAGGTCCGCAGGATGGAGAAGCAGTTCTGGGGGTTGGAGTTGCAGCATGTGCCCCGTGGCACCAATCAGGAGGCCGACGACATCGCCAAACGGGCGTCCAGGCGGTTACCTCAGGAGCCTGGCGTTTTCGAGGAGCGGCTCTTCAAGCCCTCAGCCCTGCCGTCATTGTCAAACACGGCTCAGCCACGGGAGGAGCTCCCCCAGCCACCTCCCTCAGGAGCTCCGGCCTGTGGCCCGGCCTCAGGAGCACGCCTGCTCCTGACGATGGAACCTCAGGAGAGATACTGGATCACGGAGCTCCAGAGTTACTTAACACGAGGGACCCTGCCGGAGAAGGAGGAGGAAGCGGAGCGAGTGGCACGCCAGGCCACGACATACTGCATCAAGGATGGAGAGCTCTACCGGAAGCGACCAAACGATGTGTCCCTGCGCTGCATCTCTAGGGAGCAAGGGAAGGAACTGCTGGAAGATATACATGGCGGAGACTGTGGGCATCATTCATCATCACGGACCCTCGTCGGCAAGGCGTTCCGCTGTGGTTTTTATTGGCCCACCGCACTCAACGACGCCGTCGAACTAGTGAAAGCTTGTGAGGCCTGCCAGTTCCACGCCAAGCAGATCCATCAGCCAGCAGGAGGCCTGCAGACTATACACCTTTCATGGCCGTTCGCAGTCTGGGGGCTGGACATCTTGGGCCCGTTTCCTCGGGCGCCTGGGGGCTACCGCTACCTCTACGTCGTCGTGGACAAGTTCACCAAGTGGGCTGAAGTAGAGGCTGTCCGCACCATTCCCGCGGGTTCCATGGTCAACTTCATCAAGGGCATCGTGAGCCGGTTCGGGGTGCCAAACCGCATCATCACGGACAACGGTTCGCAGTTCACCAGTAACCTCTTCAAAACATACTGTGCTAACCTTGGAACGCAGATATGCTACGCTTCGGTGGCGCACCCCCGAAGCAACGGCCAGGCCGAGCGAGCCAACGCAGAGGTCCTGAGGGGTCTCAAGACCAGGATGTTCAAGAAGAAGCTGGAGGCTTGCGGCAGAGGTTGGTACGACGAGCTTCAGTCCGTGTTGTGGTCCATCCGCACAACCGCGACCAAGCCGACAGGAGAGACCCCGTTCTTCCTGGTCTGCGGAGCCGAAGCAGTCCTCCCTCACGAGGTTAGACGTCGCTCTGCGCGGGTCCTGGCGTTCGACGAGGCACAGCAGGACGCCATGCGGGGGATGGACCTCGTGCTAGGGGAGGAACGTCGCCGAGAAGCCGTGCTACGAGCGGCGAGGTACCAACAGGCACTGTGGCGATATCACTGCCGCAACATCCACCCCAGAACTCTCGAGGTAGGAGACCTCGTGCTCAGGCGGGTTCTCTCCAGGGAGGGGCTGCACAAGCTCTCTCCCATGTGGGAGGGCCCGTTCAAAGTTTTTCATGTTTCCAGGCCCGGCTCTGTGCGCTTGGAGACTCAGGAGGGGGTGCCGGTCCAGAACGCATGGAACATCCAGCACCTCCGGAGTTTCTACCCCTAAAAAGGCCCAGAGCCTGTGAAGAAGGCGAATGCCTGTGAAGCTGTCGCGTTTGGGAAAAGGCCCAGAGCCTATGAAGAAGGCGAATGCCTGTGAAGCTGTCGCGTTTTGGAAAAGGCCCAGAGCCTGTGAAGAAGGCGAATGCCTGTGAAGCTGTCGCGTTTTGGAAAAGGCCCAGAGCCTGTGAAGAAGGCGAATGCCTATGAAGCTGTCACATTTTGGAGAAGTCCCGGAGCCTGTGAAGAAGGCCAATGCCTGTGAAGCTCGCCGCCCGTGACACTCTCACGTAATAATGAGTTGGGGTTGTACACGCCCCGGAGTCTCAGGAGCGCCAGCCTCAGGCCCTGGGGCTCCCTCCCACGCCCAGTGGTAGCACTTAGCTCCGCGCTGGTGAGAAGACGTCGAAGACTAGATTAGGTGCCGGATGCGGCTTTTCATTTGCTTTCCGCAGTTGGCTTGTTCCTTCTCATTCGAAGTTTTATTGAAGTTGTTGCCGTCTTTGGCTTGTGGTTCTTCAACTTTTCACTCTCCTGCCTCGGTTTCTCTTATGCAAGGCCTCGCGAGGGGGGGGGGACTGCCGAGCGCCGTCGCGAGTGTTCCCGTCCTAGTCGTTCAAAGGGTTCGCAACCTGGGTCCATTACAGGATCACCCCTCCAGTCCGTGCCCCATAGGCATCGCGACACGAACACAGGGCCTGGGTCGGTCGCCCCCCCCACGGCTGGGGCCGGGAACTATCCACACGCGGGCACGCAGCTGGAAGGCACGATAATGGAAGCAAAACGATGATTAACAGCAATAACCCAAACACTCCCCCGCGGGGCTCCACACTACTGTCTTTTTTATGCAGGAAAAAAGGAAAAGAAAGAACAGATCAGGCGCAGCTCGCCTCACACCGGCCTGCAGGGAAGACTCGAGTTGCCTCCGGGGCTCAGGCAGATTCCCTCTCACGCTTCACCGGGGCACGACGGCGGGCGGACACGCTACCACCCCCCAAGAAGATGCGACGGCGTGGAGGCTGACCGCAACCACCACTGGAAGAGTCGCCGCCTGAAGAAGAACCGGAGAAGCTTGGGGAACCCCGAGCGCCGCCAGTCACGCGAGTGCTGTCTTCTCCATCGTCGCCAGAGCTAGGCTCCCGGCCGCGGTCGTCGTCCTCGGGGCAGCACCCTGCGCGGCGACCATCTTCCCCAAACACCCTCATGTAGAGGGTGGCATCACCGTCAAACTTGAAGTGCAGGGTGCAACGACAGCTCAGGCCACGCGCGCGGGCAAACATCTGCCAACCGCGGGCCAGGACCAGGCTCCCGGCCGCGGAGACCTCCAGTGAAGCCCATGAGGCCCGGCTGCAGCAGTCGTTGGCCTGAAGCCAGAGGCCTCCCGGAGCGCCGGCCGGGAGCTCGCCGAGGACGAAGCGAGGAAGCGGAAGCCGGGTGCTAGTCGGCTCCGCCGACCACACGACGAACTCCGGTAGCACCTCTGCAGCGCGAAAGCGTGGCCTAGGGGGACGCGCAACCGGAGCGCGCCCCCCGGCCGTAGCGATCCGCCCGCCGCCGCGCTGGAAATCGTCTCCACGGCCGCGGGGAGCTGCCGTGGTGGCCACATGATGTTTGCGAGGGCGCCCTCGGCCGCGCTTGGGCGGGGGAGAGGCCGGCTCAACCTGGTGAGCCTTCCCCTTCTCTGCGACCGAGAACCTCCTCGACGGGGCCATGAAGAAGAAGGAGAAGCAAGGGGGGATGAGCTGGAAGGGCGCACACCCTTTCGTACTTATAGCCGGCGAAGGCCAACCGCCGACCTCCACGATCGCAGGTAATCATGACCCGCTTTGCATGCAGGGACTAGTCCAATCCATGCAGTTACCGAGGCGCCATGGGGAAGTGGAGACGCCCACGTCCAATCAACCGCCACGCGGCGCCCAAGGCCGCAGGCTGTTAGGGCCCGCAGCGCTTCGCTCTTGCCCTTCCGCCTCCCTGCATGGCCAAGTCCGGGCACGCCTTGGGCCCGGGGGCTACTGTCGGCGTTCTGGGAACGGGGGTCCCCAGACTTGCCTGCCTATGGCCTGCGGCATGGCTCAAAGGGGGGCCCAGCACGGCCCATCTTCACTAACACAGACCCAAGACCCTCGTGAGGGGCCAAGCCTCGCGGGGCGGACGACGCGGAGCTTCCTCAGGCACGGCCTCATCAGGCTGGCTCGCGAGGAGGCCGAGAGATCAAGGCGGGGTACCTCACGAGGTGCCCGTGACGCCAGGCGGGTGCCAGCCCGCGCAGCGTCCTCCTTTCCTCTTTGGTGCAAAGGGAGCAAGTGCAGCCGCGGAGTACCGAGGCCTCAGGCAAAGGTTGCCATTTCGGTGCAACAAGACCAAGACCAGGAGGACTGCAAGACGGAGGTCATTGTGGAGCCCAAGACGGCGTCACCACCAGAGCTTTATGCAGGCGAAGACTACTTTTGTCAGGATAGCTGGTATTGGCTGTCCCCCTTAAAATTAGCCCGCCATTGTTGGCTCCCTTCCCGCTCGATATTTGGGAAGAGGACCAGGGCCTCTATAAATAGGACCAACCACCCACAAAATGAGGGAAGAGGAAAAGGACGAGAGAAGGGGAAAAAGAGAGAGAGAGAAGGGTGACTGAACCCCTCCCGGCAGTTCATCGCCCCAGCCAAGAGCAGACCCTCGCGAGGCTGTTCTTCCTTGTATTGTTCATCATCATCAGCCCAAGAGGCAATCCACCACGTCACACACTGGAGTAGGGTATTACACCACAACGGTGGCCTGAACCATTATAAACCCTGTGTCATTCGTGTTGTTCTTTCCATTGCTTAGATCTTAGCGTGGTGGAGGGGTGCAGGTAGGTAGGAGGCGAAATCTCCGCACGCACCCCAGTGTTTGAACCTCAAGGGTCTGCCGGAACCCGAAATCCGACACACACCCTGTCCACGAGGGTGGGGGCGCGCCCCCTGTCTCGTGGGCCCCTTGAGGCTCCACCGACCTCAACTCCAAGTCTATATATTCACATTCGGGGAGAAAAAAATCAAGGAGAAGGATTCATCGCGTTTTACAATACGGAGCCGCCGCCAAGCCCTAATCTCTCTCGGGAGGGCTGATCTGGAGTCCGTTCAGGGCTTCGGAGAGGGGAATCCATCGCCGTCGTCATCATCAACCTTCCTCCATCACCAATTTCATGATGCTCACCGCCGTGCGTGAGTAATTCCATCGTAGGCTTGCTGGATAGTGATGGGTTGGATGAGATTTATCATGTAATCGAGTTAGTTTTGTTAGGGTTTGATCCCTAGTATCCATTATGTTCTGAGATTGATGTTGCTATGACTTTGCTATGCTTAATGCTTGTCACTAGGGCCCGAGTGCCATGATTTCAAATCTAAACCTATTATGTTTTCATGAATATATGTGAGTTATGGATCCTATCTTGCAATTCTATAGTCACCTATTATGTGTTATGATCCGTTAACCCCGAAGTGACAATAATCGGGATACTTACCGGTGATGATCGTAGTTTGAGGAGTTCATGTATTCACTAAGTGTTAATGCTTTGGTCTGGTACTCTATTAAAAGGAGGCCTTAATATCCCTTAGTTTCCAACAGGACCCCACTTCCATGGGAGGGTAGGACAAAAGATGCCATGCAAGTTCTTTTCCATAAGCACGTATGACTATATTCGGAATACATGCCTACATTACATTGATGAACTGGAGCTAGTTCTGTGTCACCTTATGTTATAACTGTTGCATGAGTGATTGCATCCGACATAATTATCCATCACTGATCCATTGCCTACGAGCTTTACACATATTGATCTTTGCTTAGTTACTTTACCGGTGCCACTGTTACAATCACTACAAAACTGCTACTGTTACTTTTGCTACTGTTACCGCTACTATCATATTGCTTTGCTACGAAATACTTTGCCACAGATATTAAGTCTTCCAGGTGTGGTTGAATTGACAACTCAACTGCTAATACTTGAGAATATTCTTTGGCTCCCCTTATGTCGAATCAATAAATTTGGGTTGAATACTCAACCCTCGAAAAAAATCAAGGAGAAGGATTCATCACGTTTTACGATACAGAGCCACCGCCAAGCCCTAATCTCTCTAGGGAGGGCTGATCTGGAGTCCTTTCGGGGCTCCGGAGAGGGGGATCCATCGCCATCATCATCATCAACCTTCCTCCATCACCAATTTCATGATGCTCACCGCCGTGCGTCAGTAATTCCATCGTAGGCTTGCTGGACGGTGATGGGTTGGATGAGATTTATCATGTAATCAAGTTAGTTTTGTTAGGGTTTGATCCCTAGTATCCATTATGTGCTGAGATTGATGTTGCTGTGACTTTGCTATGCTTAATGCTTGTCACTAGGGCCCGAGTGCCATGATTTCAGATCTGAACCTATTATGTTTTCATGAATATATGTGAGTTCTTGATCCTATTTTGCAAGTCAATAGTCACCTACTATGTGTTATGATCCGTTAACCCCGAAGTGACAATAATCAGGACCACTCCCAGTGATGACTATAGTTTGAGGAGTTCATGTATTCACTAAGTGTTAATGCTTTGTTCCAGTACTCTATTAAAAGGAGGCCTTAATATCTCTTAGTTTGCAATAGGACCCTTCTGCCACGGGAGGGTAGGACAAAAGATGTCATGCAAGTTCTTTCCATAAGCGTGTATGACTATATTCAGAATACATGCCTACCTTACATTGATGAACTGGAGCTAGTTCTGTGTCACTCTATGTTATAACTATGTATGAGGAATCGCATTCGACATAATTATCCATCACTGATCTATTGCCTACGAGGTTTTCACATATTGATCTTTGCTAGTTACTTTTCCGTTGCCACTGTTGCAATCACTACAAAAACTACTATTATTACTTTTGCCACCATTACCGGTACTTCCATATTACTTTGGTACTAAATATTTTGCTGTAGATATTCAGTCTCTCAGGTGTGGTTGAATTGACAACTCAGCTGTTAATACTTGAGAATATTCTTTGGCTCCCCTTGTCTCGAATACCTAAATTTGGGTTGAATACTCTACCCTCAAAAACTATTGCGACCCCCTATACTTGTGGATTATCAAGACTATTTTCTGGCACCGTTGCCTAGGAGCATAGCTCTATTCTTTGAGTCACTTGGGATTTATATCTGTTGATCACTAAGAGGAACTTGAAAGATGAAAGAACCAAGATTTTTCCCTCAACTACGAGGGGAGGTAAGGAACTGTCATCTAGCTCTGCACTTGATTCACCTTCTGTTTTGAGTTAACTTGCGACACCTACTCCTGCTATTTATTCTGATATGTCGCATATTATTGATGATGCCACTTCTGCTATGCATGGTGCTTATGATGAGACTACTTCTATGCTTGATAATAATGTGCCATTAGGTGAATTTCTTGATGACCAACTTGCCAGGGTTAGAGAGAATGAAATTATTGAAACTGATAATATTGATGAAAGTGATGATGAAGATTCTCCCCCTAGGTATGAATTGCCTGTTGTGCCTGAGGGTTATGTTATGGATGAAGAAACTGCTAGAGACTTTTTAGCTTGCAATGATAGATATGATCTTAAGAAACTGTTAGCTACACTGAAAGAAAAATCTTTGAATGCTAGAATGAAATATATATATATATATATATATATATATATATATATATGACCTTGCTTTTGCTACTTCACCCATCTGTATTTTCGATAAAGATTATGATTTCTCTATCGACCCTGAGTTAATTTTGGTTGAATCTAATCCTTTTTATGGCTATGAATCTGAAACTGTTGTGGCACATCTTACTAAATTAAATGATATAGTCACCCTATTCACTAATGAGGAAAAAATTCATTACTACTATATCCTTAAGTTATTTCCGTTCTCATTAAAGGGTGATGCTAAAACATGGTTTAATTCTCTTGATCCTGGTTGTGTGTGTAGTCCCCAGGATATGATTTATTACTTCTCTGCTAAATATTTCCCCGCTCATAAGAAATAAGCTGCCTTAAGGGAAATATATAGTTTTGTGCAAATTGAAGAAGAGAGTCTCCCACAAGCTTGGGGGAGTCTTCTCTGATTACTTAATGCTTTTCCTCAATATCCTCTCAAGAAAATGAAATACTTGATATCTTTTATAATGGACTAACCAATGCTTCCAGAGACCACTTGGATAGTTGTGTTGGTTGTGTTTTCAGGGAAAGAATTATTGATCAAGCTGAATTGCTATTGAATAATATGTTGAGTAATGAAAATGATTGGACACTTCCTGAACCAACTCCTAAGCCAACTCCGAGGAAAATGGGTATTCTATTTCTCAGTCCTGAAGATATGCAAGATGCAAAGAAATCTATGAAAGAAAAGGGTATTAAAGCTGAAGATGTTAAGAATTTACCACCTATTAAAGAAATACATGGTCTTGATAACTCGACACAGGTAGTAAAGGTAAATTATCTCTATAGATTTGATGAAGGTGATATTCCTCGTTATAAGTCTACAAGCCAATGCTTAGATGAGTTTGATAATTTTATTGTTAAACAAGAAAACTTCAATGCTTATGTTGGTAGACAATTGAAACGTAATGCTTATATGATTGAACACTTGAGTGATTATATGTCTAGAGTTAAAGGTGAGCTTAAACTTGTTAGTAAACATGCTTCTATGGTTACCACTCAAGTAGAACAAGTGCTTAAAGCTCAGAATGATTTTCTCAATGAATTAGATAAAAAGAAAAATGAAAAATGCTATTAGAGTTGTGACTAGAGGGGGTAAAATGACTCAGGAACCTTTGTATTCGGAGGGCCACCCAAAGATAATTGAGCAAGGTTCTCAGAGAATTAATGTTGATGCACCTAGTTCTTCTGAGAAGAAGAAAAGGAAAAATGATAGGTCTCTGCATGCTTCTAGTGAACCTGTTGCTGACACACCTGAGAATCCTAATGATATTTCTATTTCTGATGCTGAAACACAATCTGGTAATGAACTTGAACCTAGTGATAATGTTAATGATGATGTTCATGTTGATGCTCAACCTAGCAATAACAATGATGTAGAAATTGAACCTGCTGTTGATCTTGATAACCCACAATCAAAGAATCAACGTTATGATAAGAGAGATTTCGTTGCTAGGAAGCACGGTAAAGAAAGAGAACCATGGGTTCAAAAACCCATGCCTTTTCCTCCTAAACCATCCACGAAAAGGGATGATGAGGATTTTGAGTGCTTTGCTGAAATGATTAGACCTATCTTTTTGCGTATGCGTTTGACTGATATGCTTAAAATGAATCCTTATGCTAAGTACATGAAAGATATTGTTACAAATAAAAGAAAGATACTGGAAGCTGAAATTTCGACCATGCTTGCTAATTATACTTTTAAGGGTGGAATACCAAAGGAACTAGGAGATCCCAGAGTACCAACTATACCATGCTCCATTAAAAGAAACTATGTTAAAAACTGCTTTATGTGATCTTGGAGCCGGTGTTAGTGTTATGCCTCTCTCTTTATATCGTAGACTTGATTTGAATAAGTTGACACCTACTGAAATATCTTTGCAAATGGCTGATAAATCAACTGCTATACATGTCGGTATTTGTGAGGATGTGCCTGTTGTGGTTGCAAACGTTAGTATTTTAACGGACTTTGTTATTCTTGATATTCCCGGGACGATAGTATGCCTATTATTCTTGGTAGACCCTTTTTGAATATTGCAGGGGCTGTTATTCATTGCAACAAAGGCAATGTCACTTTTCATGATAATGGTAATGAGAATACGGTACACTTTCCGAGGAAACAACCTCCAGTCCACAATATTAATTCTATTGGAAAAACTTGAACGATTATTATTGGAGGTTTTGAATTTCCCCTTCCTACTGTCAAGAAGAAATATGATATTCTTATTGTTGGGGACATGCATATCCCCGTTGAGGTAACTTAGTGTTATTCGAAAATACTCCATTTTCATGTTATTCGGAAAGAGTTAGTTAGCAAGACTTGATCAACCTTGTTAGTGGATTCCTCGGAAAGAGTCAGAAAGCACAACTCTATGTACCCTCTTTTTACTTTCTATTATTTATATTAAATAAGGAAAACATAGTATTTTCTGTCTGTTTTCTGAATTATCCTTGCAATAAAAAATACCCCGAAAATAAAAGTTCTCCAAATGCCCTGAAAATTTTAGATGATTTTTTGTAGAATATTTAAGAATATTTGACACTGAGAACACACCAGGGGGACCCACCACCTGGCCACGAGGGTCCAGGGCGCGCCCACCCCCCTAGGGCACGCCCCTTGCCTTGTGGACCCCACATGGGGCCCCTCCACTTATTCTTGCACCCACAAACTTCGCCTTCCTCCAGAAAAAATCCTCCACCAGCTCAAACCCGAGTTCTAGCTCATCTTGCTGCCATTTTCGATCTCCTAGCTCAAAGCTCCATTCACAAAACTGCTTTGGGGGATTGTTCTTCGGTATGTGACTCCTCCAATGGTCCAATTAGTTTTTGTTCTAGTGCTTTATTTATTGCAATTTTTAGCTGCTTAGGTGACCCTGTTTTGAACTTGCATGTCAAATTTATGTGGTCAAAAGTAGTTTTAATGCATGATATGGCCTCTAGGCACTTGTGGGAGTAGTTGCTATCAATCTTGTTGAGTTTGGTTCACTTTTATTTTGAGTCACTAAAAATTTCAGAAATTTTTCAGAGGAAGAAAAATGTTTAGGAAAATGTACCAAGGTGGTTCCTCAAGGAAGCAAGGCCCAAGGCTTGCGATACATGAGCCGGACAATGAACTACCAAGGGAAGCTCAAGTGCGGCCTTGTGAATGGCCGTCAGAGGAGTTCATGGTCCAGGCAGGCATCAATGATGAATTTGACACGTACATGCGTAACGTTGATCTTGAGGGCCTTGTGTCAGATAAGTGCCGACAATACCTCTATCTAACTGATTCATTTGTGATAAGGTTTAAATTTCCATCCTCGTGCAATTCTCACACTTTTTTATTTGACCTTTATGATAAATCATATACCATGGACCTAGAATATTCTAATATTGCTTGTAAACTCCCGCAGTGGGGCAATGTTAGTGAACCTCGCAAATCTGAATACAAAGACTTTCTTGCTAGTATTACTATGGGGGAATCTAGGGAAATCACACAAGCTACCATAGGGAGCATTCATTTCCCTTCCATACATTATTTTGCTCTCTTCATTGATAGATGCATTAACGGTAAAGATGAGGCTTGTCACATGTGCGTTCCAGATCTTAGTGTCCTCAAAAGTGCGGTATTAGGTGATAAACAACATAACTTGGGGCTATTGTTACACGTAGGTTGCATCACAACATTATAAGTGGAGATTTGTTTGGTGGAATTTATGCAACTCGTGTAGCTAACTGTCTTGATATACCCATACGTGGAAATGATATTGAGTTGCCTCCTGCTTACCTAGATTATAATGCCATGTGTCGGTGTCAAAACTGGCGGATCTCGGGTAGGGGGTCCCGAACTATGCGTCTAAGGCGGATGGTAACATGAGGCAGGGGACACGATGTTTTACCCAGGTTTGGGCCCTCTTGATGGAGGTAAAACCCTACGTCCTGCTTGATTATACTTGATAATATGGGTATTACAAGAGTTGATCTACCACGAGATCGGAGAGGCTAAATCCTTGAAGCTAGCATATGGTATGATTGTCTGTTGTCCTACGGACTAAAACCCTCCGGTTTATATAGACACCGGAAGGGGCTAGGGTTACACAAGGTCGGTTACAAAGGAGGAGATATACATATCCGTATTGCCTAGCTTGCCTTCCACGGCAAGTAGAGTCCCATCCGGACACGGGACGAAGTCTTCAATCTTGTATCTTCATAGTCCAACAGTCCGGCCAAAAGGATATAGTCCGGCTGTCCGGAGACCCCCTAATCCAGGACTCCCTCGGTAGCCCCTAAACCAGGCTTCAATGACGATGAGTCCGGCGCGCAGTGTTGTCTTCGGTATTGCAAGGCGGGTTCCTCATCCGAATACACCACGGAAGAATTTGAATACAAGGATAGTGTCCGACCCTGCAAAATAAGTTCCATGTACCACTGTAGAGAGAATAATATTACCACAAATCTAATCTACTGACACGTTTTGGCAGCATGACATCACGCCATGGCCCGGTAATTATTCAAACCATTTTTCTTCAACCAGCCCCCGCACATAACGCGAGGCCGTTTCTTGACACGTCTTGTCAGAGAAGAGATCATGTTCCCCTTATTACGGGATTCTCATCAATACGGACGTGGGTAACCCAACCGCGCCATCAATTACGGCGCTTGGGGGATAAGCGAGTTTTACCAGGCAAGTGGGGGCGCATAGTTTAGTCCGTCCTTATAAAGGGATAAGATCTCACCTTTTTCTACCCACGCCTTCTTCCTCCTTGCTCATCCATTCTCGCGCACTCGAGCTCCAGTGCCCAAGTCCGCATCCTCCTCCTCAACTCTCTCGAAACATGTCCGGAGCGGGGGGCAAGTGGATGGCCTCTTCCATCATGGAGGGGCACATCAAAAAGTTACGTGGAGGCGGATACTTAGCCGCGGATATCGCGCACCGGCTGCCAGCTGCGGGGCAGATCGTTCCTACCCCGGAACCTCACGAAAGGGTGGTTTTCCTCCCCCATTTCATCCGCGGATTGGGGTTTCCCCTCCATCCATTCGTCCATGGCCTCATGCTCTACTACGGGCTGGACTTTCATGATCTGGCCCCGAATTTCATCCTCAACATCTCGGCGTTCATCGTCGTGTGCGAGGCTTTCCTCCGCATCCAGCCCCACTTCGGCCTGTGGCTCAAGACCTTCAATATCAAGCCGAAGGTGGTGGGTAGCCAACAAGCGGAATGCGGCGGAGCCATGGTGGGAAAAATGCCCAACGTTGCATGGCTCGAGGGCTCCTTCGTGGAGACCGTAAAGGGGTGGCAATCGGGGTGGTTCTACATCACCGAGCCGCGCGACACCAACTGGGTGGCGGCCCCCGAGTTTTGATGCGGAATCCCCACGCGGCTCACTTCCTGGAAGGAGAAGGGCATGTCCTGGGGTTCATCGGTGGAGCTGGACGGACTCCAGAAGTGTATCCGGAACATGACAAGCAAGAAACTTAAACTTGTCAACATAGTCCAGGTCATGCTCTTTCGCCGGATCCTCTCGTGTCAACAACGGGATTTCAACTTATGGGAGTTCGACCCGGCCCAGCACCAGACTCTAAGTGAGCTCTCCGACACGACGCACAAAGACGTCTGGAGGGTGCTGTTCAAGGGTGCCGAGGTCCCTCCCTCTCTCACTGAGGACCGCGAGCTAAGCGCGAAGCGCCCTGCGAATCCGGTAAGTTCCGTACATCTGGTAGGATATTTATTTCCCATAGCTTAACCATGTGCGTGGTCTGAGCTCCCATGACTTTGACAGGACTGGGTGGAGGCATCGGAGCAGATTGACAGTCTGCCCCGTTTGCCCGAAGACACTGCGGACGCTCTCCTGATGGAGATGCTGACTCCAGCTCCTTATGAGGTGCTGGATAAGACCAAGAAGAAGGCCAAGGGAACCCGAAAGAGTTCCCGGTGCCAGGTGGTATCAGACTCATCGTCCGATAACTCCGCAACGCACTCCTCCCATGAAAACGAGGAGGAAGATGAAGATGCTCCCCCTCCAGCCAGGGGAGACAAGAAAAGGAAAGCCACCCCAACCGGGGAGGCCGAAGGGTCCAAGAAGGGAAGGACTCTTCTTCCGAACTGCTCCACCACCGCCGCCGAAGGCGAAGACGAGTGGCTGCTCAGGGCCAAGCCCCTGGCGAAGTCGTAAGTATTCGGATACCAGTGTAACTCATAGCATACCTTTGTCGCACTTCTTCTCCTAACGCCGAATATGATTATGCAGACCGCCGCAAGCCCGTATCGACGTATCCTCATCGAGCGGTTCCTTGGACTCATCGGATATGGATAGCGATCCACTTCCGACCGCCTCCTCCCCTTGCCCTACGGACAATGTTGAGGTATTGTCTCAAGGGGCACCGAGCCGGGGGGAGACAGTCCTGGAGGCGCCTCAAGGCGACCTTTCGGACTCCAGGAGAAAATGGAGCAAGTCTCCCAGGGGCTCCAAGTTCGACTATCAGCCGAACACCACGCCGGAACCTCCAGTGGTTCCAGACTCGGGCAGGCGGCCCCCTTCCAAAAGGGTTAAGACGCCCGTGCTGGTGACCTCTGTCCATCCAGAGGCACCGGACAACCTGCTGGGAGCGCTTCGTGGTGCTTCCATCGACGAAGAGCACCGCACTATTATGAGTGCGGTGATCAAGAAGGTTCAGTCTACCAAGAGCGGACTGACTGAAGCCTGTGTCAGCCTTCTAACAGGCTTTGAGGTAAGTATTGAAAATATAGGAAAAATATTACCGCATAGACAGTAGCCCCGGATGCTCTGTTTGGTGTTCACAAAGAAAAGCCGAATAGAGGATAAAATAAAATATGCAGGAGTCTAATATAAGTATGTCTGTATGCGTATGCAGGCTTCGCTGCTGACCTCTGCCGCACTGACTGTGGAGGTCGCCGCACTGAAGCAGGACCTCGAGGGGTCCGAGAAAGCGCTCGGCCTTGCCAAGAGGCAGCTCGAGGAGAACAAAGGTAAGTAATACCTTGTCTATATATATAAAAGAAAATGTGGTTGCGAAATGACAGGATCATCATGAATGTGCCAGGGGCCATGACCGAGGTGGCGACCCTAAAGCAAGCGCTGTCCAAGGCCGAAGACAAAGCAGTCAAGGAGCGCACTGAGCGGGAAAAGCAAGAGGCATGGGTGGGCGAGGTGCAGTAAGAGTTCCAGGCTCTCGTGACGAAGCACGAGGCTTTGGATCTTGACTCGAAGACGCGGGAGTCTGAGCTTGCCGCGGCCCTCGAGAGTGTAAAGAATGCCAAGGCCGAAGCCCAAAAAGCCCTCCAGGAGATTGAGGCCATGAGGAAGATAACGGCGGGTAAGGCATTCAATATGCAAAGCAAGCATGTGCAAGTAAATTACTTGTTACTTACCCGAGTCCGGAGCCCTCCAGGAGCATTCGCAGATTTTCCCTGCAGCGTGTCGGATGCCGCAGAATATTACCAGGCCGAGGAGGGAAGCTCGACGGAGAAGTTGTTCTGGTCTTAGTATACTAGGACCGAACACCCGATGCCTGTGAGCGACCACCTAAAGCAACTGGTCGAGATGCACAAGGCGGCCGAACATGCCATGAAGGGCTTTATAGTCCGGATGTGGCCTGTCAAAGCCCTTCCCAACAGCTACTTCGGCCTGGTGAGGCCACTTGTGGATGCCTGCCCACGGCTGGAAGTCATCAAGCAGTCTGTCTGCATTGAAGGTGCACACCGGGCTTTTGCCCGTGCAAAGGTGCATTGGGCCAAGATGGACGCTGAGAAGCTGGTGAAGGAGGGGCCGCCGCAGGGCAAGGAGCATCGCCACCCCGAGATGTATTATGAGGGTGTCCTGAAGGGTGCCCGTCTTGTAGCGGACGAGTGTGCGAAAGATGTAATATTTGAATGAACTTGCTCGTGTGATCCTGTATTATGAAAACTTGTTCATATGCGCTATGCAACGCTTGTTTGAATTTAAAGTATTACCATCTGTTTGGCTGTTTATCAAATCTGAGAGATGTCTAGTCGTCGGCTTCTGCCCCCATGCCACGAGTGCTGGGGTGTTCGGGATAAACCTGAGCACTCTTGTTCCCATTTTTGGGTCCTTCGAGGGAGGTGCTCAGCACAGCGAACAAGGCAATCAGACTATAATGCTTTATCACTCTCACTTAGCCATAGAATTCTATAATTTTAAATTTTGGCGAAGCCCCTAGTATTCGGAAGGCCGAATTCCGGGCGCTATACATGCCTGAAGCCGGACAAAGCCGACTCCTCGCTCTAAGCGGCATAAGTCTTTAGGGACTCGAAACCTCTCGAACAGCGACCAGTCTCTCGCCTTATCATGACAGTCAGTTTTAGCTTTCTCTACCGAGGTGCTTAGCCCAGCTGAACCGGGGCACAATCGCAGTAGTTCTCCCAGTGCTCCCTTAGCCGATATAGCGGAACGTAAGGTACGAAAACCTGGAGCTGGGCAAACCCAACTATTGACCCAAGACATGATTCGGAGCTGATGCATATAATGCTATAAGTTCGGGGTGCCGCACTGTCAAAGTGTTCGGACTTCTCATGCCGTATTATGGGGTACGCTTAAGCCCCTGGCGTATTGGCCGTACCAGAGTGTACGGGTGTTGAATGTTCATATATGCGTATTGGGCGCACTAGACTATTAACGTATAAGAGGAATAGAGAATGCGGTAATAGTCTAGTGCTATGCATTGTTTATTCAAAAAGGTGCGTAAAGCAGAATGATACAAGTAGTGCGAGAAGCAAAAAGTAGGACTATTTGACATGTCCCCTCCAAGGGCAAGCTGAGGAATTGTATTTAAAGCAGGTATTTAAAGCAAGTATTTCACTCGTTGTCAGAAGTTATCCGGGGATCCGAAGACCACTTCCAATGTGACTGAGCCTGTGCAATGGGCCTCTACACCTGGTATGACGCCTTTGAAGGTCGCTTTTGTGGGTTTGATCCTTGAGGGGTCTATACCCATTTTGCACACTGTGTCTTGATAAAGCAGGTTCAGGCTGCTGCCACCGTCCATGAGGACTCGAGTGAGGTGAAATCCGTCAATGATTGGGTCTAGGACCAGTGCGGCGAATCTGCCATGACGGATACTAGTGGGGTGGTCCCTGCGATCGAAGGTGATCGGACAGGAGGACCATGGGTTGAACTTTGGGGCGACTGGCTCCAACGCATATACGTCCCTTGGCGCACGCTTCCGCTCCCTCTTGGGGATGTGGGTTGTGTATATCATGTTCATCGTCCGCACTTGTGGGGGGAACCTCTTCTGTCCTCCGGTGTTCGGCTGCCGGGGATCCTCCTCATCATCGCTATGTGACCCCTTATCTTTGTTTTCGGCATTTAACTTGCCGGCCTGCTTAAACACCCAACAATCCCTGTTGGTGTGGTTGGCTGGCTTGTCGGGGGTGCGTGTATTTGACAAGAGCGATCGAGTATACGGTCCAAACTGGACGGGCCCGAAGTGCTTCTTTTGAATGGCTTTTTCCGCTGACCGGGTTTAGAGCCTTTGAATCTGGCATTGACTGTCGTATCCTCGGTATTATCGTTGTTAATGCGGTGCTTGTGTTTGTTGCGACGTGACTTGCCATTGCCATCCTTGGTATCCGAAGTACCATCGTTCTTTGATATGTTATTGCTGCGAGCCAGCCAGCTGTCTTGTCCCGCGCAAAAGCGGGTCATGAGTGTCATGAGGGCTGCCATAGATTTCAGCTTTTCCTGGCCAAGGTGCCGGGCGAGCCACTCGTCGCGGATGTTGTGCTTAAAAGCTGCTAGGGCCTCTGCATCCGGACAGTCGACGATTTGATTTTTCTTTGTTAGGAACCGTGTCCAGAATTGCCTGGCCGATTCCTTTGGCTGCTGAATTATGTGGCTCAAGTCATCGGCATCTGGTGGTCGCACATAAGTGCCCTGGAAGTTGTCAAGGAATGCGGCTTCCAGATCCTCCCAACAGCCAATGGATTCTGCTGGCAGGATGTTGAGCCAATGCCGAGCTGGTCCTTTGAGTTTAAGTGGGAGGTATTTGATGGCGTGTAGATCGTCACCGCGGGCCATGTGGATGTGCAGGAGGAAGTCCTCGATCCATACCGCATGATCTGTTGTGCCGTCGTATGATTCTATATTTACGGGTTTGAAACCCTCTGGGATTTGATGATCCATTACTCCGTCTCTGAAGCATAGGGGGTGTGCGGCGCCTCTGTACTGGGCTATATCACGACACAGCTAAAATGAGTCTTGTCTGCTGTGTTCGGCCCGGCCAGACTTACTTTTACTGTATCCAGCGTGACGGTTATCGTCTCGCATAGTGGCGTGCCCTCGCGATCCGTAGATCGATCTTGCGTGTTTTGCTTTGTCCTCCAATACGTCTCACAGGTCTGGCGTATGTCCCCATGTCTTGACATTTTTATTTGAGTGGCGTCGGGGTGTGGGCTGAACTTTTGGCTGGAATGCCTCTTTGTCGCGGCCACGAGGTGGCCGAGCAGCCGCGTCATACGCTGGAGATGTAGGTTTTGGTGCTTCCTCCTCCAGTCAGAGTAGCAACCTGCGCTTTGGGTAACTCTTGGAGGGGCGTTCGACTTTATATTCCTCGGCCGCAAGGACTTCAGTCCATCTGTCCGCTAGCAAATCTTGATCAGCTTGAAGCTGCTATTGCTTTTTCTTAAGGCTATTTGCCGTGGCTATAAGCCGGCGCTTGAAGCGCTCTTGTTCGACGGGATCCTCAGGCACGACGAATTCGTCATCGTCGAGGCTTGCCTCGTCTTCGGAGGGAGGCATGTAATTATCATCCTCCGCCTCTCCATCTGCCGCTCTCTCAGGAGGGCTGACTTCTCCATCCTCCTGCCCTAAATCTTGCCAGAGGGGATTGTTGTCGTCTTCGGCACTGTCCGGAGTGTTATTATCTCCTGTGCCGGTGTCACCGCTTTTGCTTTGGCGAGACTTAGAGCGGTGCCGCTGACGTCGGCGCTTGGGTTGCTTCTTGGAGGGGTCATCCTCCGCTGTCCCGTCGCCATTGCCTTCTTTGGGTGTGTCCACCATATATATGTCATATGACGAGGTGGCTGTCCAGTGCCCTGTGGGCAGTGGTTCCTCTTCGTCTCCCGCATCGTCGTCCATACCGTCGATGTCTTCGGAGTCGAAGTCAAGCATGTCGGTTAAGTCGTCGACAGTGGCTACTAAGTGGGTGGTGGGTGGGCGGCGAATTTCTTCGTCATCCGCATCCCAATCCTGCCGGACATAGTTCGGCCAAGACTCTCCTGACAAGGAGAGAGACCTTAATGAGTTCAGTATGTCGCTGAAGGGCGAGTGCTGAAAAATATCCACAAAGGTAAACTCCATGATCGGCGCCCAGTCAGATTCGATAGGCACGGGCGCAGGCGGTTCGGAGTCCGTGGCCGGGGAAGAATCCGGTAGCACGGCGTCACGGCTCCCGTGAAGGGTAAGGTCGATAACCGGCTCGATCGCCGATGAGAGTGCGGCCTCCGTGGCGGGGTCTATCCACCCGTCCATGGACGGCGCATCTGGCTCCGAATTGAGGGTCGGAGTGGTTGCCGGCGCGATCTCCTGAACACAGTCCGATGGCAGAGCTAAATCATGCTCATCGTGACCGCGTGGCGCACTAGGCAGGGGCTCAAATCCGTCGAAGATCAAGTCTCAGCGGATATCGGCCGTTTAGTTTAAGCTTCCAAACCTGACCTGGTGGTCAGGGGCGTAACTCTCGATCTGCTCCAAATGGCCAAGCGAGTTGGCCCGCAGTGCGAAGCCGCCGAACACAAAGATCTGTCCGGGGAGAAAAGTCTCACCCTGAACTGCATCGCCATCGATGATCGAAGGAGCCATCCAGCCTAATGACGATGACACAGAGGAACTCTCAATGAAAGCACCAATGTCGGTGTCAAAACCGGAGGATCTCGGGTAGGGTTTTACCTCCATCAAGAGGGCCCGAACCTGGGTAAAACATCGTGTCCCCTACCTCCTGTTACCATCCGCCTTAGACGCATAGTTCGGGACCCCCTACCCGAGATCCGCCGGTTTTGACACCGACAACATGGTTCGCCATCAGTTTGTTGAGAGGAATGAACAATTCCTCTAGTACCGACTAATCTTTGACAGACGGTGCACCGTCCATGTTGCTCTCCCTGCTCCTACTTTCTTTGACTTTCAGGCAAAAAGGAGACATGTTATAACCAGGGAGGAGGCAAACGAGTACGAGAGGAGGACGGAGGCAGCTAGCCTCCAAGCTGCAGCTCGTCAGGCAGTAGCTGTTGCATCCCAGTACGACCCCAGTTACAACTTTGGATATCCACCAGGCCAGCTATAGCCCTAGATCAACTTAGGCCAAAAGCCTAAGCTTGGGGGAGTACATATTTCTCACCGACGTTACATTCATGTTCACACACTCATGCTAGTTGTCGGTGCTCATACTTTTTCATTGTACTATCCATGCTAGTTTATTTTCTTTTTAAGCCTTCTTCTTGCGTGTTTGAAAAACCTTAAGAAGAACCAAAATTATTAGTTGTAGCCTTTAGCTAGTTTACTTCCTATGCCTGTAGTAGTAATAATTAAAAGAAAACCCAAAATGATTTCTCGTTCTTCTTTTGCTTGTTGGGAGCTTTCCCGTGTAAATAGTTTTATTTCTTTTCTTTGGGGGTTGAGAGGAGAAGACCATGATGAAAATGTTGAGTGGTTCTCATATGCATTATTGTTGATCTAACAAAGAGCCCATATTACCTTGTCTTCTCCCTTGTATTGAATGCTTGAAGATTCTAGCTTAGACCAATGCACATGCACTATTATTATTATTATCCACACCATTCAGTTGTGCAAGTGAAAGGCAATAATGACGAGATATGATGGACTGATTGAGATGAGAGAAGCTGGTATGAACTCGACCTATCTTGTTTTTGTAAATATGATTAGTTCATCATTCCTGATTCAGCCTATTATGAATGAAACATGTTTGCAATGAAAATTAGAGATTATAGTTGCTCATGCCATGCTTAATTTGCTAGGAGTTTATAATGGTTTACCTTGCGTGCCAACATGCTATTAAAATGGTTGTGATGTGGTATGATAGGGTGGTATCCTCCTTTGAACGATACGAGTAGCTTGACTTGGCACATGTTCACACATGTAGTTGAAACAAAATCAACATAGCCTCCACGATATTTATGTTCATAGTGAATTATATCCTACTCATGCTTGCACTCAGTGTTGATTAATTTTAATGCATGTTCATGACTGTTGTCGCTCTCTAGCTAGTGGCTTCCCAGTCTCTTTCTAGGCTTCACTTGTACTAAGTGGGAATACTTCTTTTGCATCCACTTCCATAAACCCCAAAAGTTATTCCCATAGCTCATGTATCAACTAGGGCTATCTATATCTTCCATTCTAGGTGGGTTATTCTCAAGAGGAGTGGACTCCGCTCCTCATTCACGAGAAAATGGCCGGTAACCGGGATGCCCAGTCCCATGCTTAAATTAAAATAATTGAAAACAAAATTCCCCTAGGATTGTTGTTAGTTGGAAGCACCCCTTGTTTCGGACAAGCCATGGATTGATGTTTGTTGGTGGTGGGGGAGTATAAAGTTTACCATTCTGTTTGGGAACCACCTATAATGTGTGTAGCATGGAAGATATTGAGATCTCTCGGTTGTTATGTTGACAATGAAAGTATACCACTCAAAATATTATTCATCTCTATTTCAAAATCAAGCTCTGGCACCTCTACAAATCCCTGCTTCCCTTTGGGAAGGGCCTATCTATTTACTTTTATGTTGAGTCATCATCCTCTTATTAAAAAGCACCAGTTGGAGAGCACCGCTGTCATTTGCATGTATTACTATTAGTTTACATTGTGTATGACTGGATCTCTTTTACCATTAATTATGATGCTTAGTCAGTCCTTAAACTTCAGAGGTGCTCTGCATTTATGTTTTGTGGTCTCAGAAAGGGCTAGCGAGATACCACCTTGTTATATCATATTATGATTGTTTTGAGAAAGTGTTGTCATTTGAGATTTACTATTATTGCTCGCTAGTTGATTATGCCATTGCTATGAGTAAACATGAGACCTAGGTGTTATTGTGAATATGGTTAGTTCATAATCTTTGTTGAAAACTTGAATGCTGGCTTTACATATTTACAACAACAAGATCAAACAGAGTTTGTAAAAGTTTTTCTTTATCACTTTCAGTTTGTCAACTGAATTGCCTGAGGAGAAGCAAAGGTTTAAGCTTGGGGGAGTTGATACATCTCCATCATATCTACTTTTCCAAACACTTCTGACCTTGTTTTGGACTCCAACTTGCATGATTTGAATGGAACTAACCCGGACTGATGTTGCTTTCAGCAGAATTGCCATGGTGTTATTTTTGTGCAAAAATAAAAGTTCTCAGAATGACCTGAAACTTCATGGAGAATATGTTTGGAATTTATAAAAAATACTGGTGAAAGAATTAACACCAGGGGCCCACACCCTGTCCACAAGGGTGGGGGCGTGCCCCCTGTCTCGTCTACCCCCTGAGGCTCCACCGACCTCAACTCCAACTCTATATATTCATGTTCGGAGTGGAAAAAATCAAGGAGAAGGATTCATCGTGTTTTACGATACAGAGCTGCCGCCAAGCCCTAATCTCTCTCAGGAGGGCTGATCCGGAGTCTGTTCGGGGCTCCGGAGAGGGGAATCCGTCGCCATCGTCATCATCAACCTTCCTCCATCACCAATTTCATGATGCTCACCGCTGTGCGTGAGTAATTCCATCGTAGGCTTGCTGGACGGTGATGGGTTGGATGAGATTTATCATGTAATCGAGTTAGTTTTGTTAGGGTTTGATCCCTAGTATCCATTATGTTCTGAGATTGATGTTGCTATGACTTTGCTATGCTTAATGCTTGTCACTAGGGCCCGAGTGCCATGATTTCAGATCTGAACCTATTATGTTTCCATGAATATATGTGAGTTGTTGATCCTATTATGCAAGTCAATAGTCACCTACTATGTACTATGATCCGGTAACCCCGAACTGACAATAATCGGGACCACACCCGGTGATGACTATAGTTTGAGGAGTTCATGTATTCACTAAGTGTTAACGCTTTGTTCCGGTACTCTATTAAATGGAGGCCTTAATATCCCTTAGTTTCCAATAGGACCCCGCTGCCACGGGAGGGTAGGACAAAATATGTCATGCAAGTTCTTTTCCATAAGCACGTATGACTATATTCGGAATACATCCCTACATTACATTGATGAACTGGAGCTAGTTCTGTGTCACCCTATGTTATAATTGTTGCATGAGGAATCACATCCGGCATAATTATCCATCACTGATTCATTTCATACGAGCTTTTCATATATTGATCTTTGCTTAGTTACTTTTCTGTTGCCACTGTTTCAATCACTACAAAAACTACTATTATTACTTTTGCCACCGTTACCGCTACTTCCATATTACTTTGCTACTAAATACTTTGCTGCAGATATTTAGTCTTTGATGTGTGGTTGAATTGACAACTCAGCTGTTAATACTTGAGAATATTCTTTGGCTCCCCTTTTGTCGAATCAATAAATTTGGGTTGAATACTCTACCCTCGAAAACTGTTGTGATCCCCTATACTTGTGGGTTATCATCACCATCGATGGGTTGATGCTTGAGGTGCTGGACGACAGCGTCATCATTGGGAGCGATGAGCGAGGAATCACCCTTAGGAAACCACGCCTGATGTGCTACACTACAGGGATATCATCGTAAGTGGGATACGAGGCATCACCCTCGGCGGTCGATAGTAGCTCTGCAAACACTAGTACGCGTCGATGCTATACAAACGGTTTTTAACCCCTTTCCGCGACGACATTTGGAACCGTCATCAAGTGAGTGTGGGCGATAGGGGGATCCTTGCCACATGACCTAGAAATCGTCGGGGATAGGCCCTCCTGGGACACCAAATGAGCTCGTGTGCGATCGGCCGAGGCATCAAAACCCAATCATTTCCGTAGGTATTCTACATCCCACACGGTGAATCCCAGAAAAACATTTCCGTAGGTATGTACATCCCACACGGTGAATCCCAGAAAAACACGGTCAATCCAAGGAATACATTTTCGTTCTTATCTACATCCCACACCGTCAATCCAGGGAAAACGTTTCCGTTCATATGTACATCCCACACAGTTTTACGTGTAGGCTCGTGTATGAAAGGTATAACTATCACACATGCTCTACCTCGGTTAACTATTTGCTTTTATCAACTACATCACACACGATTTGTTGAAGAAAACTGTGTGGCATTGGGCTATCCATCACATGCGCTTTTATTGCTAGAACCATTTGCAAAGTTCCATGACACATTTAGCAGGTTTATTAGTTTACAATTAATAATTCAAGTATTGCGCAAATTCACATTTCATATCGAACAACTGTTTGCCAATTTCATACCAGGCACATAATTATATTATAACATCACAGTACGATAGCTACATGAAAACAGCATAGTACAACATATAGCTAGTTCAACTTCATAAGAACAATAGTAGAACAATATATTCAATTCCCTAATCGAGATCATCCAGGCTCGTCTTATCCACCTCTGCTTTCGGTTCAGTAAGAACATGTTTTGCACTGGCCAACTAGGAAAGTGCCTCCTCCCTCGCCAACACCATCTTAGCAAAGTATGATTCAGAAAATCTGAGCTCATTCTCCACCTTCCTCTTTTTATCCCATATCTCAAATATTCTTTAGCCTTGACAACACTTTCTCTAAGCCTATGTGTGAGTTACCGTCAGTACTGTGGGGTCTGAGAACAACGCCAAATCGGTCGACTGGCCGGACTCCCTTCTTCATGGTTTATGGAGCCGAAGTCGTGCTACCGACTGATTTGCTCCACAACACCCCACGAGTAGAGCTTTTCTCAAAGGCAAAAGCAGAAAAAGCCCAGCAAGATGTCGTGATCTTCTGGAAGAAGAAAGAGAGATGGCCCTGATTAGGTCGACCATCTATCAGCAAGACCTTCATCGGTTCCACGCCAGAAACGTAAGGTGTCGAGCATTTCAGGAAGGGGACCTGGTTCTCAGAGTGGATCAGCAACGACTGCACAAGCTGGCTCCCGCTTGGGAAGGCCCTTTCATCATCACCAAAGTGCTTCACAATGGAGCATACCACCTGTATGATGTGGAACACAAGAAGGACGAGCCACGCGCTTGGAATGCGGAGCTTCTCCGCCATTTTAATACTTAAACAGTCAGAATGTCGAGATGTAATAAGAAATACATTTTAGTTTGTTTATCAAATACATGGTTTTACAGTCTCCTAAGTGATTGTTATTACCTATACATGTGTACAAAACCCCCCAGTGGGTGGCTTAGCCGCGAATCCGATTCACCTAAGTTTGAAAAACAAAATCCTTCCGAGTGAAGAGCAAGCCTTTCACTCGGAGGCTTAGCTGCGAATCTGATTCGCCTAAGTTATAAAATCCTACCGAGTGGAGATCAATCCTCCCACTCAGGAGCTTAGCTGCAGTCCAGTACTCGCCTAAGTTTCAAAAATCCTACCGAGTGGAGAACAATCCTCCCACTCGGGGGCTTAGCTGCAGTCCAGTACTCGCCTAAGTTTCTAAAATCCTACTGAGTGAAGAGCAATCCTCCCACTCGGGGGCTTAGCTGCAGTCTTGTACTCGCCTAAGTTTCTAAAATCCTACCGAGTGGAGAGCAATCCTCCCACTTGGGGACTTAGCTGTGGACCAGCACTCGCCTAAGTTTCTAAAATCCTACCGAGTGGAGAGCAATCCTCCCACTCAGGGGCTTAGCTGCAGTCTCGTACTCGCCTAAGTTTCTAAAATCCTACTGAGTAGAGATCAATCCTCCCACTCGGGGGTTTAGCTGCAGTCTAGTACTCGCCTAAGTTTATAAAATCCTAGCAAGTGGAGAGCAATCCTCCCACTCAGGGGCTAAGCTGCAGTCTCGTACTCGCCTAAGTTTCTAAAATTCTACCGAGTGGAGAGCAATCCTCCCACTCGGGGGCTTAGCTGCAGTCTCGTACTCGCCTAAGTTTCTAAAACCCTACCGAGTGGAGAACCAACCTCCCACTCGGAGGCTTAGCTACAGTCCCGTACTCGCCTAAGTTTAAAACATACTCGGAGCTGCAGCAGAAATGCAACGTCCGCTCCATCCTGATCCACAAGGACGATGAGGTGCAGGTCGACTGCGACCTTATCCTGAGAGCTGCGACACAAATGCAACATCCGCTCCATCCTGAGCCGCAAGGACGACGAGGTGTAGGTTGACTGCGACCTTGTCCTCGAAGCTGCAGCACAAATACAACGTCTGCTCCATCCTGATCCGCAAGGACGATGAGATTTAAGTCATGGGCGGCACCAGGTGTACTTGTCCATGGTTCACTCCACTGAGCTGCATCACAGAGTCAGTAACAATTCAGACTGAAGAAACAAATTCCACTCAAGAGTAAAAAGATTCAAAAACAACCAAGTTCAGATAAATCCTACGAGGTTCCAGACCATAGTTTAAGGTACTCGGGCATCAGGACCGAAGGAGTTTAACGGTTACAAAAACCACTCGACATAACGAGGCAAATTTAATCGGATCATAAAAAGTTTGTTCACTCCGCGAGAGGAGGGCTGGCAGGCTCGATGAACTCTTTCAGGTCGATTCCATCTGCAATTCATGTAGCAGCAGCAATGAAGGTCTCTGTCGGTGTCAAAACCGGCGGATCTCGGGTAGGGGGTCCTGAACTGTGCGTCTAAGGCGGATGGTAACAGGAGGTAGGGGACACGATGTTTACCCAGGTTTGGGTCCTCTCGATGGAGGTAATACCCTACGTCCTGCTTGATTGATCTTGATGATATGAGTATTACAAGAGTTGATCTACCACGAGATCGTAGAGGCTAAACCCTAGAAGCTAGCCTATGGTATGATTGTTGTTGTCCTACAGACTAAACCCTCCGGTTTATATAGACACCGGAGGGGGCTAGGGTTACACAGAGTCGGTTACAAGGGAGGAGATCTACATATCCGTATAGCTAAGCTTGCCTTCCACGCCAAGGAGAGTCCCATCCGGACACGGGACGAAGTCTTCAATCTTGTATCTTCATAGTCCAACAGTCCGGCCAAAGGATATAGTCCGGCTGTCCGGAGACCCCCTAATCCAGGACTCCCTCAGTAGCCCCTGAACCAGGCTTCAATGACGATGAGTCCGGCACGCAGATTTGTCTTCGGCATTGCTAGGCAGGTTCTTCCTCCGAATACTCCATGGAAGATTTTGAACACAAGGACAGTGTCCGGCTCTGGAAAACAAGTTCCACATACCACCGTAGAGAGAATAATATTTCCACAAATCTAATCTGCTGACACGTTTGATAGCATGACATCATGCCATGGCCCTGTCATTATTCGAACTGTTTTTCTCAACCAGCACTTCACATATCGCGAGGAGGTTTCCTTGACACGTCTTGTCGAAGCAGAGATCGTGTCCCCCTTATTACGAGATTCTCATCAATACGGACGTGGGTAACCCAATCGTGCCCGTTGGTATGACTCCTCGATTTTAGGCAAGTCCCAAACGGCCATGAGGAGGACGCTCGATATTCACCCTCTTTATAAGGAGGCCAAGGCATGTCCTTTTTCCCCCTCGTACTCAATTGAATCCTTCCCCCACCTCGAGTTCCAACTCCCAAGGCTTAGGCCAGGCGCTTCGGACCTTCAACCATGTCCGGATCCAACCTTCAAGGTCGGTGGATGCCCTCCTCTGTCACAGAGGAAGACATCAAGAAGCTAAGAGAGGCCAGGTATCTAACTGCCGAATTCTCGCACAGGCTGCCTGCCCGAGGGCAGGTCATCCCCACTCCCGAACCCAATGAGAATGTTGTGTTCATCTCTCACTTCCTTCGAGGGCTAGGCCTTGCTCTGGATCCATTTGTTAGGGGGCTCATGTTCTATTATGGGCTGGATTTCCATGACCTGGCCCCGGATTCCCTCCTTCACATCTCGTCGTTCATCGTCGTGTGTGAGGCCTTCCTCCGCATTACCCCACAATTCGGCCTGTGGGTCAAGACTTTCAATGTGAAGCCGAAGATGGTCGAGGGGCGTCACGCAGAGTGCAGAGGTGCCGCAATAAGCAAAAGCGCCGATGTTCCATGGCCAGAGGGTTCCTTCCCAAAGGTGTCCAGTTTATGGCAATGAGAGTGGTTTTACATCACAGCTCCCCGGAGTACCAAGTGGGTAGCCGCCCCAGCCTTTCGCTCGGCCCCCCACCACAACTGACGTCATGGATCAACAAGGGGCTGGACTGGGGGCCAGTAAATGATGTGCCGATATTGCAGAGTCGCCTCCAAGATCTCCTTGAGAGAGATGTCAGCCTGGTCACGGTAATGCAAGTCATGCTAGTTCGTCGAGTCCCGCCTTGCAAACGTCGACCCCACCGTATGTGGGAATTCAACCCGGAAGGACCGTGAACTATTCAACACTTCCTCGGCCTGACGCTCGAAGAGATGTACAAATTGTTCTTCGGACCACAAATAAAGTGTCCGGACAACACCGAGGATGCGGGTCTGAGCTGTAATTGCCCAAATACCCAAGTAAGTAATCCCATGCCTGAACACGCTGTCTTTTTTTATCA
This sequence comes from Triticum aestivum, assembly GCF_018294505.1. Taxonomy (NCBI): domain Eukaryota; kingdom Viridiplantae; phylum Streptophyta; class Magnoliopsida; order Poales; family Poaceae; genus Triticum; species Triticum aestivum. Next base: position 435,831,638 of record NC_057794.1, read on the forward strand.
CAACATCATTCTGAAAAGTCGCTCTTTTACCAGGACTGGGTAACAAAGGCGAAGATGATCAGGTGTTCGGCCCCCCTTCCTGAAGTGTCGGCTGATCCAGTACTAGCGAGAATGGTCAAGCCGGCTCCTTATCAGGCGCCCTTAGGGGAAGATAAAGGGGGAATAAAGAGGCTGAAAGCAGGCCTCACTCATTATTCATCCAAACCGGGGGAATTAGCGCCTCCGCAAAGGAGGATAACTAGGGAGAAGAATCTAAAATTCCCTCTCCCCAAGTAAGGAAGAGGACCACCTTTGAAGACCCGGAAACATAGGTTTCCAAACGGGGGAATCAATCTTTGCCAGAGGGTCCTACCTCGGAGGGTACTCTTGCCGCACAGTGCCCGCAAGGGGATCAGCCCTCGACTGAGCTGTAAGTAAACAAAAAGTACTTAATAGTGAAAATATCCTACCTTACTTCTGAAGACAATAACCGAAGCTTATATCTTGTAGTTTGGATCGTAGCCCTTCTCGACAGAGTTCGTCTTCGGGGGATCTTCTTTCGGAGATGATGTAGAGCGAAACACCTCCCCATGCCACCCCGCCTCATGAGGCGGGCGACCCTGAAGTGTCGTCATGGAGGGTTTCTCCTGATCTGCCAAGGACAGAGGGTAATCCTTCGGCCACCCGAAGTCCTCAGTATTCGGCTCCTAAAGAGAGCAACAGAAAGAGTCCGGAACTGTCCGGTGTGCGATCAGACGCACTGAAGGATCTTCTGGAGCAAGCGGCCATCTCAGAAGCGCATTGTACGCTAATGGGTACAGTGATTGAGAGGATTTCATCCACCGAAAGCAGGTTGCATGAAGCTTTTATGAGTCTGCTGAAAGGCTTTGAGTACGTGAAATAGTGTATGTTTTTGACAGTACCACACACATTAGGTGTGCCCTATGCAGATAGTAGCCCCTGAGACTCTGGTTGCCGTCGAGAACGGCGGCAAATAGAGGATCATAGTCCCAGGCAATAATCAGGCCACCTTCATGTGCAGGTGGCTGACGGTCCGGTGGCTAACCGGACTGATGAGTTTGCCGAGCTGAAGCGGCAATTTGATGCGGCAGATGCCGACATCGTGTTTGTCAACAAGCGGCTCGACGAGCCACAGGGTATGTGATTTCTCCGGTGATCAACACATAGTAAGAGGAGCATGATGCTAGTATCTTTAATATGTTGTGACTACAGATGGAGCTGCCGCCGTGGAGACCCTTTAGGCGGAACTTGCCCGAGCCAAGGAACAAGCTAGGAATAGTTATGCGGCCGCTCTAAAGCCGGTCGAAGAGCTGAGAGCCGAACAGGCTGCGCATTGCCAAAGCAAGGAAAGAATAGCCAAGATGGCCGTTGAGTTGAAAGATGCCGCCGACCGTTACCAGGTTCTTGAAAAAGAAAGCCGAGCGAAGGCGACGGACCTGGAGAAGGCCATGGTAGCAGCCAAGGAAGCCCGCTCTAAAATCAGGGCGACGAAGGAGCAGCTGCGTCAAGCTAGAGATATCGTGGCTGGGAAGCCCTTTTTGTTGCGGACGAAGTTCGGAGATCCAAAGTATGCCCCTCTTGATCAACTATGGAGTTCGGCAGATGCGTACGTGGATTTGGAAACAAGTGCTGCTGATGCGGCCGAGTACATCAAGGATCAAAAAGATCGTGAAGTGAAAAAGTTGTTCTAGTCATAGTTCCATGTTCCAGTGCGTCCGCTGTCGCTGAATGAGCGAATGGCCGAATGGGCCGAGCTCCATAGGTTGTCCGGGCTTGCCATGAGGTCCATTGTGGATCATCTGTGGCCGAAAGGGCCAAGGCCGAATAGTTATTTTAGTTCAGTGCGACAGATCCTTGGTGTTGTGCTGCACATCGACGCTATGAAGAGGTCGGCGTGCATAGAGGGTGCGCGTATGACACTTGCCCATGTCAAGACATACTGGGCAGAGATGGAGGCCACCGCTGTTGCAACCCAGAGTCCGGCCGTAGGCCGAGTATCTGCCGAGCACTACTTTGAAGAGGTCCTTGAAGGCGCTCGTTCAATAGAGGCTCAGTGCTCGAAGAATATAATGTTCCAGTGACATCTATTCCCATTGTAAAAACAATGTTTTATTGAATTATAAAGGTTGTATTTATACTTTTGCCTAAAAGTATTATGATGCCTCCTGTGCGGCCATTTATGTATATATGTATATAACCTGAAAGTTTGTAGTCGTCGGCTTCAGCTCCCACGCATATAATGCGGGGGTGTTTGCAAAAAACGTGTATTCACACTTGATCCAACGTCTTGGTCCATTAAGGTGGTGGTAGCGCAACGAACGAGGCAATTGGACTATATTGCTTTAACACTTTCACTTAGCCATAGGAGTTTGACGGCGGGACTACTATATAGCCCCTGGTACCTCCGCGCTCATCCGAATACGGTGCGCGTACATACATGACCGGGAAACGTCCCTTCGTGAATGCGGAGGAATCCCGAAGATTCCACTAAGTCATCGAGTGGTTGACCAGTCTCGCGCTTTATCATGACAGCCAGTTTTCGGCTTTCTCTACTGAGGTGCTCATCCGGATGAACCAGGGCACAATCGCAGTAGTTCTCCCGGTGCCGCCTTAGCCGATAGAGCGGAACGTAAGGCAGCAAAACAAGGGAGCCGGGCAAACCCAACATTTGACCAAAAACATGATTCGGAGCTGATGCATATAAGGCCAAACTCGCGACGCCGAACACTCCCTAAGGTATTCGGTCTTTATAACATATGTCGGCCTGAACAATGCCCTTAATAATAAACCCCGAGTGTTCCAGGTACATGCAATATTCTGGCGTGGCGAAATGCCAATAACGTCAGCATCCTTCTCGGTTGTAGTAAGTATCCGAAGGATGTGAACAACAAGAGACAGTAAAAAAAGGTTTACACAGGGTCTTAATCTGAAAAGAAACCTTTGAGCGGGTCCCTGCTCCATGTCTGCGCCTGTGTCTCCATTGTGCCGTGTCCTGGACGGGTGCACACAATTGTCATCTGTAAAAGTGAAAAACTTAGGTGAAAGTTGTCGTGCCAAAAAATTGGTTATTTTTGATAAACCATTAAAATTCAAGATAAGTCAGGTTGAGCCGAACTAGCCCTGATTACATGCGGGGAGCCCCTGGTGCCATCTATGAGGGTTTAACCATCAAACCAATCTCAGGTATATCTAGTGATGCACCGGACTCGTCTAACCGTGTCCGCGGTCTTGACGACCTATCATTTATTCTGGTTGGTGAGGTCATCTAGTGCTCGGCTGTTACTTCCGCGCATAGAGAACGCTCAATATTTCCACTGACTGTGATTGTGCCATATGGACCAGGCATCTTAAGCTTAAGAGAAGCGTAATGTGGTACCGCATTAAAACAAATGAAAGTTGTTCTTCCGAGTAGTGCTTGATAGCCGCTTTGGAATGGAGCAATTTCGAAGTTTAACTTCTCACTTCGGTAGTTGTCGGATGAACCAAATACAACCTCTAGTATTAGAGAGCCCGTGGAGCGGGCCTCTGGGCCTGGTATTACTCCCTTGAAGGTAGTATTACTGTGGCTGTTTTTTGTCAGGTCTATCCCCATTTTGCGAACTGTGTCCTGATATATCAGATTTAGGCCACTGCCGCCGTCCATAAGGACTCGTGTGAGATGGTATCTGTTTATTATTGGGTCTAACACCAAGGCAGCCAATCCTTCATGCCGGATGCTTGTCGGGTTATCCCTGCGATCAAAAGTGATCGGGCGGGCCAACCAGGGGTTGAACTTAGGGGTGACGGGCTCTACGGCGCCTATGTCTCAGAGTGCATGTTTGCTTCTCCTCTTCGCCACGTGGATCTTGTTTACTGTTTTAACCTCTGGTGGGAATATTTTCTGTCCTCCAGTGCTTTGCTGGCGAGGTTCGTCCTCGTCTTCGCTTGGTGTATCCCTCCCCTTGTGTTCGGCGTTTAGCTTACCGGCCTGCTTGAAGACCCAGCTTTCTCTGTGGGTGCGATTTGCAGGTTTATCAGGGGTGCCATGAATTTGACATAGTTTGTCTAGAATCTTATTTAGGATGGATGGTCCATCTCTGCTTCCTTTGAAAGGCTTTTTCCGCTGACCTGGTCGAGAGCCCCTGAATCTGGCGTTTACCGTTGTATTATCTGGGCTATCTTCTTTATTTCGACGCTTGATTTTATTGCGTCGTGGTTTTCCATTGCCATCCCTGACTTCGTATGTGCTTGGGTCGCTGGTGCTACTGCGGGCTAACCAGCTATCTTCGCCCGCGCAAAAGCGGGTCATGAGGCTTGTCAGGGCTGCCATTGTTCTCGGTTTTTCTTGGCCGAGGTGTCTGGCGAGCCATTCATCTCGGACGCTGTTCTTGAAAGATGCTAAGGCTTCGGCGTTCGGGCAGTAGATGATTTGGTTCTTCTTAGTGAGGAACTTGTTCCAAAGCTTTTGGGTTGACTCTCCGGGCTGTTGAATTGTGTGACTTAAATCGTCTGCATCCGGAGGTCGGACATAGGTACCTTGAAAATTAGCCCGAAAAGCATCCTCGAGCTCCTCCCAACTTCCAATTGAGTTTTCGGGGAGGCTTTTCAACCAGTGCCGAGCTGGTCCTTTAAGCTTGAGGGGCAAGTACTTGATGGCGTGGAGATCGTCTCCGCGAGCCATATGGATATGGAGGATAAAGTCCTCAATCCAGACCCCAGGGTCTGTGGTCCCGTCGTACGCCTCTATGTTAACTGGTTTGAATCCTTCTGGAAATTCGTGGTCCAGCACCTCATCGGTGAAAACATAGGGGGTGTGCGGCACCCCTATATTTGGATGTAACATGGTGTTCAGACGGTTGTAGTATTCGGTTTTGATTTTGTGCCGGAGCACGCTTCCTAGATCCATAGATGGATCTGGTCATACTGGATTTTTGGCGCAAGTCCTCACATAGATCATGCGTTGACTTATGTGTGGCCTTGTTAGCTGCTCTATTGTGTCCACAAGGTGGTTGATCCGGCCGGTTGGCCGTTTTATTTTTCGGATGTGTGGGCTCTACGGCCTCATCGTCGAATACAGGTAATATCTTGCGCTTTGGATAGCTCTTTGTGTGGTAACTTCCACCATACTTTTCTTAGTTGTCGAGCACTTTGTTCCACCTGCTGTTGAGCGTATTTTGTGCGGCCTGAAGCCTTTGCTTCTGCTTCTTCAGACTCCTCCCTGATGCAATAAGCCTTCTGCGGAGGTTCTCTTGTTCCAAGTGCATTTCCGGGATGATGTGTGCATCTTCGTCCGGACTGTTTTCTTCCCCAGAGAGGGGTTGATGAGGATTATCCTCGGCGTCACCGTGTTCGGACATCGGATCCGTACTATGTTCGCCATTTGCAGTTTCATCGTGCTCTGCCGCTGGGTCAATGTGGTCGTCGTTTCCTCTGGAGTCGACTGGAGTGTTATTGTCTCTTGTGCTGTTATCGCTGTTTTTGCTATGGTGGGACTTAGAGCGGTGCCGCTGACGTCGGCGCTTGGTTTGCTTCTTGGAGGGGTCATCCTCCGTTGTCTCGTCACCATTGCCTTCTTTGGGTGTGTCCACCATGTATATGTCATGTGATGGAGTGGCTGTCGAGCGCCCTGTGGGAACTGGTTCCTGTTCCTCTCATGCATCGTCGTCCATGTCGTTGATGTCTTCGGAGTCGAAATCGAGCATGTTGGTTAAATCGTCGACACAGGCTACTAAGTGGGTGGTGGGTAGGCAGCAAATTTCTTCGTCATCCGCATCCCATCCTAGCCGGACATAGTTCGGCCAAGATTATCCTGACAAAGACAGGGACCTTAATGAATTTAGCATATCGCCGCAAGGTGAGTGCTGAAAGATATCCGCGGAGGTAAACCCCATGACCGGTGCCCAATCAGATTCGATGGGCACGGATGCAGGCGGTTCAGAGCCCGTGGCCGGGGACGAATCCAATGGTTCGGCAACACGACTCTCGTAAGGGGTGAAGTCAGTATCCGGCTCTATTGCAACTGAGAGTGCGGCCTCCATGGTGGGGTCTATCCACCCGTCCCCGGATGGCGCAATTTGCTCCGGATTGAAGGCCAGAGTAGCTGCAGGTGTGATCTCCCGAACACTGTCCGAGGGTAGAGCTAAATCATGCTCGTCCTGATCGTGCGGCGCACCTGACATGGGCTCGAATCCGTCGAAGATCAAGTCTCTGCGGATGTCGGCAGTGTAGTTTAAGTTTCCAAACCTGACATGACGGCCAGGGGCGTAGCTCTCGATCTGCTCCAGATGGCCAAGCGAGTTTGCCCGCAGTGCAAAGCCGCCGAATACAAAGATCTATCCGGGGAGGAAAACCTCAGCCTGGACTGCATTGTTACCAATGATCGAAGGAGCCATCAAGCCTTATGGTGACAACACACTGGAACTCTCAATGAAAGCACCAATGTCGGTGTCAAAACCAGTGGATCTCGGGTAGGGGGTCCTGAACTGTGCATCTAAGGAGGATGGTAACAGGAGGCAGGGGACACGATGTTTACCCAGGTTCGGGCCCTCTTGATGGAGGTAATACCCTACGTCCTGCTTGATTGATCTTGATGATATGCGTATTACAAGAGTTGATCTACCACGAGATAGTAGAGGCTAAACCCTAGAAGCTAGCCTATGGTATGATTGTTGTTGTCCTACGGACTAAACCCTCCGGTTTATATAGACACCGGAGGGGGCTAGGGTTACACAGAGTTGGTTAGAAGGGAGGTGATCTACATATCCGTATAGCCAAGCTTGCCTTCCACGCCAAGGAGAGTCCCATCCGGACACGGGACGAAGTCTTCAATCTTGTATATTCATAGTCCAACAGTCCGGCCAAAGGATATAGTCCGGCTGTCCGGAGACCCCCTAATCCAGGACTCCCTCAGTAGCCCCTGAACCAGGCTTCAATGACGATGAGTCCGGCGCGCAGATTTGTCTTCGGCATTGCTAGGCAGGTTCTTCCTCCGAATACTCCATGGAAGATTTTGAACACAAGGATAGTGTCCGGTTCTAGAAAACAAGTTCCACATACCACCATAGAGAGAATAATATTTCCACAAATCTAAATTTCTACCGAGTGGAGAGCAATCCTCCCACTCGGGGACTTCGCTGCGGACCAGTACTCGCCTAAGTTTCTAAAATCCTACCGAGTGGAGAGCAACCCTCCCACTCAGGGGCTTAGCTGCAGTCTCGTACTCGCCAAATTTCTAAAATCCTACCGAGTAGAGATCGATCCTCCCACTCGGGGGTTTAGCTTCAGTCCCGTACTCGCCTAAGTTTCTAAAATCCTACCAAGTGGAGAGTAATCCTCCCACTCGGGGGCTTAGCTGCAGTCTCGTACTCGCCTAAGTTTCTAAAATCCTGCCGAGTGGAGAGCAATCCTCCCACTCGGGGGCTTAGCTGCAATCTCGTACTCGCCTAAGTTTCTGAAATCCTACCGAGTGGAGAGCCAACCTCCCACTCGGAGGCTTAGCTGCAGTCCCGTACTCGCCTAAGTTTAAAACATACTCGGAGCTGCAGCAGAAATGCAACGTCCGCTCCATCCTGATCCACAAGGACGATGAGGTGCAGGTTGACTGCGACCTTATCTTGAGAGCTGCGACACAAATGCAACGTCCGCTCCATCCTGAGCCGCAAGGACGACGAGGTGCAGGTTGACTGCGGCCTTATCCTCGAAGCTGCAGCACAAATACAACATCCGCTCCATCCTGATCCGCAAGGACGATGAGATTTAAGTCATGGGCGGCACCAGGTGTCCTTGTCCATGGTTCACTCCACTGAGCTGCATCACAGAGTCAGTAACAATTCAGACTGAAGAAACAAATTCCACTCAAGAGTCAAAAGATTCAAAAACAACCAAGTTCAGATAAATCCTACGAGGTTCCAGACCATAGTTTAAGGTACTCGGGCATCAGGCCCGAAGGAGTTTAACGGTTACAAAAACCACTCGGCATAATGAGGCAAATTTAATTGGATCATAAAAAGTTTGTTCACTCCGCGGGAGGAGGGCTGGCAGGCTCGATGAACTCTTTCAGGTCGATTCCATCTGCAATTCATGTAGCAGCAGCAATGAAGGTCTCTGTCGGTGTCAAAACCAGTGGATCTCGGGTAGGGGGTCCTGAACTGTGCGTCTAAGGCGGATGGTAACAAGAGGCAGGGGACACGATGTTTACCCAGGTTCGGGCCCTCTCGATGGAGGTAATACCCTATGTCCCGCTTGATTGATCTTGATGATATGAGTATTACAAGAGTTGATCTACCACGAGATCGTAGAGGCTAAACCCTAGAAGCTAGCCTATGGTATGATTGTTGTTGTCCTACGGACTAAACCCTCCGGTTTATATAGACACCGGAGGGGGCTAGGGTTACACAGAGTCGGTTATAAGGAAGGAGATCTACATATCCGTATAGCCAAGCTTGCCTTCCACGCCAAGGAGAGTCCCATCCGGACACGGGACGAAGTCTTCAATCTTGTATCTTCATAGTCTAACAGTCTGGCCAAAGGATATAGTCCGGCTGTCTGGAGACCCCCTAATCCAGGACTCCCTCAATCTCCATGAAAGATTCGATGTCGATTCTCCTAGTGTTGGCCACCTTGATCGCTGCTAGCTTTTCTTCCTTGGCCTCCTTGCAATGGACGTGAACAAGAGACAAGGCTACATCAGCACCACAACAAGCAAACGACTTCTTCCATTCCCACACTCGACCGGCGATCTCATTGAGTCGAGTAATCAAGGACTCAAGGTCATTTTGGAGCGTCTCCCTTGGCCAAAGCACCGTGTCAATCCGCGACACTGCAACTTTCAGGCGAGCGAGGTAGTCTGTAATGCTGGCGATGCGCGATTCCAGTCGGAGCACGTTCATGGCAGCTTCATCTTTGACAGGAGAATTGATGGGGTCCAAGTTTGTCTCGATCCGCCCAGTTTCTTCCTCAAAGTTTTGACAGAATTCTACAATCACAAAGAACTATTGAGTTGACGGCTCTATGGTGAATCGACAACAGCTAAGCAGTCGGACAAGCAAAAATACCTTTGAGCATGAGGAATAGCTTCTTGGTGAGTGCCCCCAGATAAGCCTCCAGGTCATTTCTCTTATGATAAATGCCTTCAATCCTCTCGTTCAAAGCTACTTCATCTTTCTTCAGACGAGTCACTTCTCTGTTGGATTCAGTAAGAGATGTCTTCAGCTTGGCATTGTCTTCCTCCAGCGCCCCGACTGAAGCCAACTTCTGTTCAGCAAGTGTCATTTTCTCCTGAGCCTCCTTCTACGCAGCAGCAAGGTCAAGGTCCTTCTGTGCTAGTGCTTGCCTCATTTTCTCTAAAAAATATACACTCGGGTCAGAGAGAAGAGCAAAGAGATGACTTTTGAGTCGGTTAAATTAGATAGTCGATAGGTTGTTACATTCCATACCAGCTGCTTCATCTTTGGCCTTTTGCAAGTTCTCCTTGGCAAATTCCAAGTCAAGGTTGAGCTACCTCTGCTTCTCCTTGAATTAAACAAATTTGGAGATGAGCTCATAGGATATGTGAAGTCAACAAAAAGATACATCAGTGGACAGAATAAAAAATTATTCACTATCGAGTGAAAAAGAGTCCTAAGACTATTGCGGAATCAAACATTCAATAGTAGTCTCGGGGACTACACCCAGTGGGTGCACTTAGCGTGCCCCCATTGGTACAGATTCCACTCAACATGGTCCGCCCAGACAGAGTGGAAAAGGAAAAAAAGAAGACCAAAATTATTTTCGGAGACAACAGTTATTCTAAGACCCCAACCGACTGCCTGCAGTCGACCGCGGTCTTGGGGACTACACCCAGTGGGTGCACTCTGCGTGCCCCCACTGGTTCAGGTTCCACTCGACGTGGTTCGCCCAGATCGAGTGGAAGAACTGAAGAACAAGGTATTTCTATCAAGGCCCTCGCCGAATCACACATTCAACGGCGGCCTCGGGGACTACACCCAGTGGGTGCACTCTGTGTGCCCCCACTAAGTCCAAAGCTACAATTGGCAGAACCTAGTCGACTCAACTGGTATACTTACTCAACATAAATTGAAACACCCAGTGGGTGTGCAGATGCGAGGTGCACACTAACAGATGGATGCACAAGGAAAAGTTTTCGGGTAGCATATCCTAACAGAACAAGCGTCAAGATAGGAGTTCAGTCGGAAACCAACTTACCTGGACATTGGCTCGAAGGGTTGCACTGGCATCATAAGAAGCTTGACTATTCTCGTGCACTGCCTTCACCCACTCCATCATTAGGCCTGCTTGGTGTATGGCTTCTGTAGCAATGCTTGCCTAGTCCTCCAGGACATGATGAGTGGTGAAGAACGGAGTCGATGGTTCAGTCGCGGCAGCCTAAGGATCCAAAGCGTGATGTTGGACAGATGAAGCAGGGACTGGCATAGTCGACGAGGAAGGGCATTCACTCGACACTGGAACTGCGAAGGAAACAGAAGCTCGGTTCATGTCTTCAGGCTGTTGAATCACTGGCTCCGTCACCGGCACCGATTGGGATGACTGGCCAGCGGGTGCAGTCGGTGTCAAAACTGGTGGATCTCGGGTAGGGGGTCCCGAACTGTGCGTCTAAGGCAGATGGTAATAGGAGGCAGGGGACACGACATTTACCCAGGTTCGGGCCCTCTTGATGGAGGTAATACCCTACGTCCTGCTTGATTGTTCTTGATAATAAGAGTAGTACAAGAGTTGATCTACCACGAGATCGAAGAGGCTAAACCCTAGAAGCTAGCCTATGGTATGATTGTTGTTGTTTGTCCTACGGACTAAACCCTCCGGTTTATATAGACACCGGAGGGGGCTACGGTTACACAGAGTCGGTTACAAGGAAGGAGATCTACATATCCGTATTGCCAAGCTTGCCTTCCACGCCAAGGAGAGTCCCATCCGGACACGGGACGAAGTCTTCAATCTTGTATCTTCATAGTCCAACAGTCCAGCCAAAGGATATATTCCGGTTGTCCGGATACCCCCTAATCCAGGACTCCCTCAATAGCCCCTGAACCAGGCTTCAATGACGATGAGTCCGGCACGCAGATTTTCTTCGGCATTGCAAGGCGGATTCCTCCTCCGAATACTTCATAGAAGATTTTGAACATGAGGATCGTGTCCGGCTCTGCAAAACAAGTTCCACATACAACCATAGAGAGAATAATATTTTCACAAATCTAATCTGCCGACATACCCCGTAGTGTGACATCACACCACAGCCAGGTCTTTATTCGAATCGTCTTTCATAACCCATCCCAGCGTGTTCCGCAAGGCGGTTTCCTTGGCACGTCTTGTCGAAGCAGAGATCATGTCCCCTTTATCACGGGATTCTCATCAATACGGATGTGGGTAACCCAACCGTGCCTATGGGTAGGACTCCTAGATCTTAGGCAAGTCCCAAACAGCCACGAGGAGGACACTTGATATTCACCCTGTTTATAAAGGGGACAAGGCTTTTTCTTTCTTCCCTCTCGTGCTCAATCAAATCCTTCCCCCGCCTCGAGTTCTAACACCCAAAAATCAGGTCACGTGCTTCGGACCTTCAACTATGTCCGGATCCAACCTTCAAGGTCGGTGGATTCCTTCCTCCATCACGGAGGAGGACATCAAGAAGTTGAGAGGGGCCAGATATCTGACCGCCGAAATTTCGCATCGGCTGCCTGCCCGAGGGTAGGTCGTCCCTACTCCTGAACCCAACGAGGGCGTCATGTTCGTCTCCCACTTCCTCCGAGGACTAGGCCTCGCTCTGGATCCCTTTGTTAGGGGTCTTATGTTCTATTACGGGCTAGATTTTCACGACCTGGCCCCGAATTCCCTTATTCACATCTCGACATTTATTGTCGTATGCGAGGTCTTCCTCCGCATTACCCCTTAGTTCGGCATGTGGCTCAAGACCTTCGATGTGAAGCCGAAGATGATCGAGGGGCAGCACGCAATGTGCGGAGCGCTTTAATAAGCAAAATCGCTGACGCTCCATTGTCTGAGGGTTGCTTCCCAGAGGTGTCTAGATTGTGGCAGCGGGAGTGGTTCTACATCACAGCTCCCCGAAGTGCCAAGTGGGTAGCTGCCCCCACCTTTCGCTCAGGCCCCCCACCACAACTGATGTCATGGATCAGCAGGGGGCTGAGCTGGGGTCCCGCCAGGGACGTGCCAATACTACAAAGCCATATCCGAGATCTCTTTGAGAGAGATTTCAGTCAGGTTATGGTAGTGCAAGTTATGCTAGTTCGTCAAGTCCAGCCTTGCAAACGTCGGCCCCTTTGCATGTGGGAATTCAACCCGGAAGGAGCGCGAGCTATTCAACATTTCCTCAGCATGACGCACGAAGAGATGTACAAATTGTTCTTTGGACCACAAATAATGTGTCCGGACATCACTGAGGATGCAGGTCTGAGCTGCAATCGCCCGGATACCCAAGTAAGTAGCCCCGCATCCGAACACATTGTCCGTTTATTTATCGCAATGTTGCCCTAAAAAGCCGCTCTTTGACCAAGATTGGATAGCGAAGGCAAAGTTGATCAGGTGTCCGACCCCCCCCCTGAGACCTCACGAAATCCTGTGCTAACCAGGATACTGGAGATCGCGCCTTATCAAGCGCCCTTAGGAGAAGATAAAGGGGGAACAAGGAGGCTAGTGCCTTCGTGACGGAAGTTAACTGGGGAGGAGGGATTGAAACCTCCTCTCCCCAGGGAGGGAAGAGAACCGCCTCTGAGGACCCGGAGACAATGGTCTCCAAACGGGGGAAGAAATCTCCGCCGGAGGGTCCTGCCCTAGGGGATACCCTATCCGCACTATGCCCTGAAGGGGATCAGCCCTCCACCGAGCTGTAAGTAAAAGGGTACTTAATAATGAAAATATATCGCTTTACCTCTGAGGAAAATAATCGAAGCATTTATCTTGCAGTTCGGATCTTAACCCTTCTCAGCAGAGCTCGTCTTCAGGGGATCTTCTTCCACATATGATGGAGAGCGAAACGCCTCCCCCTGCCACACCACCTCATGAGGCGTGCGACCCCGAGGTGTCATCGCGGAGGGTTTCTCCTGATCCGGCAAGGCCAGAAGGTAATCCTATGGCCACCCGAAGCCCTCAGTATCCGCCTCTTGAAGAGAGCAATTAAAAGAGTCTGGCACCATCTGGTGTGCGGTCGGATGTACTGAGGGATCTGCTAGAGCAAGCGGCTATCTCATAAGAGCACCGCACATTGATGGGTACGGTGATTGAAAGGATTTAGTCCGCTGAAAGCAGGTTGCATGAAGCCTTTATGAGTCTAATGACGGGTTTTGAGGTACACGAAATGATGTACATTGTTGATAGTATCGCACATTTTTAGATGTGCCCTGTGTACATAGTAGCCCCTAAGACTCTGGTTGTCGTCGAAAACGGCGGCAAACAGAGGATCATAGTCCCAGGTAATAACCAGACCGCCTTTATGTGTAGGTGGTTGAAGCTCCGGTGGCTAGCCGGACTGATGGGTTTGCCGAACTAAGGCGGTAATTGGATGCGGCGGATGCCAACATCGTGCTTGTTAACAAGCGGCTTGACGAGGCACAGGGTAGGTGATTTGTCTGGTGATTGTCACATAATAAGAGCAGCATGATGCCAGTATCTTTAATATGTTGTGACTGCAGATGGAGCTGCCACCGTGGAGACCCTTCGGGCGGAGCTTGCCCGAGCCAAGGATCAAGCAAGGAGTAGTAATGCGGCTGCTTTAAAGGCGGCCGAAGAGTTAAGGGCCGAATAAGCCGCACATTGCCAGAGCAAAGAAAAAATAGCCAAGATGGCTGTAGAGTTAAAAGATGCCGCTGGCCGGTACCAGCTTCTTGAAGAAGAAAACCGGGCGAAGGCGACAGACCTGGAAAAGGCCGGGGTGGCTGCCAAGGAAGCCCGCTCCAAAATTAGAGCGACGAAGGAGGAGCTGCATCAAGCTGCGGATATTGTATCTGGGAAGCCCTTCTTGTTGCGGAGTAAGTTTGGGGATCCGAAGTATGCACCTCTGGACCGGCTATGGAGTTCTACGGACGCCTACGTGGATTTGGCTACAAGTGCTACTGATGCGGCTGAGTATTTCAAGGATTGGAAAGATCATGAAGTGGAAAAACTATTTTGGTCACAATTTCATGCTCCAGCCCGTCCGCTGCTGTTGAATGAGCAAATGGCCGAGTGGGCCGAGCTCCATAGATTATCCGGACTTGCCATGATGTCCGTTGTGGATCATCTGTGGCCGAGAGGGCCAAGGCCGAATAGCTACTTTAGCTTAGTGCAACAATTCCTTGGTGTTGTGCCACACATCGATGTTGTAAAGAGATCGGCGTGCATAGAAGGCTCGCGGATGGCCCTTGCCCGTGTCAAAACATACTGGGCGGAGATGGATGCCAGCACTGTTGCGGCACAGAGTTCGGCCATGGGCCGAGTGGCTGCCGAGCACTACTTTGAAGAAGTTCTTGAAGGCGCTCGTTCGATAGAGGCTCAGTGCTCGAAGAATATTATGTTTGAGTGACATGTATTCCCATTGTAAAAACAATGTTTTATTGAGTTTATCAAGGCTTTATTTATACTTTTGCCCGAAAGTACTATGATGCCTCCTGTGCGGCCGTTTATGTATATATCTATATAACCTGAAAGATGGCAGTCGTCGGCTTCAGCCCCCATGCATATAATGCGGGGGTGCTCGCAGAAGACGCATGTTCAACTTGATCCAACGTCTTGGTCCATTAAGGAGGTGATAGCGCAGCGAACTAGGCAATCGGACTATAATGCTTTAACACTTTCACTTAGCCAGAGGAGTTTGATAGTGGGGTTACTATAAAGCCCCTGGTGGCTCCGCGCTCATCCGAATTCGGGGTGTGTACATGCCTGGCCGAGAAACGACCCTTCGTTAAGGCGGAGGAATCCTGAAGATTCCCTAGGTCATCGAGTGGTTGACCAGACTCACGCTATATCATGACAGTCAGTTTTCGGCTTTCTCTACTGAGGTTCTCGTCCAGATGAACCAGGGCACAATCGCAGTAGTTCTCCTGGTGCCGCCTTAGCCGATAGAGCGGAACATAAGGCAGCAAAATGCAGGAGCTGGGCAAACCCAACGTTTGACCAAAGACATGATTCGGAGCTGATGCATATAAGGCTAAACTCGCGACGCCGAACACTCCCTAAGGTATTTGGTCTTTATGATGTAAACCGAGCTAAACAGTGCCCTTTGTTAGAAGCCCCTGGTGTCCAGGTACGTGCAATATTCTGACGTGGTCACATGCCAATACGTCAGCATCCTTCTAAATTGTACTGAGAATCTGGGGGATGTGTATCAACAAGAGACAGTAAAAAAGGTTTACGCAGGGTCTTAATCTAAAAAGAATCCTTGGAACGGGACCCCGTTGCACGTCTGCGCATGTGTCTCCGTTGTGCCGTATCCTGGTCGGGTGTAGCACGATGGTCATCTGAAAAAGAGAGGAACTTAGGTGAAAAGTTGTCATGCAAAAGGTAGGTCATACTAAATAAACCATGTACAATTCAAGATGAGTAAAGTTGAGCCTAATTGCCACTTGTTTACGCGTGTTGGGCCCCTTGTATTGTTATAGGGGTATAGCCATCAAACCTGTATCAATTATATATAGCTGCACCGGACTCGTCTAACCGCGTATGTGGTCTTAATGACCTATCAGATGCTCTAGTTGGTGAGGCCGTTTAGTGTGCGGCTGCCCAGGCAGCCGCACGGTCTTCCGCGCGCAAGGAGCACTCAATATTTCCATTTACTGTAATGATGCCACGTGGACCGGGCATCTTAAGTATGAGAGAAGCGTAATGTTGTATTGTGTTAAAGCGAGCGAAAGCTTCGCGTCCGAGTAGTGCTTGATAGCCACTTTGGAACGGAGTGATGTGGAAGGTTAACTTTTCGCTGCGGAAGTTATCGGGAAAGCCGAATATAACCTCTAGTAGCAGGGAGCCCATACAATGGGCTTCTGGGCCTGGCGTTACTCCTTTAAAGGTAGTATTGCTATGGCTGATTTTTGTTGGGTCTATCCCCATTTTGCGGACTGTGTCCTGATATATCAGATTTAAACTACTGCCGCCATCCATTAGGACTCATGTGAAGTGGTATCCGTTAATTATCAGGTCTAACACCAAGGCAGCCCATCCTGCATGCCGGATACTTGCCGAGTAATCCCGATGGTCAAAGGTGATCGGTTTGGACGACCAGTGGAAGAACTCCGCGGTGATAGGCCCTGGGGCATGTGTCTCTAGGACTGCCGCTTTGTTTCTTCCCTTCATCACGTGTAACACGTTTACTGTTTTGACTTCTGGTGGGAATTTCTTCTGTTCCCCAGGGCTTTGCTTGCGAGGCTTGTCCTCGTCTTCGCTTGGCGTATCCTGCCCCTTGTGTTTGGCGTTGAGTTTGCCGGACTGCTTGAAGACCCAACATTTCTCTATGGGTATGATTTGCAGGTTTATCGGGGCTGTTGTGGATCTGACATAGTTTGTCCAGAATCTTGCTCAGGCTGGACAGTTCATCTCTGTTGCCTTTGGAGGGCAGCTTTTGCTGACCTGGCCGAGAGCTTCTGAATCCAGCGTTTACTGCCGTGCTCTTATGACTGTCTTCTTTATTCCGGCGCTTGTTTTTGCTGCGTCGTGGCTTCCCGTTTCCGTCCCTGACTTCGGATGTACTTGGGTCGCTGGTGTTGCATCGGGCTAACCAGCTGTCCTCGCCCGCACAAAAGCGGGTCATGAGGCTTGTTAATGCTGCCATTGTTCTCGGCTTTTCTTGGCCGAGGTGTCTGGCAAGCCATTCGTCTCGAACGCTGTGCTTGAAAGTTGCTAAGGCTTCGGCGTCCGGACAGTCGACTATTTGGTTCTTTTTAGTGAGAAACCTGTTCCAAAGCTTTCGGGCTGACTCTCCGGGTTGTTGAGTTATATGACTTAAATCGTCTGCATCCGGTGGTTAGACATAGGTCCCTTGAAAATTTGCCCGAAAAGCGTCTTCGAGCACTTCCCAGCTTCCAATGGAGTTTTCGGGGAGGCTTTTAAGCCAGTGCCGAGCTGGCCCTTTGAGCTTGAGGGGTAAGTACTTGATGGCGTGGCGATCGTCTCCTCGAGCCATGTGGATATGGAGGATGTAGTCCTCCATCCAGACCCCATGGTCTGTCGTTCCTTCGTACGCTTCTATGTTTTCATGGTCCAGCACCTCATCGGTGAAACATAGGGGGTGTGCGGCACCCCTATATTTGGGTGTACCGTGGTGTTCGGATTTTTATTGTGTTGCATTGCGTGCTGGAGCGCACTTGCTTGGCCCATAGATGGATCTGGTTGCGCCATCCTTTTGATGCGAGCCCTCACGTGGATCGCGTACTGGCTTGTGTGCGGCGTCGTTTGCTGCTCTATGTTGGCCACGAGGTCGTCTATCCGACCGGATGGCTGTTTTTGTCGGTGTTCTGGGAACGGGGGTCCCAGACTTGCCTGCCTGCAGCCTGCGGCGTGGCTCAAAGGGGGGCCCAGCACGGCCCATCTTCACCAACACAGACCCAAGACCCTCGGGAGGGGCCAAGCCTCGCGGGGCAGACGACGCGGAGCTTCCTCAGGCACGGCCTCATCAGGCTGGCTCACGAGGAGGCGGAGAGATCAAGGCGGGGTACCTCACGAGGTGCCCGTGACGCAAGCCATGACGACCAAAGGCGCCAGGCGGGTGCCAGCCCCCGCAGCGTCCTCCTTTCCTCTTTGGTGCAAAGGGAGCAAGCGCAGCCGCGGGGTACCGAGGCATCAGGCAAAGGTTGCCATTTTGGTGCAACAAGACCAAGACCAGGAGGACTACAAGACGGAGGTCATTGTGGAGCCCAAGACGGCGTCACCACCAGAGCTTTGTGTAGGCGAAGACTACTTTTGTCAGGATTGTAAGTGCATCTAGTGCCACCCCTAGTTGGTTTTGGAGTATTGACGACAAACCTAGTTGAGGGACTAATGTGTTTGTGAGAATTGCAGGATAACACAGGTAGAAGTCCCTCATTGATTCGGTTTTACTACCAGAGATGACGCCTAAAAATGTATGAAGACATTGAAGTCAAAGGTGGTATATGAAGATATTCACATTGAAGACTATGACAAAAGAAGACACGTTATGAAGCCTATGGAGCTCGAAGACTTAGATCTTTCGTAGTTCTTTTTCTTTTGTGTTGAGTCATAGGAACCACCATACTATTAAGTGGGGTCTAGGAGAACCAGTCAGAATGACTGAAGTGATGCCTAAACCTAAAACCTATGTCTTCGAGTGAAGACAATGAGAGCGAATCTTGTCCAGAGCCGGACAAGTCAGCTTTGCTTGTAGCCCAAGTAAAGTTGCCATGAGAGTTTGAAATCTGACCGTTGAGACACGTGTCAGTTCCTTAGTGACCCAGGGTCATTTCGGACAAATCAGGTCGGATTGCCAAGTGGCTATAAATAGCCCACCCCCTACAACCATCAATGGTTGGCGGCTCAGATTTCAGTGCACGGCTTTTGTCGTTTGAGAGCAACCCACCTCGAAGCCTTTGAGAGAAAATTCCTAGGGAGGAGAAAGCCCTAACCACCCAGAGCCAGAGTAAATTGGGCATCACTTCAGTCTTCTTGTCTGTGTGATCTGAAGACTTATTACACTTGAGGACTGTGCATCCCCAAACGGTTAGGCGTCGCGTTCAGAGCATCCAAGAGACATTGTGGATTGCCAGTGAACGAAGTCTGTGAAGGTTTGGGAGTCTACCTTGAAGACTTACCAGAGTGATTGAGCGAGGACTAAGTGACCTTAGCTCAAGGAGAATACGGTGAGGACTTGGTGTCCTGAGCTGCGTGTTCAGGACTGGGTATCCGGGACTGTGTGTCCTAAGGTTTAAATACCTAGCCGCTCCAACCAGACGTACAGTTGTCACAGCAACTGGAACTGGTCCAACATATCATTGTCTTCAACGAGTCACTGGTTTCATCTTCACTTCCTTTTACTTACTGTTACTCATTGTGAAGCCATTGGATGCTTGCTCTATCTTTTGTCTTCACAATGTAACTATATAATTTGTTTGGCTTCATAACTTCTTCCTACCTGATCCTAATTACACTACAGCTATTTGTCACTGTGCTTTCATTCTGTTGATACTTGACCATGGCTTGCCTAGTGTAATCTAACTTCCGCTGCATAGTAATAGGTATATCTTTACTGTTTGTCTTCATAACTTCCACGTTTTGAAGACTTTCATAAAAATCACCTATTCACCCCCCTCTAGTCGATATAACGCACTTTCAATTGGTATCAGAGCAAGGTGCTCCCTTGTCCTGTGTGATTCGGTTTAACCACCTGGAGTTTTAGCTATGTCGACTGCAGGGATAATCAAAGTCTCCGCTGCGTGCCCCGTCTTCGATGGAACTGAATATCCCTACTGGAAGAATAAGATGCGCATGCATCTTGAAGCCATTGACGTCGACCTATGGTATGTCATCGAGAACGGCGTTCCCAAGGCTGGAGAAGGTGTCACTGCTGCTGATGTCAAGAAGTTCACTCAACTGGACTCTACTGCCAAGAATATCATCTGCGGTCATCTGACCAAAGGACAGTATGGCCGTGTGAGTGCCTTGAAGACATCCAAGCTGGTCTGGGACTGGCTCTCCAAGGTCAATGAAGGCATCTCAACCCAGAGAGATCAAAGAATCAGTGTCCTTCGCAATCTCTTCAACCGCTTCAAGCGAAATGACAATGAGAATGTCCAGCACACATTTCACAGACTCACTGACATCACAAATGAGCTTCAAGCCCTCGGCGCCACTGAGATTACCAAACATGAAGTCATCAAAACGCTGCTGAGATCACTTGATAGTTCGTTTGACATCCTAGCCCTGATGATTCAAGAACGTCCTGATTTCAAGACACTCGATCCATCTGACATACTTGAGAGGCTCAACACACATGAGTTTCAGCTTTCTGAGAAAAGAGATATCTACGGTCCAAACTATGGGCGAACTCGTGCCTTGAAGGCAAAAGTTGTTTCCTCATCTGAAGAAGAATCTGACAACAGTTTTGATGATCCTGAAGACATTGGAAGGGAACTTGCAATGCTTGTGAAGAAGTTCCAAAAGTTCACCAAGAAGAAAGGCTTCAGAAAGTCTTCACGATCAAGCTCAAGGAATGATGAAGCTTCTGCTCATGACTACAAGAAGAAAACATGCCACAAGTGCAAGAAAACTGGACACTTCATCTCTGAGTGTCCACAGTGGGACAATGAGAACATAAGGAAGAAGAAGAGCAAGGAATATGACTCTGATGACAAGAAGAAGAAGAAATACTCAAAGTCTTCTTCCAAGTCTTCCTCAAAGTCTTCATCACACAAGAAGAGCTCATCTGGCAAGGCACGTGCGTTTGTTGGCAAGGTAATGGATTCTGAGGAGGAATCCGCTTCTGAGGAGGCAGAGGTGGAGTCTGAGGAGGAGTCTGATTCTGGCATTGCAAGTCTGGCTACAGCATACATCGCCAAGTCCATCTTCAACACTGAAGACAATGACTTCATCACCGACACCGATGCAAATGACAAGGACGACTCCACTCCTACCTACTGCTTCATGGCACGCGGTGCCAACGTTAACACACGCACTACTCGCTATCAAACATCCAGTGACGATGACTCTGATTGTGATCCAAAACCCAGTTACAAAACACTTGCTAAAATTGCAATTGAACAACAAAAGGCCATGGAACATATTCAAAAACTGTTAGACAGAAGCGATAATCTATTTTGTGCTGAAATGACTCGATCTGAATCCTTAATTGAAGACATAAAAAATCTTCACGTTAAGTATCAGGAACTTGAAGATCGTCTTGATACTCTCTCAACAACTCATGAAAAGCTTTCCTATGATTATCTTCAAAGGAAGCAAGAACTTAAGAAATTGAGAGCGGCTCATGAAGATCTTCAAAAGGAAAACGAGTCACTTCGCGCCGAATAGATCAGTTCCGCTCAGGAAGGATTTGAACCACCATGTCTTAAATGCATTGAGCATGATAATGCTACTTCTGTTGCTGAATGTTCCACTGCTACTGCTGTTGCAATATCTTCAACTGTTGATGTGGTAACTAACCCCTCTGCTGAGGATACCACCGCTATTGCTGATGAGAATGCTAGGTTGAAGACATAGCTTGAAACAGGGATGTACAAAAGTCCTAAAGGACATCAGACATTATGTGATGTCCTCAAGAAGCAGATTCTGAACCGAAACCCTAGGAAAGAGGGTGTTGGGTTCATAAGGAAAATAAATGTAGATGGCTCTTACTGGAAACCTGAGCAGCACCCCAAAACCAAGTGGGTTGCTGCAAAGGAACCTTCAGCAGATCCATCCAATTTATCTGGCTTCACTTGTGCTAACCCCATTATTATTGATGAATCCTTTGATGCAAACTATATACTGTTTGAGAATCAGAATGGTGAAGTGTTTGCCAGGTACATTGGTACTAACTGCAGGAATGGACCGCCTATGAAGAAGATCTGGGTTCCGAAAAAGTGTCTGGAAAATCTTCCTGTGAATGTCTTCATGACACCTCACTTGAAGAAGACAAACCTCAGACCAAAGGCTTCATACGGTCCAAAGGCTTCATACAAATAGAGGACTCACCTGAGTCACACTAACGCAAATGTTTTGCAGGGAAACCATACTCAGGCATATGAATATGAGAGCGGTTCATCAAACCGTCATGTTCATATGACCAAAAATTATTCTGCTTATTCTTATGAGTACTATTGTCCACCTGCAAGACTGTTTGCTAAGGCTTCAAAACCAAAATTCTCAGATGCTGCACTTAGACTTATTGCTTCTAAGACACCCTTGAAGATGTGGGTGGTTAAGAAGGCTTAACTCTCTTTTGCAGGGAATGGTCTCCAGCAGAAAACCAAAATCTTCTGACGCTATTGCTGGGGACCTTAAAAATCTTGTAGGGCGCAAGATAAAATGCCCGAATGGCATCATTATGTACTTCGTTCCTGAATCGCATGCTACTCTCCCTATAAGTCCTAATCTGGATCTAAGTTTTCATAACCCACTGGTTCGTCAAATGTTTTTGCTTCACAATTCTCTTCGTGAAGCCTATCCCCCTAACTGCACTGTAGGGTACGACACCAGCGTCTTCAAAGTCTTCAGAATGGATTATTGACAGTGGGTGTACAAATCACATGACTGGCAAAAGAAGCCTTCTTATGGACTCAACCTTACGTCCATCCGACAAAAGCCGCATCACATTTGCTGACACTGGTAAAAGTAAGGTATTGGGTCTAGGTAGAATTGCAATCTCAAAGGATCAACACATGGATAAAGTCATGCTTGTTGAATCCCTTGGCTTCAACTTAATGTCTGTCTCAATGCTTTGTGATTTGAACATGATCGTAATGTTTGGAAAATATCGTTGCCTTGTACTAATGGAATCTGACAAGTCTCTAGTGTTTGAAGGGTATCGAAAATATGATCTGTACGTGGTAGATTTCTCAGCAGGGCCACAACTTGCAGTATGTCTTCTTGCAAAAGCTTCAGAATGCTGGCTTTGGCATCGGAGGCTTGGGCATGCTGGCATGAGGAACCTCCACACCCTTGCGAAGAAGAAACATGTCATAGGCGTCGAGGGCATCAAGTTCAAGAAAGATCACTTATGCGGTGCATGTGAAGCAGGGAAGATGACGAGGGCAAAACATCCCTCGAAGACAATCATGATCACTACTCGACCCTTCGAACTACTTCACATGGATCTTTTTGGTCCCACTCACTACTCAACTTTTACTACTACTGCCTGCCTCTATGGCTTTGTCATTGTTGATGATTACTCTAGATATACTTGGGTGCACATAATCCTTTACAAGACTGAAGTGCAGGATGTCTTCAGACGCTTCGCCAATCGAGCTATGAACAATTTTGGCGCCAAGATAAAGCACATCAGAAGTGGCAATGGCACTGAATTCAAGAACATTGGCCTTGATACATATCTTGATACCTTGGGCATCACACATGAATTCTCAGCTCCGTACACGCCACAGCAGAATGGCGTCGTCGAACGCAAGAACAGAACACTCATTGAGATGGCCAGAACGATGCTAGATGAATACGAGACTCCAAGAAAATTCTGGACTGAAGCCATTGATAGTGCATGCCATACAATCAATCGTGTTTACCTTCACAAGCTTTTGAACAAGACATCTTATGAGCTCCTTACGGGCAAAAAGCCAAATGTCAGTTACTTCAGAGTATTTGGCGCAAGGTGTTGGATCAAGGACCCACATCACACCTCAAAATTTGCACCAAAAGCACACGAGGGTTTTATGCTTGGATATGGAAAGGATTCGCACTCCTACAGAGTCTTCAATCTCTTTCATTACAAAGTGGTTGAAATAGTGGATGTGCGGTTCAATGAGACAAATGGTTCACAAAGAGAGCAACTGCCAAATGTACTAGATGAAGTTCCAGCTAGTGAATCAATCAAGCTTATGGGATCTGGAGAGATTATACCTTCTGAAGCTCATCCTGAAGAAGAACTTATCATCTCAACACCTGATCAACATGAAGACTATGCTCAGCCTGAAGACATTCCTCCCAACAACAACACAGATCAGCAAGAGCAAAGTCTTCGCCCTGTACATCCTCGTGTTGCCAATGAAGTGCAGATTGACAGAATAATTGACAGCATCAATGCACCTGGTCCACTCACTCATTCAAGGGCAACTTAGCTAGCAAATTTCTGTGGGCACTTCGCATTCGTCTCAATATCAGAACCCAAGAAAGTTGAAGAAGCCCTCATGGAACCTGAATGGATTCAAGCTATGCAAGAAGAGCTTCAA
Source organism: Triticum aestivum (assembly GCF_018294505.1). NCBI lineage: Eukaryota > Viridiplantae > Streptophyta > Magnoliopsida > Poales > Poaceae > Triticum > Triticum aestivum. The sequence continues at coordinate 435,855,460 of NC_057794.1, forward strand.
CAGTTTGAGCTGAATAATGTATGGGAACTGGTTAAGCGTCCTGATCCACGGAAGCACAATATAATAGACACCAAATGGATATACCGCAACAAGCAAGATGAGCATGGTCAAGTTGTCAGAAACAAAGCTCGTCTCGTTGCTCAAGGATATACTCAAGTGGAAGGCATTGACTTCGATGAAACATTTGCTCCTATGGCTAGGCTTGAAGCCATACGCATACTGCTGGCCTATGCAAATCATCATAATATTCTTCTATATCAAATGGATGTGAAGAGTGCCTTTCTCAATGGCAAGATTGAAGAAGAAGTGTATGTTGCACAACCGCCTGGCTTTGAAAATCCAAAACATCCTGCCATGGTATACAAGCTCAACAAGGCGCTGTATGGCCTCAAACAAGCCCCTAGGGCCTGGTATGACACACTCAAATACTTCCTGAAGAGCAAAGGCTTCATACCTGGTTCCTTAGATCCCACTCTTTTCACGAAGACATATGATGGTGAACTGTTTGTGTGCCAAATATATGTGGATGACATTATCTTCGGCTGCACCAATCAGAAGTACAGTGAAGAGTTTGGATATATGATGCAAGAGCAATATCAGATGTCCATGATGGGGGAGCTGAAGTTCTTCCTTGGTCTTCAAATACGACAACAACGCAATGGCATCTTCATATCTCAAGAGAAGTATCTCAAAGATTGCCTAAAGAAGTTCGGTATGCAAGACTGCAAAGGCTTCACAACACCAATGCCAACCAAACATCATCTGGGTCCTGACAACAATGGTAAAGAGTTCGATCAAAAGGTATACCGCTCCATGATTGGTTCTTTACTTTATCTATGTGCATCTAGGCCAGATATTATGCTTAGTGTTTGCATGTGTGCTCGATTTCAAGCGGCACCAAAGGAGTCGCATCACTTAGCTGTGAAGCGAATTCTTCGATATTTGGCTCACACCCCAACTCTAGGATTATGGTATCCAAAGGGCTCAGAGTTTGATTTGGTTGGATTTTCGGATGCTGATTATGCTGGTGACAAAGTTGATTGCAAGTCTACATCAGGCACATGTCACTTGTATGTTGGTCTTCAAAGAAGCAGAACTGTGTATCTCTCTCCACTGCTGAATCTGAATACATTGCTGCTGGATCTTGCTGCGCTCAGCTTCTGTGGATGAAGCAAACACTCAAGGACTATGGCATTCATCTGAAGTAAGTGCCACTTTACTGCGACAACGAAAGCGCCATCAAGATTGCCAACAACCCAGTTCAGCACTCGAAGACAAAGCATATTGAAATTCGTCATCACTTTCTCAGAGATCATGTTGTGAAGGAAGACATTGATATCATACACGTCAACACTGAAGAGCAATTGGCAGATATCTTCACCAAGCCCTTGGAAGAGAAAAGGTTTTGCAAGTTACGTGTGAGCTAAATATCCTGGAATCATCAAATGTCCTGTGATCAGGCACACATCCTAACCCTTATGCATATTGATGACATAGATGTGCAACACATGAAGTGAAGTATATCTTCAATCAATGAAGACATACATTCTAAGTGTGAATACATTAATGTGGAATTTGACTTCGGAGCGCCACGATAATTGTGCGCCGTGTCTAGGTCTAATACTTCCTATACGGTGGGTAACGCCACCACCAAACATTCCATTTTAAAGTATTTCACTCATGGCGTTACCTTGCAATGTCTTCACATTTGATTTGGCTTCGAACTCAACATATTTTCATGATTATCTTCACTATGTTGACTACAGATATATATATATATATATATATATATATATATATATATATATATATATATATATATATGCTAGTGTTCTGTCCTCTACAGTATTCACTTATAGCTATGTCTTCGTGTTGAATCTTTTTGAACTAAGTGAATGTGATCGGACCCCAAACTTCTCTATGCTTTCTATCTCAAACTCTATCTCTCTAAGTCATATGCATTCTATTGAAACTGTCGAATGTCTTCACTGCGTCCTTGTCAGCAGAAGATATAGAGACAACCATAAAGTCCATTTTCAATGCTCATTCCTCCACATAAAATCCGGAGAAGCAGGAACGACCGCCCGACAATCCAGGCGTGCGTGGGACGTGGAACAAACCCCAAACTTCCGCAAACTGGCCACGCGTTCCTCAGATGCGAATCGCCAGGGGCACCTGTGTAATAGCACAGTGCCGCCCCTGTGCCTATAAATTCACACTTACTGCGGTCATTATCTCCTTCTTCCACCCTCGCATGAACCCTAGCGCCACCGCTAGCTCTCGACGACGCCGGCGACGAAGCGCTTCGCTGCCGCAACCTCTCCGACACCGTCTTCACGCCGACCGCGGACATCATCCTCTCCGCCGTCACCGTAGGTGTCTTCCGTCGTCAAGTTAGGGCACGGAGGATTGAACTGCTCGGCATCACTTCCCACTCTGTCTAGCAGTTCCAAGTGTGGTAAATAAAACTTCTTTTCATAGCCCCTTTTGATCTCATGGTTCTGTCACTTTCTACCATAAGAAGTTTCTCTTCACACAAGTTAGATCTCTCAATCTGCATCTCATAACATGCCTAGTATATTCACTTGTGCTTCATGAAGTAGTTAGATTCCTCACTTGTACTGATCTGTGGATTCGTACAAATCTGGAACCAACTTCTTATCTATGAGTGAATGTCTTCGCACGATGAGGTCAATGTCTTCTAAAATGATTTATCTTCAAAATCTTCTGAGAATGCATATGACCTCTTCCCCTTCCCTCGCACCTTAATGATGTCACAGGTACATGTCCGTGGGAGAATCCTTTAGTTCTCATAGTCTGCATTCATTTGCAGAATTCCTACAACATCACATAAATTCTCCTGAAGCCAGTTCATGTTGGTCCAGCAAAAGAAAGCCTTTGAAGCCTTTGAAAGCTTTGAAGCCTTTCAAGTTAAAGTTTATGGCTTCAGAAGCAGCAGCAAGGAAGGGGGGCAGACAGCGACGTGGAGGAACATCCAAAGATCTGCCTGATGAACTGGCAGAAATGTATAAAACAGATCCTGAAGAGAATTATGGGCAGCGCAAGACCCGAATCCAATGGATTCGATGCTATTGGGTAGAACAATGGTTCAAATACCGCTTCACAACCCAAGAGTATGCTGAGAAAAGTGCCATCAAGAGACCGTGGGGGGACGTCCTTTACAAGAACCTCATACCCAGGACCAGAGATGAAGCCATTGCTCAAGGCTTCTACCCATGCATGGTCCGAGGACCACAGCCTGCTGAAGCACATCCGTCGTCACTACTCTGGTGTCGTGACGACAATCTGTTCAAGCGCAACTTCCAGTTTGCCCAACAATCAGCGAAGCAGAACAAGAAGAAATTTGGGTTAGACTTCAACCCTGGTCCCTTAGCACCAAGGGCAGATGGCACACACAACGCAGAACCCAATATCATCGGTCCGTATGCCAACCTTGAGGGCCTCATCACCCACATCTTAGTCCAAGGGACTACCGTGAATGACCCTCCAGCTGACTCTGAGTCTGATGAAGCTCCTGCTGTACTGAAGCCAAAGCAGTCGAAGAAGCCAAAAGCTTCAAAGCCGGCCCCTTCACCAAAAATCTCAAGGGCGAAGCCATTGGCAACTGCACCTCCTGAAGACAGTGTGCAGTCTGAAGACGTATCCCGCGTCTCCAAGTCCCAGAAGGCCAAGATGCCTCAACCACACACCAGCAAAGAGCTCACAGCTGCTGCCATTCTGCGCAGCGAAGCCATTGATCTGTCAAGTGATGAAGATCTTGGAGATGACGCTCTCGAGTAGCTCATCAAGAGCAAAGAAGAAGCTGAAATCTTCAACAATTTGCCTCTCTTTGATGTCGCCATCATTCACAACTTCATCGACGAATGGTTTGCCACACCAAACATCAGCTTCAAAGATCTGCAGCTGCCCGTTGGCCTCAGCGTCGCCTTCCAAGGCGCTATTGCTTCAGAACTTGCAATTGCCTAGCGCATTGTTGAACTGAAGCAGAAAATTGATCATGAAAAGGCTCAGTTCAAGAAGAATATGGCCAAGCTCAGCGTGCAAGAAGTGAAGAGCTTCAAGACCATGTTGCATGAGCTAAAGGAAAATTTTCTGAAGAAGCGTGCAGAAGCTCAGGGTTCACGTGAGCGGATGAAGTCTCTGGCTGTAAGATGTGTGCAAGCCTATAATGAGGCTGAGAAGCGCAAGGCACTTGGGCGTCCTGGCATCGACCCCAAGATGGCCGCGAAGAAGAAGAAAAAGCCTGCTATGGCTGAACCAGAGGCACCAAGGCAAGTAGCAGTTCCAATTGTCTTCCCAACTGCAACGACTGGCTCGAAGCCAAAGAGCCGGTCAACAGCTTCAGAGCTCAAGAAGAAAAGAACTGCTGAGGCTGAAGCCAGGAAGAGGAAAAGCTCTGAAGCCTCTCCTACTGCCCCCAGCAAGAAGAAGCGAAAGATCAAGAAATCTCGGGCTGCTCCCACAGAGCCCTTGATAGTTGAACCTATTTCTATGGTTCACCCCAACGCAGAATGACAACTGATAGTTCATGAGCCTGCTTCCACAGAGGCTCCTGAAGCTGAAGACATACCAGCAGCCGACCCCATTGCTGCTGAAGACATTGGTCATCAGGACAATGTACAAGATGATGCAACCCTTCCTCAGTATGATCAAAGTGAACTCATCAGCATTGGTCGTCCTCTGATGCCAATCGCACAAGATGCATCATGGGCGGATCGCCCTCAAGAGGAAGAAGACAATGAGGCCCAGCCCACTCCAACACCACAGGCATCGTCTGCATTCCGCAGGCTTCGCAAAGGTCCAAGGCCTCAAGTCTATGCTGAAGACATTCCGGCTGCATCAGCCGCAGAAGAAGCACCACAAGAGCCCACTCCTATGCTCCACCAAGAAGCAGTTCTCCAGGAGAACGTGCTTGTGACCGACCCTCCAGCTAGTCAAGCGAAGGCTGAAAATATTGAGGCTGCCACAACCAACACTGAAGCCAATGTGGAGCCCTCCCCACCAAAAGCTTCAGAAGACAGCGAAGCTACTGATCCAGACACTTCTGTTCCTGAGTCTGCTGCAGGTCCTCAATTTGATTACCATGTTGAGCACAAGCCTCAGATCCAGAAGCCAATCCCCAGACTGCCAAGGTTCGCAGGTCCTGCATCAGCACCTGGCTCCTTCAACATCAATGGCTTCAGGGCAGATAATACTTTCTTCAATAGCTCCAAGAACCCCTATTCAAGGGAAAGGATTTTATCAGATAGGTTCTGGAGCTATCCTCAGCGAGCTACTATTCATGCATCCTATACAACCAAGGTCGCATCTTCCCACACAAGCGCCTTGATGTTGAAGCCATTGCTGGTCTGCCTTGTTTAGAGGAAGTGTTGGATTGCTTCAAGCAAGTGGGTCTGCTGCAGTTTGTAACTGATGAAGAGCACTGGAATGAAGAGCTTCTGCTGCAATTCTATGCCACCCTCCACATCAAAGGATACAACAGAGATCCGAAGACTTGGGCCCTGGAGTGGATGACCGGCAATGTCCATCACGAAGCCAATGCATTTGATATCATTGAGCTCACCGGCCTGCCCACTCCTGGCGAACTCTTCGAGGAAGGCTGTCCACTACACACTGAAGCTCTTGAGAGCATATTCGAGAGGCCTAAACCGAATATGAGTCAGATGCTCTCCATGATGAAGCCATTGCCCCTCAATGCTCCTTATCCAACAGAGTTCTTCGTTGAAGACTTTGAGTACCTGCCCAGAACCATCTATCACATTATCTGGCGGACTCTCTAGCCTATCAAAGGGCACTCTCCAAATGCCAAGATCGAGGGTGCAATAAAGACTCTGATATTTTGTATTCTTCATGGCAAATGCTTCAACGCACAGGATTTCTTCATATGCCAACTAGCTGCATCAGGCTCAGATCTGTTTGGTTTAAAGTTCTATGCTCCTTGGGTAATGAGACTGATCAAGCTTCACTCTGCGATCTCATATCAGCCCTCAGCCCGCAACCATCGGATCTTCTTGCCAGATGTGGATACCTCTGCTGAAGCTATATATCCTGAGCCTGCCAAGCAACCTTTGAGTCTTCAAAATGCAGAACACCAGAGCTTCACTCAGAATGATGAAGGTGTTGAAGCCATCTCCAGGGTGTATCCTTTGGCTGGCACTACACGTGCGCCACACCCTGCTTCAACTGAAGCCACTGACAGTGCAACTGCTTCAAGACCCAAGAAGCGCGCTCGTGTTCTCAATGACCGAGAGCTTCTTGTGGCCCTTCATCAAAAACAAGATAGGCATCATGACTGGCTAAAGCGTCAAATGAAAAGCCTCTTGGTGGATGTTAATCGTCTTCGAAATCTTGCCACCAAGAATGCTTTCGTTATCCATGAAACCTGTCGTCGTACATGGAAAGGGCTATCAATGATGTGTACTGAAGCTGAACTTGAAGAGGATGGCTTCACTGAGCGATTCAAGTTTGACACCACACCTCCTAGAAGGGTTGTGATGCAAAGCACACCATCACTTGAAGACTCTGAGTTTTCTTCATCTGCTGCCACAGTCACTGCCAGAATCACCGATGAAGAAGACGATGCTACCTCACCGCCACCTGCTTCAGCACCTCCAAGCTCTTCTGCACCGCCAAACACCTCCAACGACCCTTCTGCTCCTAGGAACGAGTAGACACTCTATGTCTTCAAACCTTTTTGGTCCTTACTGACAAAAGGGGGAGAAGCATATGGGTTGATAGTCTTCAAGCGGGCTCATATGGGCGGGTGCCTTATATTTTGCTTCGTGCTTACAACTCTCGCTTTTTTTGCTACATTTGGTTCTTATGAGTTGTAACACTTAAACCAGATGGTCGTCTGCTACTTGTTTGCCACCCTGTTTTTGCGAAGATAAATTCCGCATGTGCGAAGATAAATTCCGCACTTATCTCATTATGCAGACGTCCATTTTCCATTATGCATGTCATTATCTTCATATACTTTCACATGCATAGTGGATTGTTATCATAAGCTCAAGTGAATCTCCACAAGTACAACCTGCCATGTGCATTTGCATTCCAAAAGCAAATTAACTTATATGCACATCTTTAGGGGGAGCCCTTGCAACTTATGAAGACAATTCCTTATCCTTTACAATTTCACAGACTATATTCCCCGTTGAAAACTTCAACTAGTTTGTCATCAATCACCAAAAAGGGGGAGATTGTAAGTGCATCTAGTGCCACCCCTAGTTGGTTTTGGAGTATTGACGACAAACCTAGTTGAGGGACTAATGTGTTTGTGAGAATTGCAGGATAACACAGGTAGAAGTCCCTCATTGATTCGGTTTTACTACCAGAGATGACCCCTAAAAATGTATGAAGACATTGAAGTCAAAGGTGGTATATGAAGATATTCACATTGAAGACTATGACAAAACAAGACACGTTATGAAGCCTATGGAGCTGGAAGACTTAGATCTTTCGTAGTTCTTTTTCTTTTGTGTTGAGTCATAGGAACCACCGTACTGTTAAGTGGGGTCCAGGAGAACCAGTCAGAATGACTGAAGTGATGCCTAAACCTAAAACCTATGTCTTCGAGTGAAGACAATGAGAGCGAATCTTGTCCAGAGCCGGACAAGTCAGCTTTGCTTGTAGCCCAAGTAAAGTTGCCATGAGAGTTTGAAATATGACCGTTGAGACATGTGTTAGTTCCTTAGTGACCCAGGGTCATTTCGGACAAATCAGGTCGGGTTGCTAAGTGGCTATAAATAGCCCACCCCCTACAACCATCAATGGTTGGCGGCACAGATTTCAGTGCATGGCTTTTGTCGTTTGAGAGTAACCCACCTCGAAGCCTTTGAGAGAAAATTCCTAGTGAGGAGAAAGCCCTAACCACCCAGAGCCAGAGTAAATTGGGCATCACTTAAGTCTTCTAGTCTGTGTGATCTGAAGACTTATTACACTTGAGGACTGTGCATCCCCAGACAGTTAGGCGTCGCGTTCAGAGCATCCAAGAGACATTGTGGATTGCTAGTGAACGAAGTCTGTGAAGGTTTGGGAGTCTACCTTGAAGACTGACCAGAGTGATTGAGCGAGGACTAAGTGACCTTAGCTCAAGGAGAATACAGTGAGGACTTGGTGTCCTGAGCTGCATGTTCAGGACTGGGTGTCCGGGACTGTGTGTCCTAAGGTTTAAATACCTAGCCGCTCCAACCAGATGTACAGTTGTCACAGCAACTGGAACTGGTCCAACATATCATTGTCTTCAACGAGTCACTGGTTTCATCTTCACTTCCTTTTACTTACTGTTACTCATTGTGAAGCCATTGCATGCTTGCTCTATCTTTTGTCTTCACAACGTAACTATATAATTTGTTTGGCTTCATAACTTCTTCCTACCTGATCCTAATTACACTACAGCTATTTGTCACTATGCTTTCACTCTGTTGATACTTGACCATGGCTTGCCTAGTGTAATCTAACTTCCGCTGCATAGTAATAGGTATATCTTTACTGTTTGTCTTCATAACTTCCACGTTTTGAAGACTTTCATAAAAATCGCCTATTCACCCCCCTCTAGTCGATATAACGCACTTTCAAGGATAGCTGGTACTTGTTGTCCCCCTTCAAATTAGCCCGCCATTGTTGGCTCCCTACCCGCTCGATATTTGGGAAGAGGACCAGGGCCTCTATAAATAGGACCAACCACCCACAGAACAAAAGGAGTGGGACGAGGGGAGAGAAGGAAAAGAGAAGGAAGGAGAGAGAGAGAGAAGGGTGACTGAACTCCTCCCAGCAGTTCATCGCCCTGGCCAAGAGCAGACCCTCGCGAGGCTGTTCTTCCTTGTATTGTTCATTATCATCAGCCCAAGAGGCAATCCACCACGCCACACACTAGAGTAGGGCATTACACCACAACGGTGGCCCGAACCAGTATAAACCCTGTGTCATTCGTGTTGTTCTTTCCATTGCTTACATCTTAGCGAGGCGGAGGGGTGCAGGTAGGTAGGAGGCGAAATCTCCGCGCGCACCCCAGTGTTCGAACCTCAAGGGTCTGCCGGAACCCGAAATCCGACATTTGGCGCGCAAGGTAGGGGTGCGCCGGAATTCGTCTTCCACCGCCCCGTTCTCCTCCGACCATCGCGCCCATGTCTGACGCTCGTCGGGCCCGCGCCGAGCACCGGGCCTCTCTCGCTTCCCGCGTCGCCCGGACGGCTCCTGTCGGCGGGCGTCCTTGCCATTCCCCGTCACCTGCTGTCAACGCCGCCACCGGCCTGGCGGGGGACGAGCAGCAAGCAACGTCTCAACATCCGTCCGTGCGGCAAGACGGCCGCACCGCTACTCCCTCGCTCACCCCAGCTGGTTCTTCGTCCCACGCGCTCCGCGCACCCATGGAGGCTCGAGCTGCGCTCATCGCGGCAAACGAGCTCCTGCACTACCGTCCCGTCGACGACGTCTATGAAGAATGGCTCGACCGCGTTGCCGAGCTCGTCTGCACCGCAGGGGGCTCTCCTGTGTCGTCTGCTCCGCTGCACCGCACCCCGCCCCGCGCGGGCAACGAAGCTCTGGCGGTGCCCCGGCCGCCTCCTCCACAAGAAGGCGCCATGGCTCCAAGGCGCGTGGCCCCTGGGCAGAACCTGCTCCGTCAGGTGCCAGCACGGCAAGAGCAGAGCTGCCAAGAAGTCCCTCGCCCGCAAGAAGCTGCCCGGGCGCTCCCTGCTCCAGCATGTCGCGACCATGCTCCTGCTCCCGCACGTCAAGACCCAGCTGCAGCGTGTGGGGACATGCAAGACCAAGCTCTCCGTCACCCAAGGCCTCCCGTGGCCACAGCAGGCTACCATGCCTTCACCACCGAGCTACGCAGCGTCGCATGGCCTGGCAAGTTCAAGCCGGACCTACCTCCTCGTTATGACGGCACGGCTGACCCTGCGGAGTTCCTCCAGCTCTACAAGCTGGGCATCGAAGCTGCCAACGGAGACGAGAAGGTCATGGCGAACTGGTTTCCCATGGCGCTCAAGGACGGGGCCCGCACCTGGCTCCTGAACCTGGCTCCAGGCACGATCTCCTCCTGGGACGAGATGCGCACCCGCTTCATCGCCAACTTCCAAGGTACTCGCGACCGGCCACCCGCCGTGAGCGACATGCGCCGCATCAAGCAACAACCCGGGGAGACCCTGCAGAAGTACATCCAGCACTTCAACAATGCACGCCTCAAGATTCCCAAGGTGACTGAGGAGGCCATCATCTCAGCCTTCTCCGACGGCGTGCGCGATGTCAACATGAAGGAGGAGCTGGCGATGCATGAAGACCTGTGCACTTCCTTGGAGCTGTTCAACTTGGCGACCAAGTGCACCAGGGCTGAGGAAGGGCGTCTCTCCCTCCTCGAGTTGCCTGCCGCAGACCCAGAAGAGAAGAAGCCCAAGGCCAAGGACGTGAAGCGCAAGGGGGCTGCCGTGCTCGCGGCAGAACCAGACACCAAGCAGGGAAGAGATCAGCCCGAACCTTCCAAGGGCAGTCGGTACTGTGTGTACCACGACCTCCACACCCACAACACCAACGAATGTCAAGAGCTCCGAGCCATGCGGGAAGGAAGGATCGGCCGTCGCCCCGACCGCGGTGACCGGGGCTACGGTCGAGGAGGAGGAAGGAACGCAGGACGCTGGGAAGACCATGGCCCGCGCCAAGGTGGCGCGATCAACCTTGTGAGGATCGCTGGCAAGACCCGCCTTGCGAGGGAGACTGGAGGGATCAGCCTCGCGAGGATTGCCCGCATGGCAACGCAGGCCTCCCTCCGTTGCCGCCGCAGCCAAGGAGAAACGAGGACCGCCACCAAGACGAGGGGGCTGGGGGCTTCCAGGAGCCGCGCGCGATCGCCTGCATCCTGGGCGGGGCTCAGGCCCCAGCCTCTCAACGCATCTTCAAGCAGTTCGCCCGCGTAGTGAATGCAGTCCTCCCCAGGCTTGAAGCCACGCGCCCTCTCAGGTGGTCGGCGTGCGCCATCACGTTCAGCTCAGCAGATCAGCTCAAGTGTGCGGCTACAGCCGGAATCCTCCCGATGCTTTGTTCCCCAATCATCAGCAACGTGGTAGTCACCAGGACCCTCATCAATGGCGGGGCAGGGCTCAACGTCCTGTCCGTGGAAACATTCAACAATCTCCAAGTGCCCTACAGCCAGCTTCAGCCAACCAAGCCCTTCTCCGGAATCACCGACGGCTCCACGGTCCTAATTGGGCAGGTCCGCCTCCCTGTCACCTTCGGGGCACGCGACAACTACCGCACCGAGCACATCGACTTCGACGTCGCTCACATTCACCTGCCGTACAACGCCATCCTTGGGTACCCGGCGCTGGCCAAGTTCATGGCCGTAACTCACCACGGCTACAACGTCCTCAAGATGCCAGGAAGTGGCGGAGTCATCACGGTGCCCTGTGAAGAGAAGGACGCGGTGTGTTCCCTGGAACGAGCCTTTCAGGCCGCGTCACTGGAAGACCCGGATCACAGAAGCAGGAGGCTTCCCGAGACATCCCCCAAGAAGAAGAAGACATTGTCCGGTCCGGTCCCTCAGGAGGTAGGCTCCTCTAGGCCCGTGCCCGCCCAGGGGGAACCTCCTTCCGTCGCATAGGAAAACGCGCCCGGCACCCTCCTCAGGCAGGGCTCGGGGGCTCTCCCCTGGAGGGCCACCAACCTGGCTAGGATCATGAGGGAGGCGCTTGGGCACCACATGGAGGCGTGCTTCGAAGCACGTTTCCCTCAAGAAGGGATAAGGCAAGGAGAGCCAGACCCTTAGGAGTTCGTCAGCAAGGCCATTCAGGAGCTACAGGAGTCAAGGGTCATGAAAGGCGGTCGTCGTCTACCAGCAGTGGCTCCCCATCTAGGCGAGGATGGTGGGCTGTGCGTCTGCATCGACATACCAGGGCTCAACCGAGTCGCCTCTCTGGAGCGCCTCTGGCCCTCGCGAGTGGGGCGCTGCGGAGGTCCACCCCACAGTTGCGTTCGCATGCCTTACGACTTGCCGAACGCGGCTGTCACGTACCAGCGCCTCATGAGGGGCATCATGGAGGCATAAGAGGCCAGGCGTTCCGCAGCCCTGGCGGAGATGGAGATGGCCCGCAGGGAGCCACCAGCCCCTTCGGAGCCTCCCGAGGCCCCTGGGCCTGGGGGCTCATGAGGATCGGCTTCCGCAGCCCACCGAGTCTGCTACACCAACACCCCTTCGTCCTCAATGTCATCAGGTGACATATTTCAAGTTTTACTTCCAGCTGGGAGCACCCCCCAGGGCTGCATTATTCCCAGGCCACGTGGGTCCGTCCCTGCGGCATGTATCCCTTTTATTTCATGTTGTTAGCTTACCTTGTTGGGGGCGCCCCTCGGGCTGCATGATCCCCAAGTGGCTCAGGCCAGACCCAGTGATGTCCGCCTTCCCAGCATCTATTTGAATGAATTCACTCCTTCGTGGCTATTGTGTTCGACCTAGCTGCCTGCTCAACTGACGCCAACTGACGGAACTGCTCTCAAACGGCACGACGCTTGCGCATGGGTCCGTCCCTGCAACACCGACAAACCTGAATGGCTGAGCTCTGGCCGCGGCAGCCCCGCATGGCGCCACCTCGTCAAGCCTTCAGTGCCTCGTACCCCTCGGAAGCAACCAACGGCTGACAGTCAATTGTCATGGCAACCCCTTGTTTTTTCTATGATGGGTCTACAGGATCTCCTGAAGGAGCTGCGTCAGGCGAGGCCCTTGCGGTGTCTCCTTCGCTCTCATCCGCGCGAACTGCTTGCACGTTAAAGGGGGGGGTGCCTGAGCATCGCGACTCAGGGCTCCTACTGGCTCTCCAGCCCTCACCCTCTGGCCTTGTCCACGGCATCGCGACCTGGCATACCAGTGACGGCTGAGACTCGCTCGAGGGCCGGGACCCGAGGACGTAGAGCAGAAAGGGGAGCAAAGGCGAGAGGGGAGGGACATGCGAGGACCTCGCCGAGTAACCTCGCGCCTGCCGATGCACGGACCCGGCGACACACCAGAGAGCGACCCCTGATTCTCGAGATAAGTTACCACCCGGAAGCACCAGCTACCGTGGCACCACCCCCGCACCTAATGCAATCCCGTGTTAACGACGCCGCTCTCCTTTCTCACCGAACGACGGCTGCTTGAGCGCCAAAGGGGACTTCCTGAGCATCGCGACTCAGGGGCTCTTACCGGACTCCGGGTCGCTCACCTCCTGGCCTTGACCACGGCTTCGCGACCTGGCATACCAGCGATGGTTGAAGCTGCCTTGGGACTGGGACCTGTCGGCGCAGAGCACCAAGCCCTCGTGAGGTTTGAAAGGGAGGACAGAGCTAAGACAGAATGAGCAACTCGCACAGTTCTACGACAAGGGTTGTATTAACAAAACAGGATCACAGGCACCTTACAAGCCCCCACGGGACGCGTCTTTGATTCCTCGCAGGGAACAGATCCTAAAGGGACACTAACTACGCGCGCCCCTGCAGAAGACACCATCATCAACAGTGGGCCGACAAGCACCGGCGCCAACCCCATCCAGATCAGAGTCGGCAGCGGCCTGACGAGCGCGCCCTGCTCCGGGAGCGGCGCCGGCTCGGGGGCTCGTAGCTGTCGTCGCTCGTCTCCGGAGTCGCGAAGAGCTCGCCGGAGTCGCTGGAACCTCCAACACCTCCACCGCCTGAGGAGCCGCCAAGGGAGCGGTCGGCGGGCCTAGTC